>NC_040898.2:1011430-1321430 GCF_900634795.4 Betta splendens
CAGACAGACAGACATGTAGGCAGGAAGACAGTAAGGCAGGTAAACAGGCAGACAAACAGACAGACAGATGAGCATCCGGCCATCTCACATTCACAATCCCTAATCTTCATTCACCCCCACTTTTGCTGGGTGAATAAATCTCTTTTAATCTGTTGAGAAAAACAGATTTCAGTCCAGTTTATGTCATGATGCCTCCATAAAGTATCACTGTAAACAAAAGGCACCTCAGCCTCTTCTGCATGGACGATATCGTAG
The DNA here is from genome assembly GCF_900634795.4 of Betta splendens. NCBI lineage: Eukaryota > Metazoa > Chordata > Actinopteri > Anabantiformes > Osphronemidae > Betta > Betta splendens. The sequence continues at coordinate 1,011,686 of NC_040898.2, forward strand.
CCAAGCTGATGACTGTTTGGTGTTTACACTGATCAAATATTAATTCTGCATGTGGACATGCAAACACAGCCATGAGCACTAAGGTTATGCATTATTAAATGTGCAGAGCAACATTAAGGAAACATAAAGTGGGAAACTGCAGTGAGACAAATGATGAAGAAGTCAAGTAATAAATAGTTAGTTCTGGACCGGAGACGTAACGGGAGACTCTACCATAAAGACAACTGTCCATCCTCATGTACGTCATAACGAAATACTGCCAAAACTAAAGACCAGCTAATTCATTTTATGTAACACCAGTCCATCATGTAGTACGCATGTAATACCCCCAGCATTCATCTGGCTCTTTACATGGTGGCTTCCACATGGAATTATAATGGAGAATAAATGACACCCTCGTCAAGTAAACATTTATCACTTTTAAACCCATAGAACAAAGAGTTATTTAGACAGGTTGTTTTTTCCATCCTTTACTCACATTCAGTACATCGCCTCTCACAGCTTCTACACCTTTAACATTAATTGACATGTGGTCAATTTAATAACAAACCAAATGTAATATTGCAATCCACTCATTTACCTCAAGGGACTTGATGAGCTATGCAGCACATGACACCAGGGGTGAGCATCAGCTACGGCGGTGCCTCCTTCAAACAATGACAACAGATTATTGTCTCTTTAAAGAGTTTAATATAAAATATATTAACATTGGTATCACTAAGCGTTAACCAAGGAAGCTGGTGACTCTTTATTGTTTATTCTGTAAGTTTAAACTGTTTATACTGTAAGTTCCAAGTTCATTTTTCCCACACAAGTGGACAGAGTGGTATGTGTTAGTTTTAAGGCCAGGCACCGTCTTCCATACAAATAACATCAGAGAATCATAGAAGATAAAACATGTGTAAAAGAAAACAGAACAGGGTCGTGTGGACCATACATGACTCTACCAGGCTCACCATTTGACCAGGACATCCCATTTGTTGACATGACGACACTGTGGTCAAATTTTTATTTGTGTAAAAATGATCCTGTGTGTTTTTCATCTACTGCTTTTTAGTCACAGCGATAGAATTAGACTGGCAGATTATTTGTTTTACTGTTTGGTTCGTACTGACAAATGGAACCACTTTACACCAGAGGAACAGCAGCCCAATATGTTTGGCACATGTGATTCTGGAGGTTGCAGACGTTAGTGCTTAACGCAGCACAGAGAAGAACAACATCAACACGGCAGCAACTACTACTAAACAGCACAGTCCTACACCAGCTTCATGAAATAAGTTTGATCTCAGTGATTACTATGTGTTTGCTGTTGTTTAGACTCTGCTGCCTATGTGTGATGAAATGTGCCTGCAGCCACGGCCTCAGGCTACAGCTGCCCCAGAGACAAAGGAAGACGGGCTGCCACAATCATGTCTAACCACCCCTGACACATCACCGCCCTTATTGTGACTCTCACACACACACACACACACACACACACACACACACACACACACACACACACACACAAACACACACACACACACACACACACAAACACACACACACACACATACACACACACACACACACACTAAAAACACACACACACACTCACACACGCACACACTAAAAACGCACACACTAAACACACACACACACACACACACACACACACACACACACACACACACACACACACACACACACACACACACACACACACAGAGTTCTGGAGCACCATCTGTCAGCCTGGTGTCAAGTGGCCCTTGTCTCCAGTGATTATGAGAGCTCCTGCTGCCTCAGGTGGTCCCTGGACCGGCTCACCCATCTAGAGGGGTCAGGCTGGGCCATATGGTCTGTGGGGCACAGGGGGACACCCCTGGGAGGCAACTTCACTCCCCTGCCGCTGGACGGGACAGACAGCAGCCACAGCGTGTGACTGTCATCCAGTGTCCTGCTCAGGCCTGAGATGATGGACTTGACAAACATCATTCACAAGTTCTGAGAGAAGCTGAAAAACAAGAGGTCACTTAGTCCAAGGCCAAGCTGCAACTTTCTGGTACCACCACTGTGGGTTCTGGTGCTGCTTGTGTAGCTGTGTAGCTGGAGGTCAGCGCCCTGAGTGACATGAACAGTTCTCTACAAAGGCCAAGGCAAGACGTTGAGCTGTGGTCATTTGAAAACATAAGAAGAAACAAGAATCAGAATCATTAGTACATAAATGATCTTTTTAAAATGTCTATTTGAGGTTAACACCACAAGTAACACAACCGATTGTTACTTGTGTTAATTAAAACAGTTTCTGTAAACCAAAGTAAAGACTTCTAGAATCGCTGAAGGTCTGTGAACACCTTGATCTGTAGGAAGCTCGGGGACATGGACGTGTGGGGCTCTTTGTCAGAAGAGACCATAAATCAAGTCTGCACAGTCTCTCACTGCATCGACGAGACATGATGTGGCAAGTGAAGGTGCCGTCAAGATGGACTGAAGTCCTCAAAGTCTCATGGCTGGTTGAGATGCAGGTCTGCAGCGATGGGAGAAGGCGCGAGGGACCATGTCGCCATGACGCCCACATCCAAGCGATGGATGAAGCATCATCATGGGTCGTTCATAGAACACAGTCACAGTCAGTCGTGTCTTATTTAGTAACCAGCAACAAATGCGCTGCTTTTGTTTAGTTCATCTGAAAAATGATTAAATAACTAATTACTTCACGTCATGAAGTAGTTTTTGTTGTTGCCTAAAGGGAAAGAAAATTTGAATATTTTTTTATTTATTTCTCAGAATTCTGAAGACAAACATGTATCAGCAGAATGAATAACGCTTCTACCGCAGAATCAGTTACAGGACTTTAAGCATCTGTTGAAGAATAAAAAATATTCTGTTATACCAAATATTCCAATTCTATTAAGAATATACCTCTACTTGGTGTAATGTCTTCTAGGTAGTAGCAGTATTTGCCTATGGGATATAGATATGCTGCATATATTTAGATACAGAAACCTTCCTACCGTCTATTCTCAGTGAGACGAGGCCTCATGAAGCTCCTGACTAATGTTCTTCTCCACAGTCCTGCTGAAAACAGCAATCCAATGTATTTTTTTTTATTATTTGTAATTTGATTTACTTTGCTTTATGTGGGGTTTGTTGGGTTTTTGTTGTGTGAGCTTTAAGATGACTTTATTGGTGCTATAGAAATAAAGGTCCCACCGCACAAGCATTTTACAGCGTGGTTGGAAGTTGTGTTTTAATATTGAAGCCATTTTGTCACATACAAACTTCTGCATCTTTTCTTTAGCAAATTCCACTGCAAAACATGAATGAAGCCTTGGATCTGATAAAAACCTACAAATGTGCATTCTATGATTTACAAGTACAAATCTGTGGGACACACTGTATGATGAAGTCAAGCAACTGAACCTCTTGCATCGTGTTCCACTGATGGTTGAGCATCACTACATCAGATTCAGAACAAAAGATTGTCTTCATAGGACAGATGAAAAAGGTTTGTTCGCAGCGTTTTCCAGCATATTCAGCGTGTTGGCACCACTGGACACTTGGCCTGGAGCAGGAAGGAGCAGGATCTCCTCCTCCACGGTTTGAACCTGTGACAGAGAGGAGGACGCGTGTCAGTGGCGGCTTTGATTTGCCTCTTCAGCGTCTCAGCTAGACACACACACGCACAGCGGACGGGACGGATGAACGCTGGACATCACGTGTGGAGGTGGTGATGAGCTCACGCTCCTCCACCGTCCCACCGCGTGGGACTCGCTCCCCCGCTCGCTCACTCACCGTGGGCATTAATGTGCTGCACTAACGTCCTCCACTGCTCCAGCACTGCTCAGCATCGGTCTGAAGTGACCTGCTCCCATTCAGACACAGGTTTGAGTGATGGTGGCTTCAGCTCAGTCACAGCGTTCTTCCTCAGTGGGAAGAAATAAATGGACAGGACAAACACAAAATGTGACCATAAAACCAGGAGAAGACTATAAACTATCATCTACTGATACATAACTGAAACCATCTCCAGATACGTGGTGAATAGAGCTGAAGCTGGAGCCTCCTCTGATCAGCTCCTCGCTTGTCTTCTGTTAACTTCTTCCTCCCCTTCTCTAGTTTTGTCTCTTTCTTGAGCGGGTTTGTGGGCTTTTCAATATTACTGTGAAGTGAAGTATTTATAAGCTTTGGGTAAAAACTCAAATCTCTGTCTGGACACTTCTACCTGCAGCGACTGCAAATAAGCAATAATTACCATCTGAAGTCAGCACTGGTCAGATGAAGCCTGTGCCTGTTATTGTGAAAGCTGTGAGGCAGTTGCTGGTGTCTAGCTCCATCAGGCTCATCACATCCACAGTGTGATGCTGCCACCTTCACTGTAGCTCCATCACATCCTCTCCGTCCCGATTGTGCTGCCTTCACTACTTCTTTCTATTTTGTTGAAATCTTACCTGCACAGAAAAGGGACACGTGTAGGAGGGAATGGGTCCTGGATTATGTGTGGGGAGATGTATTAAATAATCCACAGAGAAAAACAACCCACCGTCCATTGGTCCAACTCACTGTTGTGTATTTATTCACCATCTTGTCCCTGTCTAAAACCAGTGAACCAACCATCTGCATGTGTTATTAATGCATAGGCTACAAATATGTTCATTTACATTCAGCTGTGCCTTGAACGAACGCGGTGTTTGACATGAGTCCGTCTTCGCACACGTGTAGCAACGAGTTGCGCGTTTTTCCCCGCATCTTTGAGCCCATTTCTTGGATTTTGTGCCGAGAGGCGCCCTCTGCCTGCGTTAATAGCGTTAGTGGGTTACTGACACAAGAGGGCGTGTTGGTGTGTGTCACCCGGCTGCTCCCGCAGGTCCCGGCCTGTCACCGTTCTGATTTAGCTCTGTCACACACGCAGCCTCCGCTACAGTCGCGTTTTCAGGATTATCTGCGCTCCACGTGGCGCAGACAGGTCCGCACGTCAAAGTGAGCTACGGCGTCGGTGAGCGCTCGCAGCGGAAGGCTTCATCTCACGCAGGCACAGGCGTTTAACTGTATTGGCTCCAGATGCTTCCGTTCTAAATATGCTGCGCTACTTTACGTCATGTGCTATAAATCCATCAGCTGAACGTCCAGAAATGTTGACGTGTCTGATAAAAAGTACCAAAGTTATTAAAGAGTGGTTTTCTTGCAGCGCCTCGCTCCGCTGCAGCACTGACACGAAAAATAACAAAAGAGAACGGAGTAAAGCAAAGCTGCAAACAAATGATATGCAGCAGTAAGTGTGCCAGCGTGCGTGCACGCGCGCGTGCGCGCGTGCGCTTAGTGCTGGTCAGGGTCTGCAGAGCCAATCAGCTGCTCATGCAGATGACGTGCTGATGCCCTACGTCAGACCCGCCGCTTGTCAGGATCAGAGCTCCACACACACCGGCAACAAACACATACACACACTCCTCTCCACGCCGGACAGCACAACCTCTGGCCCGCGGCAGCCCGGCAGCCCGGCAGCGGAGCGCATATCCAGGCTTCCAGGCACCGCAGCCCGCTGTGACAGTGGACCTAACAGCGCCTTATTTTGTGGACATGGGCGACATGGGGGATCCGCCGAAAAGTAAGACACTGGCTCGACTGCGGAGCCACGTTCATCACAGCAAGAGTTTACTTACTTCTGTTGTGATGAGTGCAGAGACAACGTATTTTTTGGCCTGTGAAAGTCACACGTATTCTGTGCTAATTGGTTTTATACGGCGGATTAGCGCGTTTCATTTCTCTAGAACCAGCTATTATTATTATTATTATTATTATTATTATTATTATTATTATTATTATTATTATTATTATTATTATTATTATTATTATTATTAGTCCTCGTAAACAGTGCGCGTGACATGTGTCCTGCTCTTTTCCTCCAGAGAAGCGACTGGTGTCATTATGCGTGGGCTGCGGGAACCAGATCCACGACCAGTACATCTTGCGGGTCTCCCCGGACCTGGAGTGGCACGCCGCCTGCCTCAAATGTGCCGAGTGCAGCCAGTACCTGGATGAGTCCTGCACGTGCTTCGTCAGAGATGGAAAGACTTACTGTAAACGGGACTACATCAGGTAGGACGCCCGGGACGGGGTGGGACACGCGTCCCTTTTCACTTGTACAGGACACGCGCTACGCGGCGCTGGACGGTGTCATTGTTGTTCTATTACATGGTTTATTAGACTGAAAATAACCCTTTCAGTCCAACGGGTTCCAGCAAGTCTAAACGCATCATTTCCTATTAAATCCAATCATAGTGGTTTCCTTGCCTGTTCCATTGCCCTCTGTTTACATCCGGAGCGCTCGAAGTGCGAGTAACGACGCACACCAGGCCTACACAATATTCAGCTATTAAGCAGTGACTCTGAGCCTTCATCTCCTCGTCCCTCTGACACACGGAGCTGGGGAAAAGCAGGAAAAATATTATGAGCTGGCCTATTTCTTGGCTGTAGCAGCAATATTGCAAATATTTTCCATATTATTATAGTTCCTCCAAATATTTCACAGTTGCTTTATAGTATTGTCTTTTATTCTTATTCTAATTATGTTTCTTCTTTTATATTATTATTATTATTATTATTATTATTATTATTATTATTATTATTATTATTATTATTATTATTATTTAAAAGTAAAGGAACAACCAGAAAACATAGTTTTACTTTGTATAAATAAAGTAATACATTTAAATAATTACGTAAAAACATTATTGTTACTATTGCTTTTATTTTATCCTTTGTATTATTATTATTACTGTTATTATTATTATTACCATTTTATTTTTCTTTGTTGTTGTTGTAGTTGTTGTTGTTGTTTTGCCGCAGCTGTTTTAAGGCTCTTGTCGCTCTTTTTATTGCTTCTTATTTCGTTTGGATTTTCCAGCCTTCACTGATCGGACCGTGCGTTTGTTTCCCGCAGGTTATACGGGATTAAATGCGCTAAATGCAACATCGGCTTCAGCAAGAACGACTTCGTGATGCGGGCCCGGTCCAAAGTCTACCACATCGAGTGTTTCCGCTGCGTGGCCTGCAGCCGGCAGCTCATCCCGGGGGACGAATTCGCCCTGCGGGAGGACGGGCTGTTCTGCCGAGCGGACCACGACGTGGTGGAGCGGGCCAGCATGGGCACCGGAGACCCGCTCAGCCCCCTGCACCCCGCCAGACCGCTGCAGATGGCAGGTAAAAGATCCCGCAGGAGCCGGAACGCGATCACCGCCGAGCCGTGACTGGCTCCGCGCGTCCACGTGCACCGTGTTTTGGATTATGAGCAGGTGCGCGTTGGAAATGTCGCTGCCCACGCTCGGTACGTCACTGGTGTGCGGCGTTACATGTGGTTGTGTGTGATTTGTGTGCACAGTGTTGTGCAGTCGCACTGACCGCGGTGGGATCCAGGTCGTGCTCCGGTCTCTGTAGCTCCGGGGTTCCGTCGGACCGGTTCCGGGGTCTGTTCCACACGTTTGTCTTTTCTGCGTAACACTGATTAGAGACAGCGGCGCTGGAACAAATCACCGAGTTATCAGTGCTTTAGTGCGCGACGCGTGGCCGTGGGTTCGGGTGCGTTTGTTCTAAACTGATGCTGTGTGTTGTGCGTGAAAGGAGCTGAAACTGGATGCTTTCACTTTAATGTGACTCTTCGATTGTTTTGAACGTGAGAGTTAATCTGTTACACTGATCCCTAAAACTATCAACTAAACCATCACGTAGACAAATGAATTGAGCACAGCTCCGTTTTAAGCCGAGGGGTCAAAGGCGCGTCAACGTGTGCGGTTCTGTTTTACTGTTGGACCCAGAAACAAGCAGAAGGAAAAGTTTGCTCCAGTCTGGTCCACGCGCATCTTTAGCTGCGGCGTGAGGCCTCCACACACGCTCACTGATTCCTCCTCCGTGGGTTCTGTGTCCCTTTTCCACAGCAGAACCAATCTCGGCCCGGCAGCCCGCGCTACGGCCCCACGTCCACAAACAGCCGGAGAAAACCACCCGCGTCCGGACGGTGCTGAACGAGAAGCAGCTGCACACGTTGCGGACCTGCTACAACGCGAACCCGAGGCCAGACGCCCTGATGAAGGAGCAGCTGGTGGAGATGACCGGGCTCAGTCCGCGGGTGATCCGGGTCTGGTTTCAGAACAAGCGGTGCAAGGACAAGAAGAAGAGCCTGCTGATGAAGCAGCTGCAGCAGCAGCAGCACAACGACAAGACGGTGAGAGGCCGCGGCGCGTGGCAAGTCACACGCAAGCACCGGGAGCCGCGTGCAGCCGCGCTGAGGCCGCGCGTCTGCAGTCATTTTACACGCAACGCAAAATTAGATTGTTTGTCCAGACGTGGGCAAAAATAATGGTGTCCGTTGTAGAAGTTTTAACACACTGGGTGACACGAGGCGCGCCATTCACAGACACTGCCGGTTGGTTCTGCTGCGTTCTGATCCTTATCAGAGCCCTCTGAGCCCTCCCAGCACCAGAACCACACCCAGCCTCCCACACCCGCGTCACCCCGCAGTCACGCGCGCACTGGGTTCTAACCACGCGTCCTCTTGCAGAACATCCAGGGAATGACGGGCACCCCGATGGTGGCGGCCAGTCCGGAGCGTCACGACGGCGGCATCCAGGCCAACCCGGTGGAGGTCCAGAGCTACCAGCCGCCCTGGAAGGTGCTCAGCGACTTCGCCCTGCAGAGCGACATCGACCAGCCAGCCTTCCAACAGCTGGTTCGTACCTTCAATTGTGCCAGCTTCTGGACGGATTCATCCGTAATTATTGAAAATATTTAGTTTTTACATTTCAAGTACTTTGCAACGGCAATTTGACGAAGCACACAGATCTGGGCTTTACACGTTTATACATTATTGGAAAAGCCAATATGTAAATATGTGAACTTAAAAAACAGGATAGTTTGAACTTGGTAAATTAATTAATCATTTTAACAGCTTGTTACAACGAACGCCGCCTTTATGTGAAGCCGTTCCAATCCAACGTAAAGGCCTCAGAGCCTGCACGGATTACTGTTATCTCCTTATAATTTAAGCAGACGCGTCTCTGGGCGCACACGGGTCAGTGGCAGCGTTCGAACTGGCTGATGCGTTTCTTTATTCTGATTCATCACCACAGAACGCATATCACGAAATCTCCTAAAATGCGGTGCGCTGAGGCTTTGGATAGACCTATTGGTCATATGTCCCTGCACCACGTAAGTGAAATATTAACATTTATGACAAGAACTGGAGATGTGACATGCAATTCATCCGTTCTGTGGTTGCGGGAAACCTGAGCTGTGTTTAGACAAGCCAAACAATTTCGTTTAGTTGAGGAGCAGGGTAAAGATCTCAGCTATGGATCAATTAAAACGTCTTTAATGAAGCCATTATGCCCCGCTCAGCTACAGTCATGCTCAGTGATAATAATAATAATAACAATAATAATAATAATAAATAATAATAATACGGAAACGACCATTTTCAGACCGTCTTATCTAAACACAAACAAAGTGTTGCCACATACATAATAAATAGCTGCCAACAGAACCATCAGACTGTGAAGGGGCTCGGAGCGTGAACGCATCCTCACGGCGCCGCTTCTTCTCCCGCAGGTCAGCTTCTCGGAGGGAGGACCGGGTTCGAACTCGACGGGCAGCGAGGTAGCGTCCATGTCGTCCCAGCTTCCAGACACGCCGAACAGCATGGTGTCCAGCCCCATCGAGGCCTGAGCGGCCGCAGCGTGTGGGCGGGCGGACGGACGCACGCACGGACTGAACTTGAAACACGGCCCCGAGCCCGACGACCCCCGGCCCCAGGTCCATCCATCTCTCCCGACGGCACCAAAAACGACTCCCACGCCCGGTTGTATTTGACACTGTGAAGACAATCATGGGATTTTTTATTTACCGCAGCCACCCATTCCTACGTCCACGCGGACGGACGCGTCACCGCGGCCGGTGCTGCCCGTTTACGCGCCTGGTTACATTTGCCAAAACGAGAAGACGTGACCGTGACTCTACCGTTGAACGGGACCTCTGAGTAGGAGTCTGTCCAGAACCTGCGAACCGATGTGCGCTACTTTGAATAGAAAACTGGTGATTTTTTATTAAATTGATACACGCACCTCATCGTATAATAGACCATTCTGGAGGGGAACCGCACTACTTTTCTTTTCTTCATTTAATTACACGATTTCCTTCATGACCCCAAGTACTAAAGCATTTGCAACAAGGTATACCTCTATTTTGCCACAAGCTTCGTGGGACATTTGTGTGACTTAGTGTCTGTCCGATATTTTTTTTTTCTTTCCCAAAGATGTGTAAATTAATAATACGTTTAAAAAAGACCATTAGCTCTGGAAGAAAATGTTTCGTTTGTTCCCGTGCAACAAAATTATTTATTATTTATTGTCGATAAATTTGCCACCTTTTGTGTAACTTTCTTAACTGAAGTAAAAAGAAGCAACAACAAAAAGGTGTGTGTGGGGCCTGGTCTGTGGATGGTGTATTTTTAAAATGAGCCTTTACGAAGCGGACAGACTGGAAACTGGAGAATTGTTTTTTCTGTTATTCTGAGCACTGGCAGCGGTTCCGGACGTCCGTTTGCAGCAAACTCCACTGCAGAAACCAGGTTTTATAAAACAATGTGGTCAGAGCTTATTTATTTCCACCAGCTAAACGACTAAATAGCATTTCTGCCATGTCTGTTTGTTCCAGGACGTGGACGCGTAATTGTAAAGTTTGTCACAAGACCCCATCAATTACAGGAGAAAAGAAAGGGAGAAACGAGTGATGAGGACTAACTGCAGTCATAGGTTTTAATTCTGGGTGACTCCTTCATATTCCTCATATTTTTATGACTACATTTAGCTGAACCGGAAGATCTTTACCTAAACAGCCAGACGAGTTAATGTTTCACTATCATTTAAAGCCTTTAAATGTGTGTTAGTGTGCTATGAAACCTTTGTAAGGTATAAAGGTGTTTGATGTGGACGTTTCTCTCATATACAGATTTATTTATAAATCCCTGCAGTCGTGCTATTTTTATCATAAATGCACCGATATGAGCTGGGAAACTCTCCACATCAACCCGAACGTGAATCATTTCCATTGTTTCTTCAACTTGAGCAGAGGAACAATCAATAATTTTCTCTTTGACTGCAGCTGATTTCATCGCACTAACAAACAAACTTGGCCTTCGTTCAGCGCTCAGCTTCAGGACGTGCAGAGTGAAGCTCCTGCTTCCAGCAGCTGCTGCTGGGACGGCCGCAGGAGGAGGAGGATGAGGAAGGCTGGGGAGGATGATGATGATGTGCGGAGCCAGACAGGCTTCAGGGGCTCGGAGCGCGTGGGGACTAATTACAGAATGAACGCGCCGACGTCGAGCCGTCGCTCTGCTTCACGTCACTTTCTCCTCAGGATGTGTGAATGTTCGCTACGATAGCTGTTCAAAGTGTGACTGAAGCTGAGGTGACAAATATCCACTGCTCCGAAAGAGTTGGGCCAAAGGAGGTGTCAGTGTCAGCGTGCGGCTTCATTGTACTGGAGGAAACGTGACAGATGGAACGCAACGGGAAAATATGCACAGGATTCCTGCTTTTTTCTCATGAACGTCTAATAAAACCCTCAGATTTCCAAACTAAATCTAAAACCTCAGCACATCATACTCTGTTTTAAGCAATTGTGCCGCTTGAAGCATAAATGATCAACATATAAATTATTGATTGTGCCCCAGGAATTTTTTATTTTTTGTGCCCAGTGCAGTCATTTTACGTCTGTTTTAATGTGTTTCCACTTAACCCACTTCTGCCGGAGCCTTTGTCAGAGTTGTGAGGTTCTTTTTTCCTGTTTCCATGACGGTTGCTTCATCCTCCTAAAGGTGGTCGTCTGCATCCTTGTTTCTCTGCTTTAAATAAATGCTCCGGGGCCACGTGTTCAGTGGACTCATGAGAACTGAGCTGCGCTGAGAGGGAGCTGTGCAGCCTGTGTTTGTGAGTGCTCAAACCTGACAGTGTCACCAAATACATGCATCCTGCACGTGTATTTGCTCAGGTTAACTATTACGTGGGCTCTGGTTTGGAGGTGAATCTGGAGCTGAATCCAGTGCAGGTCTGACGCGTTTTCTTACAACACGTTTTAGATGTTTTTGGAGCAGCTCTGTTTTCGGGCTGGTTGCAGAACTCGCTGTCGCTCCTGTTCGTATCCTCTCCCTCTGTGATCAGCATCCACAGCGCTCACATGCAATCCAATGTTTATTCTGAGGCTTTGAAATGAATGGCATTGGGTGGGCACTGTTTAAGCTCATTTTTAGAGCGGGCATTTTACCATTGATTGTGTGACTTCCAGGGAAGCGCTGCTTTGCAGGATTGATGATCACAGCAAGGAGGATATTCGTTAAGTCTGCCTACATCATCTGTACTGTATCCGTTCACACTGAGCGCATGCAGGAGCCCTGCAGCAGATAAACAGGGGCAGACGTGAGGCCCGAGGGTCCAAACGTCTGGGCCACTTCCATCGGTTGCATGTGGAGAGCAGCGCCGAGGCCGAGTCAGCATTTGTGGAGCAGCTCCTGCTCACAGTAAGTCACAGCCCACACAGAACCAGCCACGTCTTTCTCACATATTTCACGTGCACTGATGCACAGGCTTCTCTGTCACGCTGTCCAAACGTTCTATCTCCAGACCTGAAGCACTGATTTGCTCATAACTGCTCTTTGACACGAGGACCACTGTTGCTTAAGTCCAGTTTGGAGGACGACCTGAAGACTCGCTCACTCTCCTGAGATGAGCTCATTTAGACGAGCTGGCTACAAAACAAGACTGATGAACGCATGAAGAGCTCCAACGGACCCTGAGCGCAGTCAGAGGCGAAGCTTCTACACCGGGAATCTGATCTATGATTCACAAATTAGTTTTGATTAAAGCTCAGAAAATGAATGTGGAGGTGAAGCGTTTGCCAGACTCTGCTTCTCTGTGTGGATGCATGAAGAGGGGAAATGGCCGACTCATCTTTACGTCACCACAGCAGGGAATCGTGTGCATCATGCCGCGTCAGGGGACAGAGGGCGTTGCCACGACGATCGCCGTGTGGACATAATATCAGAAATGCAGGAAGCGGAAACAGAAGCAGCTCTTTCCGTTTCCACTATGGCTCTGCAGCGTCTGCAGTTACAATAGTTACAGCAGGCAGCTCAGAAACAGCAGTACAGGTTGACTGATGGAAGCAGATGCTCAGTGTGATGCTTAACGGACACGAGGTGTGAATGGAGCGCTTCCTTCCGTTTGTTTGACAGTCAGATCCATCCGTCATGTTCACGCTTGGGCTCCGTGAGGTGGATCTCGCTCCTCTGAAGCACCTGAAAACCCTGAACAGGAAACAGCTGCTGGATGGACATCTGAGGCTGTGATGATCATGAGACTTTCCTCAGTCCTCAGCATCAGCGTATTTATTTTACCATAAGACTCATGCAGCTGAACACGGCTCATGCTTTTGTGCCACACTGGATACTGGGCTTTGTAAACTTAAAGCCCAGATCCTGACTCTTATGATCTATGTGCTGTTTTGTCTGTAGTTCTTTCTTTACCACTGTCCCCATAAATAAGCAGCCTGCTTCCAGTAATACAATCCAATGTAAAACCTTATTATTAACGTACAGAACCCAGCTTAAAATAATGGAAGAGAAGCGACCATTTCCCATCATGCAGTGACTCATGAAGCTTCTGTCCTTGTTGATTTTTGCTGCATCCTGATGCAGTTTAAGCTTTGAGAAAAGCCTGTGACTGAGGGACAGAGACAGACTCCCTCCCTGCACCGGTGCCTCTCCTCTGTTGTGTGGATGGGGAACTGGGCCGGGGAAGCTAAGACCCAGGACAAAGAGTCGTGATAACATACCCTCAGGTCTGTCTGGCCCGTAGACTGTATTCAGAGCTGATGAAGAGCCGGAACAAAAGCACCACTGTACCTTGGGCAGCTGAAGGAAACAATTGTGGGCCTCTGGATGAGACCACATTGAATTGGGATGGGAATTGAGCTAGGGACCGAACCCGCCCAGAAAGCTGGCGCCTGAGTCCCAGAGGCACCCGGGGTCAGCCGTGGAACCTCTGTGAGGAGCTGGACGCTGCTTGGGCCTCTGTTTACGTCCTGGTGTCATAGACGATGGGTTCTGGTGTCATAGAACGATGGGTTCTGTATACGTCCTGGTGTCATAGAACAATGGGTTCTGTTTACGTCTTGGTGTCATACGACGATGGGTTCTGGTGTCATAGAACGATGGGTTCTGTTTACGTCCTGGTGTCATACGACGATGGGTTCTGTTTACGTCCTGGTGTCATAGAACGATGGGTTCTGTTTACGTCCTGGTGTCATAGAACGATGGGTTCTGTTTACGTCCTGGTGTTATAGGACGGTGGGTTCTGTTTACGTCCAGGTGTCATAGAACGATTGGTTCTGTTTACGTCCTGGTGTTATAGGACGGTGGGTTCTGGTGTCATAGAACGATGGGTTCTGTTTACGTCCTGGTGTCATAGGACGATGGGTTCTGTTTACGTCCAGGTGTCATAGAACGATTGGTTCTGTTTACGTCCTGGTGTCATAGGACGATGGGTTCTGTTTATGTCCTGGTGTCATAGGACAATCTGCATAAAACGCTCCACACGAGCTTCAACTCAACCCGACCAGCACTTGTTTGTAAAGGCGTGACGTGTTCTTCTGTCCCCGTGGGGCGCTGGAGGCTCCTTGGCTGGTTTCTGGGGTCGGACCCTGGGGTTCTGGCGGGATCTGGCGGGTTCTGGTGGGCATGGGCTGGTTCTGGGCCGTGACGTTCTCTCTGGTCCTGCTGCTGGGCTAAGTGGTTATCTGTGGAATGCTTGACCTCTGACCTCCCGGCCCAGACTGGGAGGAGGGGGAGGCTCTGGCTGCAGGACGGCCGCGTGTCCACACGCTGTGGACGGACACAGTAACACGTTCTCCTGCCTGGAACATGCACATGCATGACCTTTGCTGCATCACTAGCGCTGTTTCTCGTGTGACCTGGACTTGTTGGTATGTGTCGTTTGTTTGCTCGGTGCTTGTGATTTGCTTATTAATACTATGATTTTCATTATGAGTGTTGCTGTTGTAAATATTGTCATCATTATCTCTGATGCTGTTGTAGATTGTTGTACAGTAAGTGTGATGGTTGGATGCTCAGTAGCAGCTCCTCTTTAACACAGCCTTGTTTTCTTTCAGGTGGAGAACATCTCATTAAGAACATAAATATATGAAACCTTAATTAAAAACATCACCCTTTTGCATGAACGCACATATTGGCAGCACTGGAGCTCAATCTATTAAATCTACTGTTGCAGCTGTGAAGGTGAACTGTGACTCCAGCCAAGCCAAGCAGTATTTCTGCTCAGCAGCAGCAGAGAGGGAACAAGTGGAGGCGGGTTCTGGTTCTGCTTAGGCACCAGATGATGTACGGAGCCCATTAAAGCTCAGTGACAGTCACTTGAGGCCGAGGCTCTGCTCTGTCTGGAGCCGCCTGACCTCCTCGAACCTGTGTTTGAGGTCCTTCATCCTGCAGTGACGGTGGTGAGTAGAAGGAATGGACACGAGGAGAGTCTGCTCAGACGCCTCAGAGGACGAGAGCCGCTGCTGAAAGCTTCCAGTGCCGGTCGGTGAGAGCGCCTTCCTGAAAACTCATTAGCGCGTGTGTGTTCTTGTATTTGCTTTGTGCTAATGAGGACCGAAAGCGTTTACTTAATGTTTGGTTGTGGGGACATTTAGCTCATCGTCATTAAGTGAAGTTGGAAGTTAAGACCTGGTCTGAGGGTTGATGTGAGCGCAAGACATTTAGTTTGATGCTGGTTAAATACATTACGTAAATGAGGGTGAATGTTTTTTTGTGCACTTGTTATGAGCTTTTTCTTTTTCTTGTGTTGTTTCAACAGCATCACCTCTGGAAATGAACCCAAACGTCCAGTTGATCCAAAACTCATTTTCCCAGTGGAGATTAAACAGCACCGTGGTTCACTTTCATGAAAGAGTCAGATTCTGGTTCCATGGTCCAAGGCACCCTTTCACATTGTCCAAAGGTTAAATGCCAAAATGTGAAAACAAGCACATCTGTAATTCTATACGGCTGCGCTTTAAAATGAACAGTTGTATTTTCTTTATTTAAAAGAATCAATGAGGAGTCGGATTCTATTCAAACAATCTATTTATTCACACATCACATTTTTCTTTTTCATGTTTCTGCTAAATTCTACTTTGGATTATTTGTTTACAGCAGCAGCCGTTGAGCTGCTCCTCATCCGTGTGCGTCTGTACAGTAACAGAGCCTCCAGCATTCACAGATAACATCTCAGAAACCAAGGCAACACAAATCCAGCTCGTCTGCTGACACCGGCGCCCCAGAAGCCGCGCGGAGCCGGCTCCGGTGGGTTCAGATGCGTGGCATCAGAAGAAGTGTGCACTGACCAGTAGAATAGACAAGAGCCTCCTCTTAAAGGCTCGTATGCATCTGAACATTAGAGGGGTTGAATTTACAGGGAGACATAACTAATTCCCATCCCTCCATAATTATTCTCCTGCTGTAGAATAGAATTTGACTTTTACAAAGGATGAACATGAGATCAACATTTGATCCATGAAATCTGGATCTAAAATTTAGAAGATGCCGCGTTCTGTTGGAACTCAAGCAGAAGCTTGTACACGACAGGCGGCGTTTGTCTTCTTACTTTGATTATTCAAACACTCCAAATCGACACTCGTTACCTGTTCACAGTGAGTTTGTAGAAAAACTCCGTCAGATTCATTGCACAAACACATGCAATGACACATAGAACCATGTGGAAGAAGGGAACCACTGGTGTTCTATGTATCAGACGCTAAACGGGTGAAACAGACGTGACATGAAGCACAGCAGGAACCAGGCCCTGGACTTAAACCTGTAGAGCTTCTACCTGCTGAAAGGAGGCCGACGTGAGTGAAGGGAAGAGGGCAAATGGTTGGTGGTGTCAGAAAACAAAGAGAAGCAGGAAACGCAGAGCAGCCAAATCCTTCAAACTATTTGTTTTTATTATCTGTGTTTTGCTCTGTAATTCTGAGGCCGTTACACAATTTAGTCAGTTTATATGAATACAAAACCAGAAAACTGACTGAAAACAAGCACCAGTTCATTAAATTCTACAAGAATCCAAACATGTGGCTAAAATCGTTTGACAGCAGAAGAAAAGACTGGAACAGAATAATCTTGGTTCACAGTCCAGTGAGGAAAATGGCTGGAAGCTTAATTGCGTTTCACATTTGACATTACAGTCTGACTTCCCACAGCGTCACGTCAAGAAAACAGTGAAAGAAAAGCGCTTAAATACCAGTAACATGGAAGAAGAACTGTGGAAATTATAGTAATGCCAAGAAAATAAAAAAAATATATTCATACATTATATACAGGCAATGCTTTTTGTAAACACAATAGTGGATTTAAAGCTTCTCCTTTAGTTCCCTGGCTGATTCCCAAAGCACATGACTCATATTAAAGGTGAACAGGTACAGAAGCAGGAGCTGGAGCAGGAACGTGGCGATGGTTTCGGTGGAGCACTGATGCTGGTGCTTCCTGACCCAGTGGACTCACCGCATGCACAGCAACACAACGAGTTCAGCTGAGTGACTCTCTGTCCCCACATCCTGTACCTTCACACAGCGTCCACTGATATCCTCCGCGTGCTCTTGTTTCAGATGTAGATATGATTAAGGACAGTGAGTGTTACATGGCAGAAGCTGCGCCGGCAGACACTCATCAGCGTTAATCAATTAATGATTGTCTTTATGCTGCCGCTGCCTGTCTTCTAAGCTTACCGCCTATTCACACGGGACAAAATTAATACACAATGTCAATGCAAATTTAATGAGCCACTGCTTTTCAAGGGAAGATCCAGTTTTTTAAAGCGCGCTCACGACAGACACAATGGGAGGTTCAGCAGGTCCAAACCAAGCAGCGGTGCCGGAACCAGTGCGTCGTTCAAAGCTGCTGGACATAAAATAAATGTTTCCTCCCCAGAACAGAGGCCGATGCATTTCAACAACGGCACGACACATGTCAGCAACCAGCAAAGCCGGTCCAGCTTCACTGACGGTGCTGTTTGTTATTGACTGTGACAATAAAGCTGATCTGAAACCAAGTGTAGCGGGAAGGACACAGATGTTTGCCATTGAGGCCTTCAGCTGGTTCATGGTGAAGACGGTCACTGGACGTCAGAGGACAAGTCATGTTAAAACAGGTAGAGAGGCGTTTCCTGGTGTGTCCTATTATCTCAGTCCTTCACGTTCTACATGGAACAAGACAGACTGGGTTCATCTCCCGCCCACAGACAACGTGGCCTCTCACTGTGGAGGCAGTGACGCTGAGCTCCAGCTGTTCTGCTTCTGCTAGTGAACACAACCGGCTCTTCTTATATGAATGTGATGTGTGAAGAGTGGCAGCGCCAGCTCCAGCATCCAGCAGGTATAGCTTTAAAGCACTCCAAGTGATGCGCTGTCTGCTAACCTTCATCCTCTGCCCCTATCACAGCCTCTCTCTGGGTGAAAACGATAACGCACTTGGCTTTAAAGCACTCAGACAGGCACAACACCGGAGAGTTTTGACCTTCCTTGTTTTGATAGGCTGGATTTGTGCGCTCAGGGTCACCACTGAAATTGGCACAACAACACTGGAAACCAAAACAAGCTTGACTGGAAAATCATTGAAAAGGCTCTTACCTGGTATGCATATCACACCGGGAAATTGATTCTGCTCCCCATCATTCTAAGTGACAGCGCACACTTCTTTTCGCACACTATTGTTTTTCCCCCCAAACTTTGATTTTTTTTTCACAAAATAGAAAGAAAAATAACCTGGTGACTCCAGCAAGAGGTAAAACCACATTCAAAACGATGTGGTACAATATAAACCTAACATTGCTTAACACCACACATCAACCACCGCAGCCAGATAAAAGCTGTACTAGTAGAGATGAGTCTGTGTGATACAGTCTGAGGCCTGTTATATACACTGTACCGTCCACAGTATATGTATTCTCTCCATATATTTATCACACATGCGTCCCTAAAACAAGAGTTAAGAGGCCCTGAAGTGAGGCATCAGTGACAGACTTATAACAAATAAACATGGCTGACATGGCTTTTTTTAATAAGAAGTACTTTACATTATATTCCACACTATTAGGATCAGTGCTGAATGGAAGACCTCATTGGATGATTGTAGGGATGAGGCCAAGGCTCTTGGAGAGCCACTTTCCTCCAGCCCTTGAGTTGGATGCAAGCTTCTGCTCTTCAGTGATGAATGGGCTCCTCAACTAGTGGATCTGTAATGAGCCATTCGCAGCCATGACAACTGGAGTCTGCAGAGGTCGGAGGTGTAAAAACACACGCGTGCACACACACACGTGCACCCTACGCCGTATATGCATATATGAGACACGTGTGCAGTCAGGCCTATTTTCCAGAATCTATTCTGGTGCATTTGGGAGCCGGGAGCACAACAAACAAGGCCTGTATTTTTCTCCTGGTTATGGGCTGCCCCTTGTGACTGCAGGTCGGTGGGTGGTGGTTGCCTGTTTGTCAAAGGCCTACTAGCCTTGTCCATTTTGACATTCACATGGGAGCAGTAATGATCCTAAAAGCTGCAATTAAGCTGACTGTTGCGTTCCGGGGAAGCGCCTGCAGCCAGCGCTGTGCTGCACCTATTATTCCCAGTGGGAATACTGGCGAAAGAACAGCCTTTTCTCTCCTCCTCGCTGTGTTTCCCAGCTCCATAACTTCTATTTCTCTCTCCAAATAAGCCAGGGATTTTTTTCTATAAATGATACACTTTTTCCCTCGAGGGAGATAATGAATTTAAAGTTATAATCCACTGAAATAGAATTCGCCCTCTGTATATTTTAAATAAGGAGTTACTGTGATCCTGCACAAGTAATGGAATCCGTTTATAGCAAAGTCACATTTAAGATGTGCTGGTCATTTCATTTTCTAGTAGAATGGAAAAAGGCAAACAGATATATAACATGTATTCACTATATATACTTATATATATATTTTATTATATATATCATATATATGTCCTCAGCCTGAACTCTGTGCATGCAGTGTTTGCCAGCATGGTACTCTCTCTCTGTCTCTCTGCACCTACATTTACTGTATGTCTGACTGTTGCGTCTTCCAAACACCACATACTTGTTAAACACCTGATTACTGCCTGTATTTGCTTTGCCAATAAATATTAACAATGAATTGAATAAAGGTCTGCTTGTGCAACACCATAATGAAGTGATGCACAGTTTATTTTTAAATGACTACAATAACCCTGCAAACATGGCCACACTGATGTCAATACCATTTAGAAAAATGTATTATCAGGGAATAAACGAGGAAACTGAGGCTTATTGATTGTTCATTGGCTGAGTTAATGGCTACTGTAAAGCACAACATGCATAGTAGCAGAGCTGCAGTGCGGGACGAGGAAACTAGATGTACAGTAAAACAGCAGGTGGGCAAATCAATCAGAGCCCCTTGGCAAACACAGACAAAAAGGGGGAAAAATCATTTTAATTAGCTGAGTGAATGTGATCTGCTGAATGTGAGGGAGCCAGGCTCTCTGCTCTGCACATTAAAATTGCTCTAATTTTCTGTGCAGAAAAAGTCCCATCTGAGCAGCCCTGGCCGCAGTCAATCATGTTAAAAGCTATGGGTGCTTAATTTGATTTACCAATATAAAATGCAAATGAGGTGATCAAGTGGAGTGGAAGCCAGGAGTAGGAGGCTCTTTTAAGCCATCACATTAAATGGGAACCGACAGCAGACTGGCAATGTAAAGAATGTTTTAGCATATTCGTTTGATTAGCGCTACAAAAATTTAATTAGGATGACTAATTGTTTGACAAATTGCTGCACATCGGAAAAAAAGCTGGAATATATTTTAAATACGCCACAACACCCCCGAAGTCACCGTTCTTTCAACCCATATGTTACATTTGCAGCCCAAACTGGGCCTTTCCAATATGTGAAAAGCCTAATTAAATAAATGGAAGATGGCACAACAGTGCCTTACAATAGTGAACGAGATAATGCCTGTAATTAGGCCCACACAGGCCTGGCCATATGCCTCCGTGCAGCACTTAGGCAGGACTAAGCTGCAGCCACAGGAACAAATCAAATAAGTGTGCACAGGCAAAGCTCCTGGGACTCAGAGGCTGAAGTCGCCTCAGCAGACACGCACCGACCACCTCACACGGCTGCAGTCAAGTCACCAACACACGGGTGGACGTGTTTGCAGAGTTGCTTCAGAGCTATTTGGCTGCAGCATCACATGAAGTGTCTGTCCAGGGACTAAAATAATAGTCCGTTGCCTGGAGACAGGTCTGAAACCGACAGCCCACATAGCGCAGAGTCACACTGAGACTTATTACGTCTGACATTTGGTGTCATCATCCTGTGTCATTGTCTTCCTCAGTCAATGCAAGTTACAATGTGACTGTACAAGCAACGAAACATCCGCAACAATTCGTTTAGCGAGTTTCAATGTGCTAGAAATAAACAGCATACCGAGTTATTCAAGTAAGAGTTTGGTTCACCCAACAACGGAAGGGAGTCAGATGAGGTGACACAATTGTAATACGTACTCGATGCTCAGCTCCAGCGTCTGGTGCATCTGCTGCGTGTGCAGCGTCTGCTGCGTCTGCAGCGTCTGCTGCGTGTGCAGCGTCTGCTGCGTGTGCAGCGTCTGGTGCGTGTGCAGCGTCTGCTGCGTGTGCAGCGTCTGGTGCGTGTGCAGCGTCTGCTGCGTGTGCAGCGTCTGCTGCATCTGCAGCGTCTGCAGCGTCTGCAGCGTCTGCAGCGTCTGCAGCGTCTGCAGCATGTGCAGCGTCTGCAGCGTCTGCTGCGTCTGCAGCGTCTGCTGCGTCTGCAGCGTCTGCAGCGTCTGCTGCGTCTGCACAGTGTGCAGCGTCTGCAGCGTCTGCACAGGGAGGCTTTATTCTGGCTGAGGGCTCAGTCGTCCAACAACCTCACTGACTCTCAGGCTGCATACACAGTATCAGCCCCTTGGTTTTTAAAGGGATAATAAACTGTGACGCTGCCCTGTCAACGAGCAGCTCAATGACGCCTGATTTGGATCTGATTTAGCGGTTACATAATGATGTAACTGCAGACTGGCCAACACAGTGGACACTGGATAATAGAAGTACCAAACAGCAAACATCCTGAATGTGTTGGGCCAGATGTTTGAAGACAATGCCTGACATCACGTTTTACAGCTTGAAGTAGAGCAAAACAACCATATTCACAGTGACTGAATAAATACTAAATAAACAATAATACAAACATCATTCTACTGTATATAATAGGGATGTTTTAATGTATACACACTTGTATAAAGCATTAAATATTTATATGTGTACGTACGACTTACATACGACTGAGTATATTCATAAATGAATTAAACTCAAACAGGTCAGTTCTAGATTAGTGTTTGATTTTTTTTTAACAAAATAAAGATCTTTCTATTTAATATCAACCTGTACTGCAACACCTGACATTTTGCTGCAAAGGAAACTAAATAAATCTACTAATAGTTTGTATAACCTGCAGTTTGCTGTAAATTATTAACACGTAGCCACAATCATATAAGTCACATTTCATTACTGTTCTGCCGATCAAGGAGCTGATAAGTCACTTTTCTTCCTTTCTACTGGCTCATGTGCATCAATCTAGAGAAGAAGTTGAGATCCAGAAACAGTTGTGAAGTCACCTATGAACCTGTAATGAAAACCAGAACAAACACATGGGAGCGCGTGAAAGCAGCTTTATTTAAGTGTTAGCATTGCAAACAGGTGAACTGGCTTATTACACGGCTGACGAGGGTCATAGGCTCTGCAGTCTGCACTTTATTCACACAACGACGGAAACCACATTTCTGGGCTTTGTCGCTGAAGTGCGTGTGTCAGCGTGAGCCAGAGTGCACTAAGAGCCGGCTCTCCAGAGCAGATAGCAGCTACTTAGTAGCTCGTAGAACCCCCTTGGTCCATAAATGCCCTGTTACTGAAGCTTGTCCTGTCCCCGTTCAGGAGCCTGTTTAGGGATTCAGATACAACACACAGAGATTATAGCAAGACTCCTTATCCTCTGCTTGTCAGCAGCTGAGTGACATGAGCTGTTAACTTTCTATTTTAAGAATCTGTCTTGGGTGTTCTTGTCAAAAGGAGACCCTGAAAAACAGAGAGATTTTGTAGTTTCCTTTGTTCCCAAGGGGTAAATCCTCTCTTTTTCTGTGCATTTGTCTCTTCAAGAGGAGACTGAGCTCAGCTTTCATAGCAATCATAAAGGACCTATCTTCTATTCAGCAGCAAAACAGTGCTCTGACATCTATGCAGGGGATGACAGCTCTTCCCTATTTACAGATCCAGAACATTGCGTTAATTGTCCCGAGGCTCCGTAAGAGCTGAGAGATTGCAGACCTCTGCATACATTTACAGCAAGCAGCAACGAGAGTGGAAATGTTTGTGCCTCAGCGCGGCCTCGTCGTGTGGAACAGCCATGCAGATATCGCCGGCCAGAGGCACAATAGCCGCGTCTGTCAGCACCGTCTGGTTATTGGTCACAGGTTAAAAAAGAGGCTGAGGGACTGGAGCCATGTCAACTCACACCAAGCTGCTTCACGTGAAAGGGGAGAAAAATGGTATTGTAGCTGCTTCAGGCGTGTGTGCGTGTGTGTGTGTGTGTGTGTGTGTGTGTGTGTGTGTGTGTGTGTGTGTGTGTGTGTGTGTGTGTGTGTGTGTGTATGTGTGTGTGTGTGTTAGTCAGCATTCTTTTCTGTTTTCAAGCCACCTCTTAAAAAATGAAATACCCGCACATGTATCTATCATCAGTCCAAACCTATACAATTAAGCTGATAAGACGCCGTCTCCATGACAACGGGCAACTGTTGATATTGCGTCATTAGGCAACCGGCTACAACATGGTGACTCTATAAAGATGATGTCCGTCTTTCCAAGTTCAACTCTAGTAAATGTCTTTAGTTGGACCATCTGTGCTCAACATTCTACAGATCTCTGCTTCATTACAGCGTCTGCACTAAATCATTTCATAAAGTGTAAACAAGGAAACTCAAAATCACCCTGGTGCTATAGTTTAGCTTTGGAAGCAAACTTAAATGTCCTGATATGTGGTTTACAACCAGCTGAGGCTTCTGTCAGCTGGTTGATTCCTTGCACATTAAATCCTTGTGCTCCATAAAGCAGTAGCTCCTACGCTGACGATGCTGAGGTGAGGTTTTAGCTTCTTCCTTCATTCATACACTCATCATACATCATACATACACCTGCATGAGCAGCTTCAGCCAAACGTCCCCTCTGCTCTGGTTATATCCCACATTTGTTATTGTGTTTCTTTATGCACTGACACTTTGATCCATTAGTTCCACTGCTATGAAACAGATCCAGACTTTCTAACCTGAATAAATCAAAACTCATATTTTTGAAGCTTCACTGAAGCAAATTAAAGTACTAAAAGTGTTAATTCTGTCAACAGTTTTGCCGAACTATCAACACACAAACTGACTTCGCATCATCATTTGGAACTTGTGTATTTTTATCACATAGACCAGGCTAAACCTCTTTTCTACATACAGTAATCGCTGTTAATTTCTGGTCTCTGTGATGATTATTTAAAAACATTATTTTGAACGCAGCCCACGAACGCCCTTCGGTTCCAAAATACATGTAACCAAGCATCCATATGTAGACAGGTCGTAAATGAGTGCGATGTGATGATCACAAGGGCCGCGTTTCCTCCAGGATCAGAGCAAGCGCCTCGCAGGCGTTTGAAGCGTGAAGGCCATTCATCCATGCTGTGTAATGGTGAAGTCGGCGCTGCTCGCTGGTTAACAATGTGCTCCGCAGCGTCTTTGCTCCGCATGCACCGCACACAATAGACGGAGGCTGTGAATCCTGCAAGGAGGCTTCAATTCCGCATCACCTTGTGAATCTGCATGAAAGGAGAGCAATAAAATCTGCTGATATTTAATACTTTCCTCACAAAACCTTTTCTGTGCAGGAGCTCAGCTTTACTCAGGTATTGAATTGATTAACAATGTGTTGTTAGAACACAATAAGATGTGATAGATAGTGTTGGAGACTGTATTTAGTGCCTGTCACCAGCAGCACATCCTGCTGCTGCCGGAGTAGAAACTCAGCAGCCAGACTTCATCGCTAAAGTGGCCTTTGTTCGTCATGGAGATGAGCTCCATCGTCAGCGCCACGATTTCTAGGTTAATAACTGTCATGTCTGTTTGAGTCCAGCCTTAATTTGCCTATTGGCAGCAATTTGACTTTTGAGATCAGAAAAAAGCTGCGTTTGGTGTCACAACTATTTCAGGTTTTCACAATGACAAGTACTGTACATTCAGAGAAGTCAGAAAATTGTCACAGCGCATTTATTTCACACTACTTGAAATATATTTGTGCAAAGCGTTGGGTCTATATGTATGCAGATAGGCTGATCCACGCCACCTAATTCACCGGCCACGCTTCCAATGCAGGTTGTGCTGCAGTTGGCTTCACTCTGTTCTGCTGACAAAAGAGATTAACTACTCGGGTCTGAAATCACCGCACACGTTTGGCCCCTGGAATCATTTCATCAGAGAGGCGTTAGCGTCGCACAGTGTAGCAGCAGCCGCTGGTTCGCTCTGTAGTTGCTTCCTAGTGAAGGGTTCTTCTTGCTCCGTCCTAACTGCTCTTATATTATTTATATTTTTTATATTATATATTTATTTAGCTACGCCCTGTATCTGCTACTGACATAGCTGCAGCAATTGATTTGCAATTTGAGTTGCAAAAAATGCTTTTGTTGAAACTTTAACTTGACACCTTCAGTTTCCCCTTTAGTTACTATTTACTATAGGAATAAAAATACAGCTACTGTTACAGTATTATTAATAGCCACATTAGCCTCCCACCTAAGCTTTGTCACATTTCTTCCCCTATGAGCTCTTCAGGAGGTTGTTTTTGTGTTTTTGTTATTTAGGTTTATTTAAGGTTTTATGTTTTGACAAGCTTTTAAATTGAAATCTCTTCTCGTAGTGCTGCCTTTCTAGAGGGCAGGCTGCACACTGACATGCGTGAAACACAGCCTATGACATCACTGGCTCCTCACATCTAATCCATACTAATGCCATTCAGCTGCTTATTGATTCCATGCCGTGCAGGAGAACAGACTCTACATTCACAAATCCCCAGAAAGTAAAGAGACCATCAAAAAGTAAAAAGATCAAATGCAACCAACTGTTGTTGTGTTACTGTTAGCTTATAACAACACACAGGAAGATTCAGTTTTGCATATTTGTACCTTTGTTGATCACATGCTTGACATGTTAGATTTTCCTGGTGGATTGAATTCTGTCACTTAAACCAACGACTACTGTCCCATCGCTGAGCATTCGGAGCTCGTCATAAAGTACAAAGCGGTGCTGGGGTGCAACCTGCAGGCTGCATGTGACCCACGTGTAAGGGACTCCTCTGTGGCCATGGAGCGTCTGTCCAGACAGTAAAGGAGCAGGTAGTGACGTCAAATCTAAAAACGCTGTCGACTCACTCGCCTTTAAACTCAGCACAACCCAGCGCTTCAATCACCACAGTGAGAGCTCAGGGTTCAGGGAAGGTTCCTGTCACAGACCAAGGCAACCTGAAGCACCTGCCCGAACAAACCTCTCCGAATGATTATTTACCTGGGAAATGTTTCTTTCTATGATGGCATTTTAAAGAGCAACAGCGTCGTTAGTAACGATGAAGCAGAAGAAGTGGGGGTGAATTCAACGGTAACGGAGAGCCTTCATATCAGTCACCACTCTGACACTGACGGTTTCCTGCTGCTGATTGGGACCCTGTTTCCACGTAACCAGTCCAGGCGCTGGTTCTGAGCCAAGCAGATGGGAGACAAAGGGCCGGTGCTCAGCCAGGAAACCTGGCTCCAGGGCAGCACTTATCTCTGACGACGCAGGACTAGCAATAGTTTTCATTTTTGCATCGCTTTCACGAGCTTTAAAACAGTAAGTGGTGTTTTCATGGCCGTGCGCCCTCGTACACAAGTCACATTTCAGCAGGTCAGTGTGACTCTGACCCTGACGTTGACCTTTTTTGTTGGCTAATTTGATGTTTAACACAGTGTAGAAGCTGCACAGGTGAGGGGTGACTTTCATTCATTCATACGATCCAGTGCTTTGGTTGTTTTTGTGGGAATGAGTTGATTCAAGCAGCAGAACATTGAAGCTAATATCACAATGTGCCACAAGTTTGTGTGGTCGGTCACCTTCAGTGAGCTGCCATGAGCCACAGTAGCTGGCTTAATCAGTCACATTCAATGGGAACAATGGGCCGGGTCACTGGATCTGTGGGTTCCTCTGAACTTGAAAACGTATTAGTCCCAACAGCTTCCTATCTGAGTGTTGGACAGGAAACGCCGTCTCGACATGTTCTACATCAGAAACATGTTCAGAACCTGGTTGACTTCCTTGCGTCCCTGGGAAGAACAACTTACAGTAGGCACAATGCTATCAATCTGATTTTAGAGCTGACTGTTCTTCTAATGTTTGTTCTGCAGGTGGAAGGTGCTGCCAGAGATGCTGGCTTCTCAGCAACGTGACACATACACTCTTTTCATGGTCAGGTGGCTCCTTTGGAAACAGGATCTCACCACATAAACCACAGGAGGTTTGAATTGGGACAAGATAGTTGCAGGGCAACAGAAATCGGACAGTGCATCCTGTATTCTGATACACGGAAAAGAGAATGTGCCTCCTACAATAATGCGAAGTGACCCTCCCCCTTGCTCCAATGCTCCTTTCTTTTTAAACTCCACGCCGCTGCCGTGCTGCTGAGTCTGGTTAGTGTTTGCTGCAGATCTGTCACTCAGTGGTGCTATCAGTGTGATAGTGTACAGTACATGAAGCCTGGACACATCAGTGACAGGTGACAGCCGTGTGTCGTGTCTTAACAACAGCCATTTAGTAGCAACGTTTAGTAGAATAAAATCAGACACGCTTCTATCACAATGCCAGTTATGCCCAAGTAGTTGGTCTAAGCAACAATACACTACATGCAAAAGAAGAACCATACAAACGTGCTGCAAATTATATTTGGGTAAATGAGTAAAAGTACTATATACATTCTACTGTAAATTACAGAGCAGCATTGGCCAGAACTAAGCACAGACGCATCATAATGTTAACTGTGTGATGACTGTAACAGTAATGTCGAGTGAGGTGATTAGAAATGCAAATATCATTCAAATAATATTTTTCTCTTTCTATGAGGCAAGTTTAATTATATGAAATAATATATTTATAGATGAAGATGTAAAAGTAAACATCCTGCCTAAGGAGTCCTTGATATTCAAGCTTTTTTCCACAGCTTATTATAATTTCGAATAAAGGTTTTACTGTATGTCTAGTAACAGTATCTGTAGTAGTATATTATTATATTTAACAAATGCTCACGTTACTGCTCTGTTTAAAATTAGCACAAAACTATATATTTAGATTAGGTTTCTTTCACAAGAAGTCAATGTACAAGAGAAATCACTGTGGAAACAATTGTTACTCATTTTATTCAGGAGAGCACCTGAAGGTTGGAGCTCATCACTAAAGACGTGCCTTAGCGTGGTGGAGGAGTTTGTGTGCCTGAATGACCCCGGGAGCTATGTTGCCGCTGGCAGGGTGTCCCAAGGTAAACAGGTCCTGAGCGATGGGCCAGACTAAGAACAAAATATCAAGGAGCGAGATGTGGACTGGTATGGCACAGCCGGGGCCCCACCCTGGAGCCTGGCCTGAGATTTGGGGCTTGCATATGAGCACCTGGTGGCCAGGCCTATTCCAGTGGGACCCGGCCGGGCACCCACCATCCACAGGAGGAGCCATACGGGGCCGGTGCATAGTAGACTGGGCAGTATTCGAAGGCAGGTGAGCCAATCTCTGGATAACCAATCTGGCTATTGGGACATGCTTCACTGGGGGGGAAGGAGCCTGAGCGTGTGCAGGAGAAATAGTCGAGCTCACCTCCATGCTCAACTCTCAACTCAACTCCTTGACGGGATGAACTGTTTTCTAATATGGAGTTGCACACACTGAGAGGCTGCAGGCTGGTGTACAGCACATCAAGTGTTGTAGTTTTCCCCCGGTAGACGAGAGGGTCGTTTACCTGTGTCTTCGGGTCGGGGATACACTTGCACTCACTGTTGTTTGTGCCTATGGGCCAAATGGTAGTGTGGAGTACCGGGCCTTCATGGGGTCTCTGGAGGGAGTGTTGGAAAGCGCTCCAACCGGGGTTCCGATTGTTCTGCTGGGGATTTCAACACCCACGTGGGCAATGACAGTGACTGTGTTCATCAGTGCACATGGCACCAGGGCACCCTAGGCTGGAGGTCGATGATAGACTTTGTAGTCGTGTCATCTGCCCTTCAGCCATATGTTTTAGACATTCGGGTAAAGAGTGGCCCAAATGTATTGTGAGGGTCTTCTGGCCGAATCATCTGTCAGAGGGATCTTTAACTCACACCTCTGGGAGAGCTTTGACCAGATTCCGAAGCAGAGTGGACCATGTTCTCCACCTCCATTGTTAACGCAGCCGTTCGGAGCTGTGGGTGGAAGGTCTCCAGTGCCTGTCGTTGTGGCAATCCCTGAACCCGGGTTCAGGGATTGCCACTGGTAATAATCATACCATCAAGCTGAAGAAGGACTCCTGTCACATCTGAATGACCTATGGGACTCCTATGGCGGCTGATGGGTACCGACAGGCCAAGCGTGCTGCAGTTGTAGGGGCAAAAACTGTGGGGAGTTCGGAGAGGACATGGTGGAAGACTACTGTTCAGCCTCAAAGAGATTCTGGCAAACCATTCAACGCCTTAGGAGGGGCCTTTGCAACATCACGTTGACGATGGGGACAGTTCCTCTGGACTGGACACCCAGAGTGGTTGTCCTTCTTTATGAAAAGGGGGACAGGAGAGTTTGATCCAACTATAGGGGATCACACTTCTCAGCCTCCCTGGTAAAATCTATGCCAGGGTACTGGAAAGGAGAATCCGGCCAATAGTCGAACCTCGGATACAGGAGGAACAATGTGTTTTTTTTTACCTGGTCCTGGAACGCTGGACCAGCTTTATACCCTCAGCAGAGTGGTTTGTGTGAGTTTGCCCAACCAGTCTACATGTGTCTTGTGGACTTGGAAAAGGTATTCGTCCACGTCCCTCGTGGCATCCTGCGCCGGGAGTATAGAGTCCAAAGGCTGTTTGGTACTACCGGAGCATGAGCTTGGTTCGCATTGCGGCAGTAAGTCAGACCTGTTCTCAGTGCATGTTGGACTTCGGCAGGGCTGCTTCTTTGACACCGGTTCTGTTCATTATTTTTATCAGTTTTTTATTTTTATTCAGCCAGGGGCCGGAGGGGGTCTGGCTCAGGGACCACAGGATAGCGTCTCTGCTTTTTGCAGATGATGTCGTCCTGTTGGCTTCATCGGGCCAGGAACTCCAGCGTGCACTGGGGCGGTTTGCAGCTGGAATGAGAATCAGTTCCTCCAAATCTAAGGCCATTCACAACCGGAAAAAGGTGGCTTCAAGTATCTTGGGTTCTGAGTGTGAGATTAGACAGATTGGTTCGGGAAAGACCCTGGACACGCTGGAAGGACTACAGTATGTCTCTCGGCTGGACTGGGAATGTCTTGGGATCCCACTGGAAGAGTTGGAGGAAGTGTCCAGAGAGAGGGAGGTCTAGAGCTCTTTGCTTAGACTGCTGCCCCTGCGACCCTACCCCAGATAAAGCGGTTGAAAGTGGATGGATGGACAAAAATTCCAGTGAAGACGTGAAAAAAAGCTGGTCAGCAACTGGTCAGCAATGTTTGATGCTGTAACAGCCAATAAAGCTTTTCTGCTGATTATTGATTACTGAGAAGCAATGAATAATGTGGAAAATGTCACTTTTTGTTCAAATTTAATTTAAAGATGAGTGAAATTTTTTTCTACAATGATACTTGTACATCATCTTATCATCTTCTCCTGAATATTTGTATTGAAAACTTGACTGTGTCACGGGAGGCGCTCGGATGAGGACCCAAATGCACAGCGCCAGTGGTTCATGCAGATGGTGAAAAAGGTGGGTTTATTCCAGAAACGAAGTCACAAGGCAGTCCAGGTCATACACAGGTTAACAGTCTTCCAGCACACAGGGCAAATAGTTTCTCGGGTCTGATAACCGGCAGGTGTCAATACGGGAAAAAGACTTACAGGGTCGGTAAGGAGCTGCGAGAACGTGAGGGTCAGGAATCAGTAAACAACGATCTGGCGGAGAACTAATGTGACAGGTGGTGGTTAAATACACGGAGTAGATCACTGATACGAAACAGGTGAGTGTAATGAGGACCGGGAGTGAAGCGGGAACTGCTGTGGTGTGATGAGAAACGGAAGTGAAGCTAGAACAAAAACAGAAACCGGGAGACTATCAAAATAAAACCGGAAGTGGAAACCCAAAACATGAATATAAGGCTGATGAACAGAGTCCTACAAAATAAAACCGAGAACAGAACCAGAACCTGACAGACTGAAAGTAACTTTTATTCAGATTTTGCAATTGTCATGTCGAGCTTGACTGTAAATATAAACATATTGTTTAATTTCAGCATGTTATACAGTCACATTTTATTTGGAGCCTTTCGCTGCTGTACTTGTGTAATTACTGAACCCTGCACTAAAGTCGAACGTAAAATGCAAAGTTTGGGATAATGTAATTAAGATTTCATGTCTAATGATCTGATGCCTGTCATTCATTTAACCAGATGGTTCATTCGTTTATTATTTATAATTTGACATTAAACAAGCAACGCACCACACAACGCCCAGCAAACGTTTGTCTCAGTCAAACACAGAGAAGTCAAAATAGATGCTCTTTTTCAGGTACTTACTGCAGTTTATCACATTCAGAGGACTGTTTTATCATCACAAACAGCTGATCCAAGATCAGCACTCAAACACCAGCTTCCCTCCATGTTTCCCTCCAATTATATTCAGCTGCATCACTTTTCACTGTTACATCATCCCCTGGATCACAGAACACAAATACCACAGAGCACAAAGCACAGAAGGACCAAAGCAAATAGCTGGAAATATACAGAAAGTCACCCTAGATTAATAAAGTATAAACACCAGGAACTACGTCATGTGTCCTTCGCCTCCAGCGCCCTCACAGCCCACAGGCTGTCCTCACATGGTCCCTCCAGTCTACCCAGTAGCAGCTGTAGTGTGGTGAAATCAGCTTGGCTTACCTTCCACAACACACAGACTGTCGGACACGCGAGGCGCTCGCCTGTGAGGTGTTCAGTCAGAAACTCGGGGGCTCGTTGGGAATCGGCAGACGTTCTCGCCCCCCTTTTATCAAAGAATCTTTCATAAACACATTAGGGACGACTCGCCCCCTGCATGATGTTTTCCCCTCCTACTCTGCCGTCCATTTTTCCAGCCAACTGCCAAGGACAAAGCAAAAAGTGCACCTCTAAGGTGTCCACTCAGTGGAAAGGTTTCCCCGTCTTTATTTCAAACAAGCAGGCCTTTCTCTCCCCTCACACCAAATGCAATGCAGTGGGGCCCAGCTTTATTTCCCTCCGTGGGGAAAAACCTGAGCAGGGGACAACAGAAAGTGGCTTTAGAATCCAGGTCTGAAAGAGGGCAGCTGTAGTCTGAATGAGAGGGTATGCGCCTTTGTGTTTTAAATGAGCATTGTCTGTCGCTCAGTGCAGGACGCGGCCACGGAGGAACGTCTTAAACCAGACGTGTCGCTGCGGAAAAGCTGCGAATGGCCAATGTTCTCATTTTTCACCATAACCAAAGCCACACATGACACATCTTGACAAAAAGCGACTTCATCTTCCCCACGACTGCGCACGTTTGTTGACATTGGCAGTCTCGGCGGCCGAGCCAAACCCTCTCCAGGTGAAGGGAAGTGAGGCAGCCCAGCTTTGTCGCCGAGCCTCCACCACCTTCTCCTGCTTTGTGTGTCCCTGAAAACATAATGAGATTTTCAAGTGTAGAGCCACCTGGTACATCCACTTTCTTTTCTGTTCTCCATCCCCTCTTCACATCAGCGCTGGCTGCGAAAGTATCACTGAAAAGAGCCACGCGTCTCTCCCTGGTTAAAGATGCTCTCAGGCCCAGATTTCACCTGATTCATAAAGTGGGAGAGAGAAACAAAAAGGAGATGCGTCGCCGGCGCCCGAGGCTGGAGTGGGAAATCCTCTTTACGTGGGAGAAACGTCTCAGTGATCACACGGTGCTCGCTGCTGGTTACTGGCCTCACTGGTAAATATGGGATCGTCCGTAGCTCGTTGCTGTTGATACGGGTCAACAGAGGCGCGTCAGTCATCCAACAGTAAGAATCATGTCGGCATTTAAATAAGTCATGAATGACGACTCAACATATGTTTTCACATCATAAGAAAGAGACCGAGGCCAAGAGCAGGGACCTCTCGGGCTGCTGACGGTAAGTCTGGACCCGTTTTGGTTAAACCCTTATAATATAATCATTTTTGAGGCCTGCTTCAGCTACGTAGCGCTTTGTGCAGAGCTTTGCAAGGTGGAGGAACCTGTGGAGGCCTCTGATCAGCTGATCCCCACAGCTGCAGGAGGTGGTGGCAGCTCCCCCTGTTAGATCCTCTGGAAACGACAGCTGCAGACGTACAGCATTATATTCAAACCTGACGTGCTGATTCAAATGGCTTTGTGGCTTTGGAGGACGGGGAGGTTAAGACGGAGCCCCACAGTCAATCCCTGTGCTGCTCTCGTCTCCTGACAGTCGCTGACAGACACCTTGGACGCGTGTCACCAGGAGGTTATTGTATTTCTAATTAAGCCAGGGCAGCCTCTCCATCTTTGTGCTATTTGCAACATGATACAGGTGCATCTCTGCCAAATGAGCAGTTAGTGCACCAACATGGAGCCACCTGCACCAAGACGAGCCTCACAGACAAGCTTCCAACCTGGAACTGAACCGGTCTCCCTGCGTTCTGACCATCAGCTGACGGCCGTGCACCATTGCTTTTAAGCTGAGTCAGCGGATTCAGCTGCAGCCTGGATGGGCAGAAGGCGTCGCTCTGACCCAGTGACTCAGCAGCAAACAAACATGCTCCTCATGCTTCACCTCGCTTCCTTTTATAACAATGGCGAAGAAGCTGAAGCTCTGCTGCTAATTAAACAGACCCTCACCTGATTTGGCACCACGTTGGTCCAGATAAAGACAAAACAGCCCAATTTTCAAGTTTTTGATAACCTTTATTACTTACTAGCTTACTAGCTGTTTTATTATTTGTTACATTATTGGTTGCAAACTAATTTTGAGGAATTACTAGACTACGGTATTAATCATTAAACACCACTGCGAGTTTTCTTCCTTCAATATAAGACGACTGCAGACTCAGTCTGAGGAAGCTCAGTTTAAAGCCCACACCGGACATTTGAAGCAGGTTTGACTGTGTTGGGCCCATTTGCTGCCGGTCCGGTTTGTCCAATAGGACCAGATCCGTCCTTCTGCACATGGAGCGAGACACTTTTAAAGAGCGGCTCAATGTTTGGGGACTTCTCTCTCGCATCCGATCAGATTTCAGGGCAGAATGAAAAGAGTCTCAACACTTTTGTCAGTGGAATGAAAGCCTCATCTCTCTGTGGGTCACTGTGGACGGAGGCCAGCGCCGCTGTACATCCGACCTGTTTACCTGACTCAGCTGCAGACTTCCACAGTTCAGACCGGACAAAGGAGCCGTCTGTAAAACAAATATGGCAGCGTGTTGGTCCTGGCGTCACAGCTCCTATGTAAAGATGGGCTGTTTGATGATGAGGAGGTTCACATCCAAAAAAATATAATATAATATAAGTTATGTTTTGAGTTTGGTCAGTAACAGATTAAAAAGTAAATTATACTTTATTTGCTGACAATGATTTTGACAGAGTATCAAAGCATTAGCTTTGGGCTGCTAATCTTTTAGCACCTTCTTGCTCATCTGTGACTGAGGTTTACTGTTTGTGCCTAAAGACATACTGGCGACAGTCATCCAGGTCCTTTGCTCATTTAGCTTCAACCTGCTCCTGCTCATTCAAACCTCCCATAGCCTTGTTTATCTGAAGGTCTTATCAGTTCTAGACTCATCCACAGAGGATTAAAGGATGCAGCTGACCACAGCGACGGTTACTTTAGTTGCAGTTAGATGTACACAGACATGTGGCTCTTCAAAAATGAGTTTCCTTTAACTTTACTGGAACATTTGATGCATTCTGAAGGTCTGCACATGGACGGGTTCTTCTCCAGACTGGTGTTCACTGCTCGCCTGCATCCAGTGCCTACAGATGCAGAATCCATATATTTGGTCCCACTGTTTGGATCGGACCTGAACAAACCACCTAACTGTAACTGCGTTGAATGGGCTCCAGTATCACATGGCCACTTTAATAACAGACATCTCAAGTCTCTAATGGCTGAACGTGGCCCAGGTCCTCCTCACTGACTGCAGCGCCCCACAACCAAAGCCTCGCTCCCAGTGTAATCCATGGAACAACGTTGCTGGCAGCCTCCATCCAACCCGCTTTTTAATCAAGCAAATGGAGACAACACATTTTGTATTGATCCCTCTTGCAGTGCTTTCCACTGTGGATCGACAGGTATTCCAGGCAGAGTGCCGTCTGCAGCCCCCGCTCCCTCCTCCCCTTCAGTCCTGTCTATCATGTGACGTTTGAATAAGCACAAAAGGGAAAAGTAAACATCCATCACGCGTGCATTTCTGCTGCTCAGCTTCACACATCTCACACCCTGCTTGACTGATGGGTAACCCCTGAATAGCTGAGCCCTTGACCTGTGAAGAGAAGGCTTATATCTTCCCCTCGCTAATCTGGAGAGCTGGCTGCAGCCGTAGCGGGGGCGACAGGCCGATTCTCAACTCCTGTAACAAATCAGTTGGCACCCAGCCAAGTGTCATAAGAAACAGACAGGTAATGACAATTCACTTACCCCCTATGTAAGAATCAGTTCTCCCACAATGCACCTGTCACAGAGCTCTCAGTAAGCCGGAGCCATTTCTTCCTGCTGTCTGACACAGTAATTGCATGTTAAATGTTTTCTGCATGCTGTTTTTGGAAGAATTGTGATGAAGCACGGCGCCAAACTTTCCTCAAGGCCTGTAATAAGATCCAGTAAGGTAAGAATAAAGCAGCTCATCCCCAGTCAAACGATGCTGTTCACAGGGACGCCTTCCTTAAACTGTATCACACCAGATCAACCTCCGCTTCTGTTTCTCTGATGTTGACACAGTGAGTCAATCAGAATCCGCCCAGATGTTTCATAGCAGCTGTTCTGACTGGCTGCCTTTAATTGAAATAGATTGGGTTTCATTCTACATGCTGCACCGCTTTTATATATTACTGAACCAAGATTATTTTCCAAGATTCGAGGGTGGAAGGGGCCTGGAGCTGAGCTCAGATGACACTGGGTGAGAGGTGTCATACACCTGAACTGTTCAGGTTGGCACACGCAGAAAGACAAGCACATGCACCCATAAGCTGCATGAGTATTAATATCTGGAGCACATTAAAAAAGCTTTTCTGCTTTGTGTGGTGTATGTAAGAGACTCACTACAAAAGCAAGGTCTCAGTTAGAATCGTTCTGAACAACACTGAACCAAGTTTCTCTAATAACATGATGATAATTAAGTATATAAAAGACATCTGCTCCAAATTCCACATTCAGTAACATACACAGCTCCCAAACGCCTCCGCCCACCACCCATAGGTTCAACGTTCATTGTGATATAACACTGAGGACATGAGGCTAACACAAACTGGTACAGTATGATGTTCAGTAAATCAAAGCAGAAAAAGCTCAAATCATTTCTATGTTTTACAAAGAACAGATTAGTGTGACAGATAAAATAAAACGGCTCTGATTTCAGCTTCACAAACTGTGAGTGAAGCCAAACGCTGTCACGCTCTCTAGCCCTCCTTCATCTACCGCTGTTTTGCTTTGCAGACATAGAGCCTCATACTGTCCTGGACTTAAAATGATTTATGTGAGTCACTCTCTCTGAGTTACTTTCCTTAAAGACTGATAACGATTCTTGGCCTCTATTATCATTTAAGAGAGATCAAAGAGCAAAATTAGTCCCATTTTTCCCCTTTAAGTGACATAACTGTTGACCTGGGAGAATCCTGCCAGGGCTGCCAGAAATCATCATTGAAGTAATGTTCAATTATGCACACCATTTGTTGTAGTCCACAGGGCCAAATTAGAGTGGGAGGTTAAGCTGAGACAGTGGGATCCCCATCACTTCGGTATCACTGTCCTGGAGGTCATCGACCTCTCGCTCAGATTAGTGCAAAGAAGCACATTCAGAGACATAACTCATCTCAAAGTGAAACGCTTCACTTTTTCACTTTCTAATAGCCCCTTAGCCACATTACCAAAATATGAATAGACATGTCTCTGAAACCAAAGCAAAAGCATTTCTGAATTAACATTATTGACTGAGGTGCAATTAAGTGCTGGCGTAATGGTTAATGGAAGGTTAATGTTAAAGTCTAAAGATAAGGTGTGGGCCTTAAAACACATTTATTGATTCTATAGCTCGGCGAGTGACTTCAGACATGATTAGATTAATGCTTTCTGCACATTTTCACCAGTATATTTCCTTCTGGCTAATGGTAATTTGTCCACTTGCCAACAGATCGATTGGTAGCTTTACATCAGTCATACAGCAGCTGACAGAACCCATGGTCATCTGCATACTAAACCTTAAACGTATCAAAATGCTGAAGTTAGACATTTGGGGATTTGATAATGGAGGAACAAATAATATAACAATGATATTTGTATATGTAAATGTAAATGTATGTAAATCTGTCTTTTCTATCAGCACCGCGCTGTCTGGTTTGTAACCGTCAGTTTGTAACTGTCTAAATTGTTACCGTCTGGTTTGTTACCGTCCTGTTTGTTTCGTCTGGTTTGTTTCGTCTGGTTTGTTTCCGTCTGGTTTGTTTCGTCTGGTTTGTTACCGTTAAGTCTCAGAGTGAATTGTAAGAGGTGGTTCTAATGTTTTGGCCGCCGCGTTTAAAGTGAACGTGTGCGACCTCAGTAATAAACTCCCAGTAGAACCATCTCTCTGCCTCTGTGAGGTCGTTCCGCCGAACTGAACTTTGAGCAGTGAATCTCTCAAAGACACTTTGGAATAACTTGAAAACGCCTTCATTTTGACTCACAGCTGACATAATCATTTCAGTGCAGGAGGTGAATAAGTGTTCAAGAACCTTCAGGAATTACCCTGGTTGTCCAGGACAGCGTCTCCGCTCTCTTTTGAAGAAGTGAACCTCTAAGGCATCAAATTGATTTGGAGTGAGAGCATCATATTGAGTTGAGTTTTAATAGAGTCTGAATGCAGCTTTGGCCAGAGGATTGATTGAGAGAGAAAGAGAGAACATTTTCCCAATTCAGACGATACTGATTGAAAAAAGAAAAAAATCTTACATGCTGCAATTATTGTGTGTGTAAAGAACACAAAGTGGGATTTTACATGTCTGTAGGTTGTGCATTTGGGCTTCAAAACCCGGTGCTTCAAAACTGGGTGGGTGTGTGTGTGTGTGGGGGGGGGGGTCTGTAAGATTCATTGATGATATCAAAAGAGCACCTACTGTCGAGAGCATCTATTCTGAACCCTGAGCCAAGGTGGACAAAAAGCAGTAGCATCAATTCAGCAAGATTAAAAGAAAACCTACTGTACTATTGAGTGCATCAATTCTGGAGTACAAAAGAGGGAGGTAAGTGTTGAGATGAGGAGAGGGCTGGCTCCAGTCTCTACATAACCTCTTGCCCCAACACAAAGCAGTGGTTTGAACCTCTCAGAGCAGCCGCATACATACAGATGGGCTTGTCTGCATGCTAATTCCAGGGAGATACAATTTGAAGCACTAAAACCCTCAATGTCACATGCAAATCACGCCTCTATTTAATTTCACAGACACAAACTGTCAAATACTGCAGTGATCAGCCTGCAGGACGAGTGACACCCGCCCTGATTAAAAGAGCACAGGTGAAAGACGCCAAGGAGGGAGAACGCAGCCACCAGCCGTCTGATTGAGACCAGGCAGGAAGTCTTAACTAATATCCCTCTATTCCATCAGGCACGAGGCGTGGACCTGTGATGCGTCCGTGTTTTAATGTGCACCTCACAGGCAGCAGGGAGGAGACAAACCGGCTGCACCGCTGTGGTACAGCTCATTCGTTCATTTCATTTCTTTCTGGACGAGAGAGGAAACGGGGAAGATAGATGTCCATTCAATGTCACCTCGAGCATTAATTCCCTCCTGCCTGCGAAGGCACCAGCGTTTAAGCTGGAGGAGCATTTAACACCTGCCTTCAGTGCTGTAGATGATGTCAGGCTGCTTTTGCTTTGTAGTCACGACAGATCCCTGTTCAATTTTCTCATGATTATCTTCTGACTGGTCACACTTTCATCTGCAGAGGGAGAAGGAACATCTGCCAAAAGATGATAAACAAAAGTGTTATCTCATAGTCAGATAGAAATTCAGAGAAATGGTTTTACTAACTCTATTATTGTATTGCAGATAATTGTCATATGCAGTAAGAGACACACGTGACTGAATGTAAAGGAAGTTAGTTTGTCTTGTACCAAAGCCTAAACATTTGTGAAGCAGCTTAAAATAAACTCTCATGAAGAGAAGATAGCAAATTAAATGTTTGCTTAGAGTTGTTGTCATGGATTGAGCATTTTCAGTAAACTGGTCATTTATCAAACTGTCAATCAAACTGCAGTTCCTTTATGTAACCAGGTTTATCGGCAGCATCCAGTGTCTTAACCCTTCATCATAACGGACCGAAGATGGAAGGAGTCAAACTGAAATGAATCTTTGTTCTCCACACAGTGCAAATATTTATGACTAATCTTCAACAGCGTGTTTCATGTGCAAGTATTGAGCAAATGCTCACAAATGCATGGGAACAACATGTTGCAGAAAATGAATCCAACCAGCTGAATATTTTAATAGCAAATCAAAGTATAAGACACTAACAAAGGACTTTTTCCTCAGACTCAGTGAGAAAAAGTGGACGAACCAGACAAAAAAGGCAAGAACATTGTTAATAAGAAAGAAAAAAGCACTTATTTCCTGCGGACAAGCGACAGATGCAGAAGTCACAATCATGTCAAGCTCTCCACTAACTACAAATCAGAGGCCCTCATTCACCCTTTGCTTTGGTTACTGTCCTCTGGACAATATGGTCAATCCCTCACCGCTATGTGCCGTCCCATGAATTTAGTCCCATTGTAGGAGAGAAGCAGAACCAATCAAAGCCAGTAACCAGCAATCAACCTGGGACCCTTGAGCCAGGGCATCCCATGAGCCCCGCATCCCCAAAAAAGGAAAAAACAGCCCGCGCCTGCTTAAATCAGGATCCTGAAGACACTCAATAGCAGCTGCCGACTCGCAGACATCCAGCCAAATGGCAGCAGGATGATCACAGACACGCCACAGTGGCCACATTTAACTTCTGACACTTGCACCTCAATGCACAATCAGTTGCAGCCTGTCCCACAAACGCGACACCTCACAGCCACCAAACGCTCCCTTTCAAATGCCCCAAGCGTGCATACAGTAGGTCCACATGCATCATAAGAATATGGAATGTAAAAATGCATCTGGGTGGTTTCTACAACTGAAAGCTATTGATTTGATGTCGTGGATGTGGACTAGTTGAAAGCTATTTTTCAATGATTTTTTTAAAAGTAATTGCCAAAAATAGACATTTGAAGGAAGCCAACAACAGTGGGGCACTTACAGAACATATGATCAGCTTAACCATAGGTTGCTAAGATGTAATTGCGTCTAATAAATGGATGTGAAGTGCCTGGTAGCAGGACTTGATCACCACTTTTCTTCTGCACAAGCAATATTGATGATCGAAGCCATAGGCATTTCACCCTCCCAGCGCTCGGCTGGGCTCAGAGCCGGCGGCTACGTCTCCTCCAGGGCTGCAGCCACGTGAAGGACGCTTTAAAGCCCCCGGCAGCTGTAAGCACACACCCAGAGCTGATTAAAAGAGCAGTAATGAGGAAAGAGCAGAAACCTCTCAGCTCCTGGTTCTATACGGAGCATCAGGTCATTTTCTTTGAACACAACCTTTGTTTTTCTGGCATTTTGACTCATTGCATACATTTGTTTCTTCGCTTGTGCGTATTGTGTGTAGAAGTGGAGGAGCTGTTCTGGGGTCAGCCTCACACACATCTGCAGCTCAGTCCTTCCACCACATCTGGTTTGTTCCTGTCGCAGCTCAGGCCTCAGGCCGTCGGAAAGACAGACAGCGAACGCGTGGCCGGACCTGAAGACGGCCCCTTCAACTGAGGCACGGACGCCTGAACGTGCAGGTGGAAGATGTTTAACCCTGACTCACTCAAAGCTACGCAGACGCCAGACACAGGTGCTATACTAAACTCTGATGTTAACACTCACATTTACACGTTTATCAATGACACTGTGGAAACCTGTTGTCAGGTAATGATTCTCTGTTGGATGGAAAGGGGGACAGTGATTGAACATCAGCCTCCTATCTGAAGTTCTGTCCTTCAAACTGGGACATCGTGTATGTGGAGCTATGAAGTGTTTATCAGTGAGACACACTTTGAATCCTTAAAGATCTTAACACAAGAGCTTTGTCTGTTTTTACCTTTTGTCCCACAGTGCTTTGCAGACGTTGAACAGGGTTGCTCAGGATCCTCCCAGTTTTATGTCAGTGCTGCAAATAAACAGCACTAATGTAGCTCCCACCTCTGCCATTAAAGCACAGCAGACGTCCCTCCAGTTGCCAAATATTACAGCGATTCCATCGATGCACATCAGAAATAAACCACAAAATCTGTGTTTCATTATGAGAACTAGAGAAGAATTTTCAGTGCAGTAGAAGACACATCCTTTTGGCTCTCACACACACACACACACACACACACACACACACACACACACACACACACACACACACACACACACAAACACACACACACACACACACACACACACACAAAAACACACACACACACACACACACACACACACACACACACACACACACACACACACACACACACCACACACACACACACAAAAACACACACACACACGCATATGTACATATATATATATATATGTATATTCAACCATATATATACAGTATGTATATATATATTTTTTTTATGTATTCTTGATATTTCAACCTAAAACATGCGCAGCAGTCTATTTGCCTGTGTGCATCAGTGATTACAAGCCTATCTTCAAGACTCGACTCTGAGGAGTAAGCTAAAATTAGCTGAAGTGCTTTTAATTTTGCAATTACCATACTCCCGTATGAATGAGATGACATAATTGCAGTCTCCTCATGACATTCATCACTTAGAGGCGAGACTGAAGATGTCATGTTTGTCACATAATTATCTATTCCAGCATTACGGTCTGGGATAATTAATAATTACCCATCATGTCTTACTGTATACACTGGAATCTGCTGGGACTTGTAAAGCACCACACACTTACCCGCTCACGCTGTCCTGTTTTTGAGGAGAATTACTCAGTGCTGCTCTTTCTTGCTTTTCACAGACCTGCCTCTGCGCTGAGTTCAATTTTCTCCAAATTGCAATAATGGCTGGTGAGATTTGATCACATCGTGCCCACACAGTCTTTTGGCTCCCAGTGACATGGTGGCAAATACAGCCACAGCATGTTGCTGCTGCTGCTGGTGTCTTACTGCTTCACCTGCTTCGAGGGGAGTCACTCACTTTCCATGTTTACTGCAGTAAAAAATATTTTCCTGCAGATTTATCCCAATTATCCATAACTATTACTGCCACCTTCACATTATTGACTACCACAAGCATGATTAATTTTTTTGCAGCTGTCACATGAAGGGTCGTGGTGGAGGAGTCCTGGATTTGGCTGTGTTTAGGTAACAAAAGCACTGAAATGAATAAAAATAGGTGTCACGTCTGAATTCACCTTCCTTCTTTTTCTATTAAGTCAGTTTAATAATACCTCAGTGACACAAATGTTGTACTGAGAGATACAATGTTCTTTTATGTGAGCATTGAGTTTTGAAGTTTAGGAGTTGAAGTCTACTTTTCACTTTTCACTTTAGGCTATTGCAGAAAAGCCTTTCAGGAAAAATGCAGAACTTGGATTTGAAGTGAAACCTCTGAATGTGCTGCTTTTCTCTTTTGAGTTCAGGCTGACCCTGACATGGTGCTGATATTCTTTTTTAAATCCTTTATTCCTGACTTATCTGCCCAGGTGGGGTCCAGAGGCTCATGCCTGACACATGGACGATGAGATTTAACAGCATCTTATATACGTAGTGAATGGAGGCAGTTATTGTTCACAGCATTGACTGCTTTAGTGTAGATGAGTTTCATTATACACATGGACCATATTTACATGAGACCCAGGCTCACACATTCATGGTCAGCAGCAAAGCGTTTATCAGATTTTTAGCAGCACTA
Organism: Betta splendens; assembly: GCF_900634795.4. Taxonomy (NCBI): domain Eukaryota; kingdom Metazoa; phylum Chordata; class Actinopteri; order Anabantiformes; family Osphronemidae; genus Betta; species Betta splendens. The sequence continues at coordinate 1,055,251 of NC_040898.2, forward strand.
TTGTGTGTGTGTGCTGTTTTTGTGCGGTGCACTTGGTTTGGTGGAGGGACATAATAGACAGGGTGGTGTGATGGTTGAACCAGTCCCAGGGACTTCTTTTGTTTGTAATGCAACTACTAATTAGCATTTCCCATATTACTGACTGTTTGGAGAAAGCTCCTGCCAAACTTATTATGTTTCCCACCAGCATTAGTATTATAATAATTCCCTGATGAGGCAATATTGTAGCTTTTAATAGTCAGTGTTTACACCACATTTGTTGGCAAAGGACAGAAAGCAGAAACCGCTGATAATGATTGGTTCCAACAACAGCAAATGCTTTTATGTAAATGTCTGTCCCTAAAATGTGACCTGGAAACAAAGGCAACTTACTGGTGAGTGTGCAGCTAAATGCATTAGTGGATCAATTAAACACTAGTCTTCCTCTGCTTGGGTTGCCATAGCAACTGACCTGCAGACGCCGTATAAAAAGGATGGAAATGCAGTGAGTGCAACAGAAATATTTTATGTTTCATACCGTACTTTGAACCTGCAGAGGTGGTTTTATGTTTTTAGGCAGCAGCTTAATGGTGTGATAACAAACGCTCATTCAGGGGTGACAGTTATCATTCACTGTCCTTCTCAAGCAAAAAGTCCTGTTAGGACGGCGCCCTGGAGGGATATGACGCCAAAAACAAACAAATAGCAAATCATCAGTTTTGTAAAACACAATTTATGCAAGATGTCCTAAAACAGCATATTCATGTTAAAACAGGAGGTTCGTTTCTATGGTAACCACCTGACCCAGAACGTTTTATATTTAGAAAGAGCTTGAAAAGTTTTCCAAGGAGCCGTCCGGTGTTAGCGCTGTGCTACCTGGCCTATTAAAGCTGTGCCACATCAGTACAGACAAGCGCTGCTGCATCTCATCTGTTGTCCATGATTCATGTTTATAACTCAAAACAGAATAAACACAGAAACACAGTGGTGGACAAAAATGAGAGAAAAAGAATGCATCTGCTAACAGGTTCAGCACAAACAGTGTGTGTCTGTGCTGTAGCTTCACACGGTCAGTGCTTGAAGTACAAATGTCACAAATGGCCCTTTGATATGTTTAGAGGCAATATTTCTAAATGCGACAGTAATATTTTTGTCCAGTATCTGTCGCCTCCAAACGCAGGATGATTATGGTTTTGCAAAGACACTGATGATAGTAATTGCACTAATGAGAAGGTGTAGTACTGTACAGTACTGTACAGTGAGGTTGGCTCATATCAAAGGCAACTCCAGGGAAAGCTGCTGAGCGGATCTCACTTCCTGCTTTGGTGCATATGGTGTCTAATCACGTTGCATCGTGGCGAGACAACAGATGACATCTGGCAGCAAAGAGAGTTTGTATTGAATATGGGGAAATGAAAAGCAATTAGGTCGGAGGAAAATGCAGTTAATGGTGGAATGATCCTGTGAGGCGTAAGCAGTCGGAGCGTCAGCTGTGAATAACTGGTGTCAAGGCTGAGACATTATTCCGTATGAATCTGAGTCAAAGGCAGCGTTTCACAGGAAGCTGCTTTAAATGCCAGGACACAGCATAAAGCTGAGACCTTCCTCTCACTCACCTCTAGTTATTGCAGTAACAGATGGAAGATTCCTCTTTATTACTCTTTATGCATTCTGCAAAGCCTGGCTCCATTTATTCCTGCATTAACTCATATCAGTGGATTCGTCTTTGTTCTTTTGACTGGAACCACACTTTAAGGATGCAGCTTTTTCTGCATGTTTCCTGGTATTTTTATGAGAAGGAGCTTTCTACATATTGATCTGGTGATAAATATTCATCATGGGCTCCAGACCTGATGATTAGTGATGCTGTAAAGGAACCATTTATATGAGGTTGACAGGATGAGGCTCCCAATCCCAATTACTGTATCTCCCCTGTGTTTCTGGACGCACTAAGATTTATTCCTAAGAAAAGAGGAGAGACCTCGCCGTCAGAGTCATTATGGCAGCGCTGATATTATTTAGCACTTGTGCCACAGTGAAATCCATTGTTCTAAGCTAATGCAGCACAGCTAATGAATCTGTGGCTGTGGCTGGATCTGAACACTGACATGGGCGTTATTTGCTTTGCCTACTTAAAATGCGTCAAAGGACCAAAGTATGATAATTGCAATGATAAGTTCCCTGCAATTTTGCCTCTGAGGATGAGATAATTTTCTCAAACACAGCGTCCTTCAGATAATTCTGTGGATGGAGTGTCTCATCTCAGCTGAAGTACAGGGGTCATTAAGTGTTGTTGTAGGGAGCCAACTGTGGGGATGGACCTAAGCCCCTCACAGCCCCTCACCCCCCAATCCCCCTCCACTCTCCACCTCAACACTTCTCCACATCCACCTAATTCTTCCGTCGCGGTGCCTGTGCTACTGGGCTACTTGGGTGTAGTGCTGCAGAGCACTGCTCAATTTATTGTAATTTTCTATATTTGGAGCCAAAAGGAGTAATTCGCATACAACCTTATGTAAGAATGTGACAAAAATGGCCTTAGCATTTCCATTAGGCCGGGATTTTCAGTATACCTCCATCGCCAGTGCTCCATTGTGTTAACGCTAATACGGCCTTTATAACAAAGGCAAACAACAAAGATATGTTGGTACCATGAGTGCCATCAATTCATAAACAGAATCTATTTTTCTTGGGCAGGGGAGTATTTATTGCACCTCCAGACTGGGAGTGGAGTGCAGAGCGCTCTGCTAGAGGCCCAAATGGATTTTCAACTATGGACCCTAAACCTTTCAAACCACAACGCTGCTGAATAGCAGTTAGAGGTTGCCATGCCAACACCATCTACAGGGACATTTCAGCTGCATCAGAGAGAAAGCTTGGCCAGATGTCTTCAACAATTTGCTCTGAAAAGATTCACCATCCACCATGCTCATTAGAGCCCAGCAATCAGAGGAACAGGAAGATGCACGGCTTTCCTGTCTCAATGGCACGTTTTCCATGTCACTCTCTCCCTTCAGGACAAAAACGAAGCTGGCGGCGCCCGGAGCTGGGGAGCCCGTTCCGCTGTAGGTTTTTGCTGCTCCGTGCATATTTTAAACATTTATGTCTTATTTCTGCGTCTGTGACATGGTCACATGGGCCCAGGTCAGTGTGCAGCTGACACACTCTGGCAGCAGCGAGCGGCATCTGGCCAACAGAGGAGCGCAGCAACTTGGTCAATTATTAATGGCATAAATCAACACCTGTGGTGTGGCTGACAGTTTGCTGCTGCTGCCGTCGGCCCTGGGAAAACTCTGTGTTCACCCCACCACAATAACGTGCAGGCTTTGTGGGAAATCCTGCAAGTTTCTATCTCTCATTTATGTTCAGTGTGTAATTACTGCCTTAAAACCAGTCAAGCTCCTTGACTTGAAGAGAGAAGGTTGTTGAGAAAACCAGGCAGCAAACATCTGAAGTGGGATCAAATGAGAGAATGCCTACAGCTCATCAGATTCATCAGGTGGTCATTAAAAAAAAGACTAAAAACGCTCATCATACACAGTCATTGTTTGCAGGTCCTGTAAGTCTGTAAAACTGACTCGTCTTAGTTTTTGTCACTTAGCTTTGCTCAGGTTTGGACTTATCACTTAATCAGATGTGGTAGAACGCAAACAAAACTAGGAAGCAAGTAAGATTCTGTCATATTTTATGGGACTAAATGCTGGTTAGTTTTGCATTAAGTGAATGTGAATGGACGCCTTGCATTCTGTGAGCTCTGATCAGCAGCGGGGTTGGAGACAGGGAGCTCTGGAAGCGTGGTCGTCAATGAGGAGGTCACTGAGTGAAGATGATGAGCTAGTAGATAAATAACCCGGAACCACGCCGATCCAAAGATGGAGCCCTGATCCAAAGCATCACCTGAGTGGAAGGTCTGGAAGCTGATACCGTCGATGCTGTGTGACGATGCAGAGTAAACACATCACCTGATGCTGAACGCTTTGGGGGTGATTAGGTTTATGACCCACACAGCTGCATGACGCTGGAGATCATAGTCACTACACAGAGCTAGACAAACACAACAATAAGCTATTGTTCACCAAGTTAACTTTTTTAAATGAGCAGAGAATGGCTGAAGTCTGTGCAGAGATGGAAATAATGTGAAGAGAGTGAACGAGGCCAGAAACATTATGCATAACTGTAAATAAAAGATAAAAGAAGTAAAACAACTTCTAAAGGCAACTAATGGGCCGATGACTGCAGTTGCATCAGAGGCCATCACTGCTGCATTATTAGTGTAAAACCATTTCTGCAGATTCATCTGAAACGCATTAGAGACCAAAAACAAAAATAAACATTGTGCTGAATTTCTTTTTCTGTTGGCTTCCGACCAAATGCATCCGATTAAAGGCTCCACATCCAGCATATTATCCAGCCACCCGCCATATTAGTGATGTGAGGTAGCATGAGAACGCTTCCTCCCTCAAATGTTGACCTTCCTCCACACAACGGTGGCTAATCAGGCCTTTGTTTCCACTGTGCTGAGATAAGAATCGGAATAAATTGTCAGCTCCCGCTGTTTATCAGCTCCAGTGTTTCCCTGTGTGTTTGTCAGCACATCATTAGGGGCCAGTGGACGGCTAATTAGTTGTTTATACAGCTAGCTGATTAGAAGTTGGATTTGCATTGTGTTTCTCCATGGGATCCACACAGAGATGCTGAGCTCATTTCCTCCTCTCAGTCTGTAACACAAAGCTAACCTGAAGAAAGTTATGAGCCAGTGACAGATCCGATGAGAAGCGCCGCTGGGCCACTGAGCCAGCGCCACCAGCAAGAGGAAAAGCTCCCTGACTGGGCTTCTGTGAAATGAGCCGTATTATTAATCCTCATCCTCCTCTGACGAGCGCTTTGGTTTTGTCTGCGACCCCTTCCTCCGCTCGCACACCGTCCAGCACTGACGTCAGTGACCCTTGACCTGCTGCAGTGTCATGGCAGTGTCATGTTCACTCTTCTACTCATCACATTCTCAGAGTGCGGTGGAACAAGTTGTCTCACCTGGACCTTAACAACGGCGCGTTTGTGAAGCTGCTGCTCAGCGAACACGTCTGCTTTTATTGATCTGTTCTGCTGCCGTTTACGGCCCAGGGAGGCAAACAGACACTTAAAGCGCCCCAGAGACGCTGTTTTAGGATCCAGTCATCTGCAGTGAAAGAGAGATTATATTTTATTACGCTTTCCAAAGTTTCAAAAAACAAGAGCACAATGAAAGCAGGAACGGAGTGTCTGTCAGACAGGTGCCATCTTAATATCCCTCTAATTATGACAGGTGCACTTCACCCTTTGTCTCCTCCCCCATAATATAGGTTCTGTACAGAGCCTTTGTCTCCCGCCGCCTTTGACAAAGACAGACGCACATGCTAAGACGTAGCATCTCACTTTTTAAATCATCCCAAATTTAAATATATAGACTATTGTGATGTAAATAACATCTGTGATGATCAATTACAAGCTGACAACTGGCCTTTTTTTAAAATGCTCTAATTTGTTTCTAAGCTTTTGATTCAGACTCATTTTTATCTTTTGTCTCAGGTTAGTGACAAAATTTACTAGAAGCTCCAGAAAAATGTGTTTTCAGTCTTGTGTCCTAAATATGTTTCTGCACATAAAATTGAAGAATCATGAACAATAATTAGGTCACTTCAGAAGGGTCCACACTGGTTTAAAACCATTGCAACCAATCTAATATATCAGTCTAATATATACTGTAAGTTTTTTGTTTACACAGTGAATGAAATTGAACGTTCATTTAAAATATTAAGCTTGTTTACTACAGTAAAATGGACTTAAAAATCCAAATACAGAATTAGTATCCAACACTGACAATGATATTTATAGTATCAACCTGTTCCTGTATGTGCTGCTATGCTCCACAGTTGTTTATGAGCCATATGGTCGTGCTTGTCCCCCTAGATACCATCTTATCTGAGGTAAACATGGAGCCCGGGAGGGCGGAGGGCTCCTGCTTGCTGAGCCCTTCTCAGTTGACCGGGAGCAGAGCAGGCACTGGGAGTTTGCACAGTGTGATTGATGCCTTTGTTTCCACTGGTAGCTTTAAGCTGCCAGCTCAATTGTTTCATTGCCATCAAGCAAACGCTGGTCTGGACAGAGGCGACGACTGGAGCAACACAATGAAGTGTGGGGAGTGACCGGCCTCTGGATGTTCACTCCCAGAGTCTTAACCCTGGTTACATATTAACGGAAAACTTCACCGATTTTCAATTAGGGTTGACCCAAAAAAACGGCCTTGGGTAATATTTAAGAATGAAGAGACACTCAGATGGCTCCATAATTTCTATGCAGAGAAGTTATCATTTATTCCTCCAGTAAGGAGGAATAAATCCTGGCTTCCTGGCTCCCTGGTAGCGTGACCACAGCAATGGTCATGCTAAAAGGGGGCGGGGCCAGGCCGATAGGGGGCGTGGCCAGCCTGCCGGAGCGCAACTGCTCAGTCTGCCATTGTTTTTCATCAGAACATCATCAAACATCTACAGCACCAATATTCAATGGCCGGACGACCTGCTTTGGAATATTTAGAAGACAGCGAGTTCCATAGTGTTAGAACAGTCTGATACCAGGTGGCAGCTCACAGGAGCTGTGTGCAGGAGACAGCTGGTCTGTACCACACGACGAAGTGAACAACTGAATTTCACCGCTGCTGATTTAGTTCGGATGAATTTGAGGATTCTACTGCTGACGACGAGGAGCTGTGAACGAGCGACCGGATAAGAAACTATAAAACAGCCGGGACAGAACAGTCGAATGAGCACAATGTAAGTAATATATTGGGCCGTTTATTGTTTTAGCTTGTGCTGTGAAGTTTGAGTAAAGTTATGAGCTGTTTGTGTGTTTTAGGCCTTCAGGAGTAACAAAAAACAACAGCTGTGACAGAACAGTGGAATCAGCACAGAGTAAGTCATATATTCAACCGTTTTCTGTTTTAGTTTCCACTGTGAAGTTTGAGTACAGTTATGAGCTGTTGCTTCTCGTGTGACTGTCAGGGATAGCGTTACTTTAGCGTTCTAACATGCCTGTGTATTAGCTCGGCTAGCAGCAACCGTAATATTAATTCAATAATTAATTTCACTCTTTGGTAGGTGATATCGTCTGTTTGCGTGTCGTCACACACAGAAGAGGGTTTTGTCTAAATGAAGAATCTGTTGCTTTCTAACAACTGTCTGCTTTGATTCAAGATAAAAAGCTGCTGAACGACTTAGAAATAATGTCTTTATACAAATACATTGTATATATAATATAATATAATATAATATAATATAATATAATATAATATAATATAATATAATATAACCTTTTTGTTAAAATTGTAAATGTAAAAAATGTAGTTTCTGTGTTAGATTCAGTTGTGCTTCTTTCAGCGCAGACACAAGATGCTTTGCCGGACGCCAGCTCTCAGCTCTCAGCTCTCTGCTGCGGGTGCTGGTTCCTCACAGGCAGCCTCGTCATCCTCCATACAGCGTAACTTGTCAGCGCTGAACCCATACAACTAACCACGAATATCAGACTGTGCGTGCTGAAATACTCGCTGTATTCTAAATAATGAATATTAGTGCTGTAAGCGTATGTGAGGAAAAACAATGGTGGACTGAGCAGTTGCACTCCAGCATGCTGGCCCCGCCCCCTCACCAGCTGGCCCCGCCCCTCTCAGCCAGACCGTTGCTGGGGCAGGTACAGAGGAAACCAAGAAGCACTAGTTGTAGTCTGTGAGCCCATAGCAAATAATCCGCCAGTCTGTGTTGGAGGAGGAATGACTGATAACTTCTCTGCATATGAATTATGGAGGAATCAGAGTATCCCTTCATACTTAAATACTACCTGACATTGTTTTGGTCAAACCTCGTTGAAGTTCTGTGATGTTTTCCTGTAACTCACTAACAGTGGAGCTACGATAGAAACATCAGGAACACTCTCTTGCCTTCAGCCATAACCAAATAGACTCATGTTTAGTAATTGAACAAACATTTTGTTGCCGATCTACCATTTATCAGCACCAAAATCAAACACCATAGTTGCTACCAGAGCATTAGCATAAGAGCATCTCCGACAACCTGGTGGGATTTTCTTAAAATTCCTGGATCTTCGCTTACTCTTTGCCAAAACACACATACCTGGAACAATCCAGACATCATACAAAACAAAAAGGCAATACATTTTCCAACTTGGCATATCAAAGGCATAACACATCTGAAACATGTTTCACATGGTTAAGCTGTCCAATCCCAGCAGCTGCACTTTGTCTTCTAGGAGATCTAAGTGGGCTTGATCTAGAGACAAACTCATCACACACACTTCTTTCTGCCCTCTGTGTCGCAACGAAAATCATCCTTATGAACTGGAAAACTTAAAAAAAAAAAAAGCATTAATAAGTACCTAAACAGCTTGTTAGATTATACCACCTCAGACACATTGTCTGCTTCGTCAAATCAATAAGCAAAACTCTACTCTGATTGATTGCATTTCCAGGTAGGGATGTGTGGAGCTCGTGTGCTGAGTCATGTCTGGCACAGTGGTGGGGGGGTGACTGGTGGTTGGGAGCGCCTGCCTGCCTTAAGGACCGGGGCAACAAGGCTGGTGGATTCTGGGCTGGCCGCATGGATCCCCTGCGGTGGGGGTGCGGTGACCGCTGGGACCGGCAGTCCGGTGCCGGAGTAGGGCCATTTTGAGGGTTAGCGTGTGCCTGTCTCTATCAGAGGCGGGCCTTCCTGCCAGTGTGAGGGGGCAGACCTAGGAGTTGAGACCTGGGTACCCTGTGTCCGGGGGGGGGGGTCCCTCTGGGGGTGCCTGCCTGTGCCCAGAGGGGTGTCTCTCCCCTAGGACGCTGCCCCTGCTCGGGTGGGGCCCTGTCTGCCCTAGTGGTCCGACCCTGGGCGGAGGTTGGCCCTTAATGCACAGCCGCAGAGTATGTGTGTAGGTTTGAGTGGAGCACTACACGGGGCGAGCATGAGCATGCTCCTGGAGGTGCCCCCCCACTTTCAGTGCACCCTAGTTCCACACAGTCATGTTCAAGCTGGTTTGCAGGGTTCTGGGGTGCCTTTTTTCCTCGCTGTGGTTCTAATAAAGGCATTCTATTTTCCGCTGCCCTCTGCTTTTCCCAGGTCAGGGTGGGTAGACGAGACTTGGGAGGTGCTGCAGTCCCTGCCTGGGACCACACAGGCAGCAGGCCAGAGACCTACCCTCCCCATGAATGAGATTAATCGAAGGGTGTGGGTGTGAGAATGTACCTGAGAGTGCATGGGTTCACGTATGATTGACTAGTTCTTTGTGAGAGAGTTTGTGGTAGTATGTGTTGGTGTGTGTGTGTGTGGGCTGAGCTGCTAAACAGGTTTTCAAAACTTAGCTAGTATTACTGGTACTTATCACTACCAATAATAATAATAATAATAATAATAATAATAATAATAATAATAATAATAATAATAATAATAATAATAATAATAATAATAATAATGCATATGTGTATGTATATGATATACAGTATGTATATGTATTGATGAGTGTGTGCACATATCTTAACACTAATATTGTTATTGATTTTAATTTCAAAGGTAAACCACAGTACAGCAGTTGTTTAGCTATGAATGTGTCAGCCTAAGGTTCATCCCTACTTATTTATTCTGTGCCTGTTGTTTGCTTAACTGATTTGTTTGGTTTCAGCAGCTGGTTGCACCCAAACACACCTCCCCCCACACACCCCAACACACAAACAGCGACATCACACATGTTTAGAATTGGCTAAATTAAACATTAAATAAACCATTAATCAATAAGATTATATATATTTCTTACATACTTCTCTTGTAAAAGCAAAGCTGTCCATCACCATACGACATTCAGCCTAATACATGCTGCTTTATGAAATGCTGGACAGAACAAAGCAATGACCAAAGACCAGCAATAAGCTTTTATTGCATTGATATGAAGTCCTGCCACAAGAAGACTTGCTGTCTTTCATACCTACGTCCTCCGACGTTACTGCCCACAGTTGAAGACGTCTAAACTGTGTTAAACACTGAGCCATAATTAGCGTTATTAGTAGAAAAGTGTGAATATGTTGGCACATATCAGGAGAATATCCAAATAAAGACGTGTTCAGTGTAACAGCTGCATTCATCACACAGACTGAACAGTGGGACCTGGAGTCTTGCGTCTTCTCTTTTTGTTTTCTTTTCACATTGATGCTGGTGGTGTTGAAAGTCTGACTGAACAGTGCGTGAAGATGAAGGCAGATCCCAGACCAGCACCCTGCTTCCTGGTCAGATGGTCTTAACTTGCCTGTCATCTTCCAGGTGGGCTCCGTGTGGCCTCCTCCTCCACCTGACCCTCTGTGTGTACTGTTCTACAGCTGATTTGCGGCCTCACATTGTGCATATGAGCATCATGTGTTTTCAACCATTCCCGCTGCTTAGACATCATGCTTAGTCTCATCAGTTTAACTTTTACCTTTAACACTAACAGCAGTTCACTCTACAGCCATGTACATATAGGACAGTTATATGATGACTACACCTTCGATTCAATTGCACCTACTTAGTTGTTATTGTCATTGTAGCACATTTAGTGCTAATCCGTCCAGTGCGTCCCTGAAACATCTCCACGGCCCAAATTAAACCTGCCCCGAGTCGTGTTTGGTGAAAGAATGACAGTTGTGTTCAGATACGTGCTGAAGCTCTGACCTTCAACCTGCAGCTCGCACTTTGTTCTTCTTTCTCCCTTTGATTAACCAGAGCCGATCAAAGTATCTGTGTGCACGTGTTTGTGCACGTGAAAAAAGGACGCTGTGTCACACAATGTCTGCACCCACATCTGGACGGGACACGTGCTTTAGTAAATGACTAGATCACAAAATACAAGACAAATGTATTTGTTTTATTCTACTATGTGACGTGTTCATGTAGTCACCAGACCATCACAGAAAAGACGTTGCTGAGCCTTTCAGGCGCATCTCTGAGCAAACAAGTCTGTTCTCCAGTGAAGAAGAATGCGTTCCGCAGGTTCTTCCTTCAAACAGTCTGGAGCAGCTTTTTCGTTATTCAGCATTCAGTTCGGAATCAGCTTTGCAGCATTTGTTTATAGCTCCTCTCCCATTCCATTAGCAGCCACACCTGTGTCTGACCAGCGACGTATCTGCCTCCGTGTGACGCATCCTGTTCCTTTTTATTTTTCTATCCTGGTTCATCTGTGTCTTAGTGCACGTGTTGCTTTGCAGAACATGAACATGACAGCGTTCTGTATGTTTTCTAGTCCAGGCTGTTCCTGTTCCTCTTCATGCATACTGTACAGTAAGTCTTATCATCACATTGACTGATGTACCTGCAACGTCTGTTAGAATGCTGTTAAGCGAATTGAAGTTGTTTCCCATTCATTGTTCGTCTTGTTTGTGCTTTGCTGAGCTCGTCTGTGTTTTTCTGTCTTTCTAACAGTGTGACCAACTTTGTATTTGCCTGTATTTGCCTTTTATTGTCTCACTTCAAGATTTGTGTTATTTTCAAAAGTCACAGTTTGATCATATAACAATACTTACTTTAATAGCATTTTTGTAATAATAATAGTAATCATAATAATAATAATATTATCGAAAACATTTACATTTTAAAACCTAATTTTTGTGAACAGGAAAAGGGAACGTTGAATGTCATTGAGTCTCACACATTGTTATCGCCCGAACCTACAGTCTGGCTAATATTATAGCTCCCCCCACTGCTCTACAGGACCACAGCACTGTGTGTGTGTGTGTGTGTGTGTGTGTGTGTGTGTGTGTGTGTGTGTGTGTGTGTGTGTGTGTGTGTGTGTAGGTGTGCGTGTGTGTAGGTGTAGGTGTGCGTGTGTGTGTGTGTGTGTGTGTGTGTGTGTGTGTGTGTGTGTGTATAGAAAGTGACTATAGTAGTGACTGCTGATTCATTTACTCTGGTTATTGACTGAGCAAAAATAAACTAATTAACTAACTAACAACAACAACCACAATTTCTATTTTTAGATCAGTTAAATGTGTGTTAGTTAAATGGTTGATGTCAAACTTCATTTACATCACAAATAAAACAAAAAGCTTAAAAAAGAGGTTTAAGGTGATTATCAAAAAAACCTGATGTTACACTGAAGCCACTGTCATATGCGTACTTTAATCGCGCTGTGTGTTTTACCTGTACTTTACCACTGGCTATTTACATGCAGACAAACCATTTGAACGGCTTGTGATTAGCTTGGACGCTCAGCGCGTGGAGGCCCGGCCCGGCCCGGCCCACTCTGCTCCTGGCCTGCTCATATGCAGCCTGCTCATAAAAAGGGGAGAAACCCAAGCTCTGGGGTATGTGAGGCTATTGTCAGATGCAGACAATGGAAAAGCAACAGCGGCTGGAAGGAGAAATCTGAGTCTCCAATCTGTTCGACTTTATGTGCTGATAAGAGACGAGGCTCTGCTGACGCTTTAGCCACCAAAGATACAGTAAACACCAACTGTGAGCCAGAGTAGGTCATTGAGAGTCTTCCCTGCCTTGGGCTTAACATGACACTTAAGTACTACTACAAGGGGCGAAAGAAAAGGCAAGGCTGCACACATTACAAACTGCCTCCATTCTCTCCTCCCGGGCTGAAATGTCAGATCCATTCTTTCAGAGAGGAGGGAGCGGGTGGGGTGGAGGTGGGCCACACAAAAGGCTGTGGATTCTATGGTGATTTGTTGCATTTTCATTATAACTGCTTTGATTGTGCAGGGGAGGTAATCATGGATCTAAACAGGGACCTGAAAGTAACTGTTTTCCAAGTGTGTAACTTGAAACAGCCCGTCTCCCTCCTCCTGCCAATCCCTGACAAACCCAGCAGTGTTTTCTGCATGATAATCCCACTTGCTGACAAATCAAAGACTGTTTCAAACATACACTTAAAGCCTTTAAGGAATCAATCCAAGCAAACAAGGGAGGAAACAAGGACAACAGGGAGCGAGGAGGACGCGCCAGCACGGAAACGCTGCAGAGACACAAGGTTTGCACTAAATATGAGGAAAGCTTCATGAGCTGCTGCTGTAAAATTAGACCCAAATCACACCCCTGACTCAGGTCCTTTAATCTCTCCACTAGTCTCTGTATTAGCTGCTGCACGTATCACAGGAGCGTTTGATTGTAATAGTTATTTATAGTATTTGAATGTGTTCACCACACAGTGTGAGGTGGCAATGAAAGCACAAGTGGTTCCCTGATCTCCATCATCACTTTCCTTCCTATTAATACAAGTGTTCTGCTCCCAATTCCTGCATTAACAGAAAAAAATCTCACAATACAGCGGATTAATTGAAGGAGGTTGTTCCTTTAATAACAAGGCCTCTTAACTACTTTCACACCTCAGTCTGTGGGTGAAAGCCGTCAAAAGCCCCTGACTTCTGTGAGTCACAGCTGACTTTTGTGTTTATTCTGCGTCGTACAAAGCACAAAAATAACTTTAACAATAACACAGCTGACAGACAGCTCAGGTTTAATAACAGGAAATATTCCGCACCAGCGTTGAGCTTTACATCCAGCTCGGAGGTCGCTGCCTCCTGCTGCACAGCCCATAGAACAAAAGGCTTTCCTATATTCTGTGTCACACACAGTGGTGACAAACAGGAGAAAAGCCGAGGGAGGGATGTGTGAGCCCAGACAGAGCCTGTCATGCGCTTGGACCAGGTCCATTTCAGCCAGATAACAATGGCAGGTTGGGAGACATTTTGCCTGTCAGGCCACTTAGGCAGAGCAGACAAAGAGGTGAAACGAATCCTGCAGAGGCTCCGACGCTGCAGTCGCTCCCAGGCCAGACAGCCTCAGCCCCCCCCACCCCACCCCCCCCCCCTCCGCTGGCAGCCGCCACTCCATTAAATAGCTGCTGTTAATTATACCTAGATTGTGAGGCGTTGGTGCACCGTGGTTAGCAGCTATCCATCAACCCCCCGCCGTCGGTGGACCAGGAGCCTGAACGTGGACAGCGGAGCGGAACGTGGCCCAACGTGAGCGACTGAGGCTGCAGCTTTAACTGTGGCTGCTCCTTTCATTTGAGCTTCTTCTGTTACCTTTAGTGGAATAAATCAACACGAGCCAGACATTAACATTACACACACACGTACACGTACACGTACACGTACACGCACGCACGCACGCACACGCACGCACGCACACACACACACACACACACACACACAGACACACACACACACACACACACACACACACACACACACACACACACACACACACACACACACACACACACACACACACGTACGTCATATTTCAGAGAATGAAAGAAACATATTGTCAGGGCTGCTTTTTCTTCATGTGTAACGTGAAAACACATTAATTTGAGAACAGGCATCTTCAGACTCATTGAAAAGAACACAAGTGAAAGTTAGCAAAGAAAAAAACCAATAGCTTTTATTCCGCAGCATTTGGAGCTGGCTGCCACTCTCATGATTGAGGCAGGGCTTTGTTTAATTAATTTCAGGCTTGATGGAATGAATGGGGCTTATGCTGCTGGCACCGGGCTGACACACCGGCCCCTTAAGCCTCAAACTCATTGCCATAATGTGCTGAAGGAAAACCCTGCAGAGGAGGGACGCGTCTGGGCCTCGATCTTATCGCCGCCGCCGCCGCTCCTTCCTGATTTTGACCCTGGTAACGCGACACCGCTGCTGTGCAGATGAGGCCGTGGACGTCTCTGTTTTGTCATTGATTAATATGCAAAGTGTCAAGTGATCTATAGGTGCACACGAAAGCACAACGCACGCACCTGGAAGCCGCCGGCCGCACTTCATTGAGAGGAGGTGATTTTGTGGTATCTGTGATCCGATCAGAGCGGGGCTTTTGTCGACTAACAGCTGATTTTCCATTTCGTGTTGGAACCAGGAGAACAAGCTCGCGGTTCCTCCCGTATCCAGGCTTCAGGCTCGTCCTCCTACACATGAACCTCCCTGCTTCCCACACACACGAATGATAACAAAATCAAATATTTATACAGCTCTTACTCACACTACTTTCCAAATCATACTGGACCAAATGCATCAAATTATAATAATAGTTATCGATTTGCTGGATTTGTAATGCTTGAAAAAATTGCCTCTCAATTTGTAATGATAGTCCATATGAAACAGGCTCACACACCTGGCATGTGTGATGAAATGGAAGGTGCTGCTGATACGAGGCGCTGCCTGATGAATCTCCATCTCCATATGAATCCAGTTCAGAAGGAATCGAGAAGACGGCCCAGTCGAAGCAAGCGACAGGCTGACGGTGCTTCAGAGTGAGGCAGTGAAAGCAGGCTGTTAATGCAGCGGCTGATAGGAGCCTAAACTGCCCAAACAAGCAAAGAAGCTTTTAATGACAGCGCCATGAAGTCAGAACCAGACGCAGGTTCCATCACTACAATAACAAGTGGCTCATAGTTACATCAAATTTGAAACCATTACAGTCCATCTTAACCCTGCGGCGCTAATGCCGGCTGCTTTTCACCCACACCGTGCTGTTTATCTTTGCTTCCAACTGTACTTGACTGGACGTGGACGCCGGTCCTTGGGCTTCGGCTGCTGATGCTTCAGACGCTCACAAAACGTGTGTGTGTGTGTGATTTTCAACCAGCATAAATCAGGGTTTGGCATTGGTTTAGTCACTCACGTTTACAGGTTGCTCCATATCATCCAGTCACAGGCCAGTTACAAGGTGATCATGTGGTTAAAACTGTGGAATCAGCTTCACTAAAGATGTTTTTGCTAATCACACATTAACTGACCACAGAGCAGGTTCCCGCTCACTTAGTTCTGTAGTGAGTCCTTTCACTTGAAAAGAACCTGTTTAACTTTTGGGGAAATAATGTTTTGCTTTAATATATTTAATGTATAAATTAATTGTGTAAAATACACCCAATGTAAATGTACATTTGTGTTCAGATGAGATTATTATTATTTGTGTGTTTAGCAGCAGATTAGTTGCTTTTGGTGCCTTTGTTCAGTTCAGGGCTCAGTTTTTTTTAACTCTCATCAAATTCTTTTAACGGTTTCATTTTTTAAAATTGAATTCACCAAAATCTAAACTTTGGATGTTTTAAAGCATTAAAATCACAGAAATGTTCTCACCAGTCACATTAAGCCAGTTAGTAGCAAAACCTGCAGCCTGACTTTAACCAACTTGATGATATTTAACACATATTCAGCTGAATCTCAGTCTTTCTCTGCTTTTTTTGTGAATAGATTTGATTCTATGATTTTTTGTGAATTGTGTTCATCGGGATCCACATAAGAGAATTAAAGCTCTACATGCCTGGTAATAGGCACAATTCATGTTCAAATGATGAAAATATTTGTCACCATTCGCCTTTATTTTACATTTTACATTGAGGATTTCTTCATGGGCAAAATGAAAGGCAACCTGAGGATTGAAGTTACAACACACAAAACAGCAGAAGGTTTTATGATGTTCCCATTCCAGTTATTACTACACACAGAAAGCTGAACCTGTGAACGGTTGAAGTGAATGATGCTGATCTGTTCAGGTTCACTGAGATGCAAACCTCTCATGTACAACTACTGATTTGCTTCAGGTTTAGAACGAGGTGGAATTTACTGTGGGAGTAAAAAGCTAAAACATTTTTTTTACTGTACGTTTTGCATAAAAACTTCAAATACTGTAACTTTATTTGCAGCTTCGAGCTTTGCAGTCTTTGCTCTGGCTGCTTCAGGAGCCGTCAGTCAATCTTCTGCAGTGGATCCTGATCATTCTCTTTGTGTACTGCATCTGGAGCATATGTCATTTTTCCTAAGAACTGTGAAGTGTCTTTTGTCTGACAGCGCATTCACGTCGCATGTGGCTGAGCTGCAGCTCAGTCTCCGCTCTCCTCAGGGAAGGACACAATATGAATATGAAGCAGAAGCTCCTTTTTAAGATAAAACGAGATGGACCGTCCTTGCTGGCAGAAATTGAGGAGAAAATACTATAAATATGCATTCCATTACATTTGGGAGAATTTAATTCAGGGCAAATAATTTGAGAGATGAGCTGCTGCTGAAACGATGGTCTTAATGGACAGGTGTCCACTTAAAATCTCTGGCAAAGCTAAGACTAATGGATTGCTTTATATGCAGCACATTCAGAGAATGGAAAAAGGATTGGAAGAGCTTAAGCGTCTGAAGCACCCTGCATGCACAGATTCCTGCATAAACACTCTGCTTTAATTTCCACAACTCGTGCGATTGTCAGATGTAACCTTTTTCCAGCTCCATATTTCAGAACAATGAAAATTAATCTGACTGTCACAGGTCGGAGAAACACACAGGACGATGGCATGATGCAGGAATGACAGGTCCCTGTGTTTCTAGCTAATGATGCTCCTACAGAACTGATGCTTGCACACACTTCTTCCACTTCAGACCTCCATTTAAAACAATGTGGGTGTTTTCCCCACATATCATAAACTGATTCAAATGGCTTGGTTTGGAATTCAAATACTTTCACATCATTTTCACATGGACACTGGTTTTAATGGCCTGTAATATATCTAATATTACGATGTAGGACTTTTTCAAATCAATCTGCACTAAGTGCCTGTTCCACACAATGATGCAAATGAAGCAGAGCTGGTGTAGAACAATAGCTTCATGCAGTGTGGAAGAAACATTTCAATTTCCCAAACAAAGCAGCATGCTTAAAAAGAAGCATTACCGAAAGAGCATCATTTTCCTACTCTATATGTATTTTATATATTTTTTAATCAACAGATGTTGCCTCACATGTGAACGGATCGAAGGCCTGAGCTCAGTTCAGTTGCATATCTGGAAGCGGCCATCAGACGTCTTTGCTGACGGGGACGCGTTTCTGCTTTGCCTGAGGACAACTGGAGTTCAGAGTGAACTGTGCTGAAACACATCTGCATACGCAGGCACCACTGTACAGTGTTACACATGGAGCCACGATAAATATTAATACTAAACACAATATTTTAATAGAATTTGACAAAGAGAGACTATGTCATGGTGTCATCTAGTGGTGGTGTCGTCTAACTGCAAAAATAAAAGTAAAGTTATAAAGTTGTTCAGAAAAGCAGAGGAAACTGAGAGATGTGCTTGGAAGCTGAGATGCTGGTGATGCTGGTGATGCTGGTGATGCTGGTGATGCTGGTGATGCTGGTGATGGTGTTACTGCTACGCAGCATCGCCTCCGTGTGCGTTCAACAGTGGCTTCATCAGCTCACCAGAAATAAACAGTATATCTGTTAGTTGGTGCTAAAACCAGAAACAGGAGGAGCAGGACTGGACAATAATGGTGAAGATGAAAGCTGTCATTCTCACAGGAGCAGGTTTATACTAAACACACAAAAAAGAGACCGAAGGAGACTTTTGATGAAACCTCCCTTAAGGTAAGTGTGTGTTGTATTAAACATATGGTTGTTGTGACGGATGCTGTTCCAGGACCAGATGCTGTCTCACATCCAACCATCAGACCAGTTACTGAGCTCACTGTTAACCAGCACATGCTGCTCTCCTCACCAGCTTATCTTTAGGGTGAGGCTGGTCTAGAATCTAAATATATATATATATATATATATATATATATATATATATATATATATATATATATATATATATATATATATATATATATATATATATATATTTTATGTACTTTGAATTACTTTTGTAATTCTGTGTATTTTACAAAGAAAAATAGGACTTTTCTAAAGCCACGGTGATGCTGTAATAACCAACTGATAAATGATCGTAATGATGAATCACCAGGTTTCAATTCCTGGTGTATGAGGTGAAGTTATGAGGAACGCCACCATTCTTTGTCTTTATTATTATGATGGAGTCATAGTGGTGTGTTTTACAGTGTACTACTAGGTGGTTGTAATGTATTCATTTTAAATACTCTGGTACAAAGTAAGTACAGTAGCCAGCAGGAGTTGCTTGGCTGGGCTGAATGAACCTCATATGGACGAGAACCAGGTTCAACTCGCTTTGAGCATCGCTCTAGTTCCTTTAAAGAAGGACAGATGTGAACAGCTGTCATTGAACATTTACTGTACAACTAGTCAGTCACAGTTAACCACATTTATAAGAAAAATGTCTTTGTTCTTTTCCATCCACTGCAGTTCAACACAAACATAAGACACTTTAATTTTGCAGCTGATCTAATAAACTCCTTGTGGTGTCCACTATAAACAGGACCAGTGGTCATTAGCACCTGGAACCAGAACGTATGAGACTCGGCTCAAATCTACCTTCCTGTGTTTATTACTACCTTCTCTCTGAAGCCTTGATAGTAACAGCTTTTTTTTAGGCTCATGGACATGTTGCTGACTGGGCTTCGTGCAGCTGCTGACAGACTGGAGCCCCCGTCATTCCAGCCCTGTACTAACTAATCACTGTAATCCACTTCATTTTGCCTGTGATGGACATTTCTGCCACAAATGTAAACAAATTGTATAGATTTATAATCATCAAAATCCCAATTCAAAAATTTCAGTTTAATTTTACTCAATATAGATTTGATTCACAAACGTTACCTTAAGGCACTTTACAAGGTTTAAGACCTGACACAACTAAACCCAACATATCCCACAAAAACAAGACTTTACGTCCAGCCACATACTGTACAGTATATTCATATGTAACTCCAGTCTCCATAGTACAGTCGCTCGGTTTAAATTGAATTATCTTTTGACAGTAAACTACAGCAGAACTGGGCTTAATGTCCCTTCAGGCAAAACTAACCGTCTTCCTTTATAGAAGAATTCAAGCATGTCTCCTTTATTCTGGAGGTGAATGTGTAACAGACCAGACCAGCAGGGTTTGAATCATGTCAGCTGAGCCAGCAGCAGCCACACTTCTAATCATATCCTTACAGCAGGAAGGTGTTTCCCACTGTCTTCATGCAGAGACTAAATCAGAAACACACAAACATCAATAGATGCTCACTAAACTCCAATAGAAATACCAGGAAACCAGCAGGGAGGCCGTATTTCTTGACTGCAAATAAGTGAATATAATTGCCCTCCTGCAGTTGGCAAGAATAATGTTATTATATGAGAATCAATACGGCGGTGTGCTGCAGAAGCAACAACAACAGGGATGCACATGAAGGCATTATCATAAGGAAAGCCCCTTGACAAATCTGATTAGCAGCCATTTGAGAGGGCTGTTCCCAGAAGGACCTGCTGTCACACTGACCTCGCTTAACCTCTTGATTTCCTGGGTTCAAGTCCAATTAACCTTTGGGGTGAAGCAAGAGTGTCAGCAGCAGTGCAGTCGATAGAAGCCCAATAGTAATCATTTCATTTTCTGGTTCATCAAATGGGCCCGAGTCCCACCTCACTAATCTCAATCAAAGACAAGCATTCAGCAACAGGACAGTACAGCAGACACTGACTCAGCCGCTGCTTTGACTCGCGGCTCGAAACGCATGTCTGTTATCGCAAATGCCAGAATGGAGTCCACAAAAATACATAAGGTTAAATACATAAGGTCCACATCTAAATATGTCAGTTTCAGTGTGGCCTGTTCATGTTTGTGAGACATCTGTGCAGACTTTGTTGTCTGTCTCCACAATCCTGGATGATGGATCATGTCTGTCACTTACATAATCATTGCTGAACCCAATGAATGACATGTGATCTGAGTGTGGACCAGGTCCAGTGAGTCCCTCAGTGTTCCTCAGCCCCAGCGCTGCCTCACAGACCACGCGTGTTCCCATGAAGCCCTGAAACGTCATAGCACAAACATCTGCGCCTCTGATTAGAAGAACTGCTGTGGATGGAGTCTCAGTAGGACGGTCACTGAAGGAAATGTGTGCATTCATTCCTCTATTTAACTAAAGCAGCCTTATCAGCACCGTGCAGCACTGGAAGGAAACGTATGGACCACCAACCGCAGGTACTCGATTACTATTATGATTACTACAATTACCACAAGCACTACTATCAAGCTACCACTCAACATGTGAGTGTCTACTTGTTGAGAGGAATTGAGTCGTCTGCCTCACTCGCTGTGAATCACTTTATATGCAGGTCAGCAGGTCTCTTTCATTACCATGTGCTTTCCACTGTCATTGTGTTTGTGAGGAATCAGGTGTTTCCTTCATTCACATTAGTATTTAATGAAGACACACAAACTAAAATAAATCACAAGCTTCCTACACTACATGTCTGACTGATAACTTACCTTTAATTAGGAGCATTTATTCTCATGTGTTAAAGAACTTATAGTCTGAAAAATGATGGATTATTGATAAATGTATTTATTTATCTATTATGTACTGTACACATATATTTATAGAGTATAATATATATGTTACATAAATAATCAAGCTTCCTTTACAGTGAGGCGCACGTGGCCTGGTCATTGTCTGCAGACCTTTTCCTGTTTAACCAGTTGGACTAGTGGAGTGGCAGATGAGCATTGTACACCTGCCCACTGCTGCATATGACATGGTGTAAAAGAGGATGGCACCGTTCTTCATTAGCCACATCTGCTTAAAGCTGCCCTCACTAGACCTGATGTGCAGACGTTTTTTGCTTTGATCAAACCTAAAAAAAAGCAGAACGACTGATCTGGATCAGAACAAACAAACTATGTCCCAACTCTGCTTTTTACAGTGTGAAACATAAACCCCTCGGTCTTTAAGCCAGACATCATGTTAGTTATTAGTAAGTCTCTGACTTCTTCTAGCACACAACAGGAGCAGACTCATCAAGGCTCACTTTCAGGTGCTGATTTATTGTCCTCTCATCCGCCTGGAGCTCTCTTACTTTAGGGATGCTAATCATGTAGCGCTACCGCCGACGGACAGAGGGGTCACAAAGTCAACACCATCCCAACAATGCGCCGCTGGGAGTGGGATGAGGTCGGCACCAGGATGAACAGGCTTTGTTGTGCCACATGGCTTCCAGGCTGAATATGGGCCATCAGGGAGTTGTTCACTCAATTGTTCTGCTTTAGGTGACATGCATCCGCTTCAATAGCAGCTCTGTTTAAATAGCTGCACCCCCAATCCCTCCTGACAGATGTATCTTTATTCAAGGATTTATTCATCTTTTTTTCCTTTCTTTGAACAGGATTAGGATTATTTAGAGGGGATTAGTGTTATTTTTGTGGATAATTTCAGAGTTGGTCAAAAGCGGATGAATGAGGGGCCAGTGGCCTGTTTGATGTTTGCTCGAGCGGTTTCACACAGTAAAATGAATAATTCCTCATGTTATGAAAATTAACAATCCAGTTAGACCTTGTTGCCATTGACACGTGTTACTAGTTTAAATACAGATGACATGCAAAAGAATGCAAATAAAACATTTCCTTAAAAGCACAATTTAAATTTGGAAAACAAAAAAGATATTATTTGTACATCGAACAACAGCAAACACACATATTAACTATTACAAATAAAGTTGGTGAAATAAAAAACAGGTTTTTACAAACTGCATGAAAGGATGCTAATGTAATCCAAACAAAGGAAAAATAAGAACACACAACATGTTGCATAGTTTCCCATCGTGGTTTCAACCGATTAAGAGGATTGTGTTAATAAACTGCAAAATACGTTAACACTATTGTTTGGATGTCGTGCACATTGACAAACACTGAGCTGTTTGTTTATAGGGTTCTACAGTGACTTTTGTGACTTTTCGTGAATAAAAACAGTCTTGCATGTATGAACTCATTACTAAGGACACAATCATGAATGTGATTCCTGAAACGTTTACTTCACCATACAAACAGTTCTTTTATATAAAACCTACACATTAAAAGAGACAGAAGAACGAATGCTTATGTTGCCAAGTGTTCTCTATTTTATTCTTTTTTTTGTGTCTTTGCAATTGTTCAGCTTTTTAATTCCCCTTTTTTATATTTTATTTTCGAAGGTATTTTATTTTTCAAAATCAGGTGTAATTATTCGACGAACCCCCTTGTGACAGTAGAAAACAGCGTTTGTTGTGCGTTCACTTCTTACGTCGCAGACTCAACCCACGTTCCCTTAATGGACAATGACAACAATAAAAGCACCAGTGACAGTTCACATGCCAAACTAGCCTTTAATCTCCCAGTACAAGCTGCCGTCTGACGCGGGGCCACAGGTCTCAGCCTGGAGCCTCCGTGTGTGTCCTACCACTTTATTTCCCAGCAGGGAATCAACATCATCAACATATCTATGACTTTTAGAGTTTGTAGCACAGCTGTTCATTTGTCTCCAGCAGTTGTGTCAACGTCGCAAAGACGGAATCAAGTTGTAGAAGACAGTTGGGTCACAAAATGTCTGTGGGGTCGTCTCATTTCCAAACACTGGAGCACTTTTTGATTCAGGTCGTTTGTCATGCAAAGTAAGAGCGCACTGTAACACGCACACACAGCAGAGCTGCTGTGTGGAATGTGATTAGAGCAAGTCCCATGAAATCAGAAGGTTGCATCCTTCAATTAGCATCTGAAAGTCCATTCAGAAATCTACAGTCAGGATTCCAGAAGTATCCATTATTACAGTGTATGTGAATGGAATCAGATTGTTACAGTTTTGGATAGAAATTTAAACATTCAGTTTCATAGTATTTACTATTTTTTTCTACAAGGAAAGACATACAGATTTTATTATAGATTTTGAATTAGATGACTGTAATCAGAGCTCGGCTGCAGACTATGACTCTGACGTGATGGATGGCACCCTGCTGAGCAGATCATCTCCACTCAGCTCCACTGTATAAAGATCAAGAGTGGTCCCTGTAGGAGATCCCTGCTCCCCTCAGCTCCTGACACCCCCCAACCCCCCCCCCGCCCTGACCTTTGCTTAGGCAGCATGCAACATTTGACCTGCGCCGGAAATTTATCACAACATTTCAATTAGACGCTGGCAGATCTCCAAGGCAGGTGCCTGTCTGCGATCTGTGCGACCTTGGAAGGTCAGTGCTCTGACCGTCCGCTTCCCTGGTTTGCTTAAGCAGACAGCTATTAAATACAAAGAAAACCGGGTCAGCCACACAGTCATTGAATGTTTATATATATATGTATATATATATATATATATATATATATATACATATATATATATATATATATATATATATACAAGCTCGGGTCCTCTACCAGAGGCCAGGGAGCTTGAGGGTTCTGCGCAGTATCTTTGCTGTTCCTAGGACTGCACTTTTCTGGACTGAGATTTCGGATGTTTTTCCAGGGATCTGTCGTAGCCACTCCTCCAGTTTGGGGGTCACAGCCCCTAGTGCTCCGATCACCACAGGCACCACTGTGGCCTTCACCTTCCAAGCCTTCTCCAGTTCTTCTCTGAGCCCTTGGTATTTCTCTAGTTTCTCATGTTCCTTTTTCCTGATGTTGCCATCGCTTGGTATTGCCACATCCACCACTACGGCTTTCCTCTGCTCTTTATCCACCACCACAATGTCTGGTTGGTTCGCCATTACCATTCTGTCAGTCTGGATCTGGAAGTCCCACAGGATCTTGGCTCGCTCGTTCTCTACCACCTTGGGAGGTGTTTCCCACTTTGACCTTGGGGTCTCCAGTCCATACTCCGCGCAGATGTTCCTGTATACTATGCCAGCCACTTGGTTATGGCGTTCCATGTATGCTTTGCCTGCCAGCATCTTACACCCTGCAGTTATGTGCTGGACCGTCTCTGGGGCCTCTTTGCACAGTCTACACCTTGGGTCTTGTCTGGTGTGGTAGATCTGGGCCTCTATGGCTCTGGTGCTCAGGGCCTGCTCCTGTGCAGCCAGGATGAGTGCCTCTGTGCTGTCCTTCAGCCCAGCCCTTTCAAGCCATTGGTAGGATTTGTTGAGATCAGCCACTTCAGTTATGTTCCGGTGGTACATCCCGTGCAAGGGCTTGTCCTCCCATGATGGTCCCTCTTCCAGCATCTCATCCTCTGTTCTCCACTGCCTGAGACATTCACTCAGCACGTCATCTGTTGGGGCCTTATCCTTGATGTACTTATGGATCTTGGATGTTTCATCCTGGATAGTGGCTCTCACGCTCACTAGTCCTCGGCCTCCTTCCTTGCGGCTAGCGTACAGTCTCAGGGTGCTGGATTTGGGGTGGAACCCTCCATGCATGGTGAGGAGCTTTCGTGTCTTAACATCTGTGGTCTGTATCTCTTCCTTTGGCCACCTTATTATTCCCGCAGGGTATCTGATCACTGGCAGAGCGTAGCTGTTTATTGCCCGGGATTTGTTCTTGCCATTGAGCTGGCTTCTTAGGACTTGCCTTACTCGTTGGAGGTATTTGGCTGTTGCCGCATTCCTTGTTGCCTGTTCAAGGTTGCCGTTTGCCTGTGGTATTCCAAGGTACTTGTAATTGTCCTCAATGTCTGCTATTCTTCCTTCTGGGAGTGAGACCCCTTCTGTGTGGATTACCTTGCCTCTCTTTGTCACCATCCTCCCACATTTCTCGAGTCCAAATGACATCCCGATGTCCGAGCTGTAGATCCTGGTGGTGTGGATCAGCGAGTCGATGTCTCGCTCACTCTTGGCGTACAGCTTGATGTCATCCATGTAGAGGAGGTGACTTATGGTGGCCCCGTTCCGGAGTCGGTATCCATAGCCAGTCTATATATATATATATATATATATATATATATATATATATATATATATAAAACATATTAGCTTAGCATTTTATGTATTTTGTGTGACAATATAAGACACTGACCCACTAAATAATCGTATGTACGTTTATGCTCCGTGAACAACTGTGTCAACACCAACGCGTCCCTTATCAGACTCCACAGAGCCTGTCCAAACACACTGCGGTGTCAGGTTTCCTGACGTGACTGACGTGACTGTGGAGTGGATGCACTGATTCACCGACTCTGGGCTCATGCTTCCTTCAGCCCAGACTCCATCCTCCTCCGTCATCACAGCCGGCTGCTGGGCCGGGCCTGCCCCGTCCTGTCTGAGGATGCATAAACAGCATCCTCGTCTGTCCCAATTGTTGTCTTTATCAGGTCCTCGACCTGCGATTGACGAGTGAACCGCCGTCTGCTGACAGACGTTTCCTTTCAGAGACAACAGAACTGGGCTCTGCGTTATCAATAGTCACCTGCTGCCTGCATTCATCTGTGTTGGAGTGCCGTTTTACTGTAGGTGAACTGGTAAAGCCTCCATAAGTAACCTTTCAATCTGGAAAAAAACATTTTATTTTTAGGAATTATGTAAAATCTCCTATAAGCATTCTGAGGACAAGACGAGTGATCGCTGAGGAGCAGGTAGCGTTTGGTCATTAACCACAGTCTGTGCAACTGGATTCACTGATCTCAGTTGAAACTCTCCACTAGACGATGACTGATATGCTCTTATGCTTTGCTCAGACAGACAAAAGATCCTCTCTAGCTCTCCCACTGCACGACATGCTGCCTTGATCTACAGCCTTGATTACTATTGATTGTCTAAAAGATTTTATGATAAAATCAATAGTTTATGGAGGCTGTGCTCTACCACTCGTCTGAGTTCAAACTTGCCACCCCCCCCCTCATGTAGATCCTACAACACAAAGCTATGATAAAACATCTGCTATTGTATTTCTGTATTGATTTCTTTATTACTCTGATAAGCTAATGACAACAAATGGAGTTCTGTCAGTTTGCAGTGAGATGGATTGTGTTTGGTGCCTTAATTAAATTGATGAATGTCTCCTAAATAATGTCCCAACTTGGACAAGCATGGTCACATATCAAGTGTTATTTTAGTAGCAGTGTGTATTTTGGTTATATTATCAATATATATATGGATTTTTGGACATTTACAAGAACAAGACACATAAGAGTGAAACTACAATGAATGCAGCTTAAAAAAGTGAAGCAGGGGTCTAACAGAACCTTTTTGAGTCTTGCTATTACAGTACAGCATGTTATGGCATTTGTTGTCCAGACACATAGTGTATTTACTTCCTGTCAATACAAGGTGATAACAGAGAGGAATTCATACATATGCACAGGATTATGGCTAATATTTAGATTTAGGCTTGGATTGGTGCAAGTCTATACTGTATCTGTCTTCAGTGCTGTGTTCCCAGGTTCTCCAGGTTACCAGTAGCCTACACGTGTCATCCATAACTGACCACAAGTGAGAGAAGTGACTCTCATTGTGAAAAAGTTCAAAGGGCCTGACCACTTAACTTTCCTGTGGAAGATATATGGAACAACAATGAATCAACCCACTAGAAATCTGAACAAGTCAGTCACAGTATATGTCTTTGATTCTGATAAGGAAGGATGTGTGTTGTAGTGCTATGAGTCAGCTCCACAGCAGTATGTGATAGCATATGATGTATAACACCAGAGGCAGGCTGAAACTGAATGGATCTGTAAGTCTGTGTTAGCCAAAAACGAGGGTGAGCCACCTCTGACTGGAGCGTTTTGTTTGCCAGGGGACTCATTCAATCTACATTCAATCAATGAAAGTAATCTCATGCTTGTTTTAGGATTCACATCTGGGATAGAGGCCGAGAGAGTGAAAGCACCACACACCGTGGATGACCCACACCTCTACCTTGGTTGCAACCCTTTTTTATGGAGGCCAAGTCATTTTAGCGAGGTCAGAGTTTTGGCAAAGAATGTCCCCCCTGGTTTTGTGCAATGTTGTAGTGATTTGTGGATATATTTATATTGGCAGCAGCATTAAATCTGTCTTTTTGTGTCACTGGCTGAGGCCAGCAGAGAGCATTTCAGATGCGGCTGTGTCCGTTTCCTTTGAAATATTTGTTAATCTTGTGGTCATTCTGAGGGCAAAAGACTCTATTTATCAACAGGGAAATAATTCAGGTGATGCAGCAGAAGGGACCACGTAGAAACAGAAACAGTTCAGTGCCTGTTGTGACCCTCGGCCTCACACTGGACGCCTTTGTGTTTGAAATAAGAATAGGAAGTTAGTAACTTGCTTTTATAGTTTACCCCAAAATTGGCACAATACAATGCCATCCAAAAGCCGTCCCTAAAAGAAGTCAAACAATCCAATCAAACAAAAAAGAAAGGTCACGTTTCACAGCAGACTGAAATAAACCAAACAAGTTAACAGGACTCAAAACGTATGTAGAAATTAGAAGACTAACACATGACAAACACACAAAACAATGACAACAAAAACACATTCTTTCTCCCAGTGCAGTCCAGGTTCAGTAGAAGGCATTAAAGCCTGATGCAGACCTTTTAATTATTATACACCCGCTTCGGATGTTATCAGCCATTACGAATGGGCTGATCAGAACTTATCAGCGCATTCGAATGGGCCAGTAGGTGCCTGCTCTGCCTCCTCGCGAACAGCTAACAGCTAGCTAAGTTGCTATGTTAAGCAGCTTTAGAGGTTATTGTGGTTAGGGTTAGGGCTGGATAATGGGTGGGGGGTTCAGGTTACAGTTAGCTAACACAATACCGCTAGCTACTTGCTAAGTTATGCTCGCTAATAAATCAGAATCAAAAACTTCGATCCTCCCGTCGGAACAACAACCGCTCAACAGCGCCCCTACTGACTCTGCTGGTTAAATCATCCGAGCCGTGATCAACCTTACGGATCATTGACAACGATCTACCGCACCTATTCACCGCTGCCAGCAGGTAGATGGGCACCTACCGGCCCATACGTATGGGCTGATAACCACTGATAATGACCATTGAATGGCGTGATAACGTCCGAAGCCGCTCTATTATAATGATAAACCAAAGCAACAAACTCAGTTTGATGTAAAATTATAGACACAGAAAATGAAGTGCCCTCTACTTCATGTTGCTGAAAGGTCATGTTGACAAAGACAAGGTTACACTGTAGGTCCCATGGGTGACAACATGGTTTTGGGTTATCCGCGACTTTAAATACAATGACACCTGCAGTCTCCACCTCTTGGAAGACGTAAAATGGTCCTGCACATGTAAAGCGCTTTTCTACCTCACAGCCATTAGCCAGTGCTTGTACTCCACGTTTGATGCATTCTAGTCCCACAGCCCTACACTGAAGCTGGGCGGCGTGGCTCTGGGGTGCCGTCCTGCGGCTCTTTGCTCCTCCAGGGCTGGAGGCAGTTCTAGAGGCAGCACGGTTTCGGACTGGACTGAAGTCCAGTCACCCGCTGGGTGTGTGCCAACAGGTTTCAGCCTCAGCCTTGGTGTGTAGATGGGCACCATGGGAAAAGGAAACCAGGCCCAAGCTCACAGCTCCACTGCCTGCAGTCATCAGCGTCCAGCCCAGACTGGGTGTTGTGGACAGCCGCCGCAAAGAAAGGCCAAGGAAGCACCGCGGTCTCTAGCTAGTGCATGCTAGCAGCAGCATGTACTCATCACTCCCCAGGGCAAGCAGCACCGCCACCATCCTCAACAGTGTCAGCTCTCCAAACAGGACAATGATGAACTCAGGGCTGAACCTGGCACTTGGGGTGAGACACTAAGGATAGACTATGCTACAGCATTTGACTAGACCAGCACAAACAGGAACAGGAAGTGGAAGTGGACAAGACAAACAGCACAGCGCTGCTGGAGGCCGGGAGGACAAACAGCAACAAATAACTATTAGTGCAGAGCCGCATTGGCCTAAAACTTAGCAGCTAAAATGCTGTGACTGTGACCATGTGTGTAACCTTCTGTCCTTATTACTACAGTGAAACCATCATGACCAAGCTGCTCACCTCAAAACACAACTACCCACCCACCACACACACAAGAGATGCACACATGCCTCTAGTTGCTCCTTTTCATCTTTGTTCTGGCTCTGAATCTAATCTTAACGCAATCAGCACAAGTGCTGGTGTTTCCTTCTCCCCACTGCACTCTGCTCACAGATGTTAAGCAAGAAATAAAGGTCATGGAAGCATTCAAGTGTTACTCATCTGTTTCTCCTTTTCATCCATTTATGGAGGCTGATTGAGGAAGACCTTATCGGCTGATTCACTGACAGATAAAGCAGATCTGAGGTGTGGGCCACAGCGTGGTTGGATCTGATTAGACGGCCAACAGGTGAAAAACTGGGGCGGGGGTATTTTCACAACACCAGCATTGGGTCCGCTTTGAAACACGAGCCGAGATCACTGAAGACAGGGAGCAACATGACAAGATAGCAGATGTTAATCTGTGTCCTGCTGTCAGACAGTCACCACAGTGTTTCAAAATCAGCCATTTGATTTCCCCCCAAGATACAATGATCAAGCAAATCCAGGCAAAAGTTCATGTGTGTGAAGTATGTAGCGATGTGTTAATGCCAGTTTCATGAGGGCGCAGGCTACCGCAATGTTCACGAAATGTACAGCATGCTGATATAAAAGCGAGCTTCATTAAAGCTCTGTTCTGAGCTTTAATGAAGGTTCCCAAACCAAGATGAGCCACGTGTTCAGTGAGTCTCAAAGGTGACAGACACCACACGATTGTGGGTTATGTTTTAAAAATATTAATTTAGTCTAATCGATATTTACGTGTTTTTCCATGTTTCTCATTAATTAAACATTGAGAATCTCTGCAGTCTAACTAATCTAAATATCACCTGATCCCAGACCAGCAGGACATTTACTACATCCCTGTTGTATTCGTTTCATAAGAAGGTTTAGACTAAACCGCCTAAAAGTTGATCTGTTATTGTTTTCATATATTTAATATCACAAATTCAAATATTTACAACTTAGATATTTGTAAATATATTTAATCATATATTTAACCATTGGATTAAATAATGTTTTGTGCAGATTTGTTCCACAGTTTATGTTGAAAATCTAAAATGTTAACGATTGAACAGAATCACGTAAAAATGGTTTATTCACTTATATCAAAGTTGACATTAATTTTATTCTTTGTATTGATTAACTACACTCACCGTCCACTTTATTAGGTACACCTGTCCAAATGCTCGTGGACGCAGAATACTAATTAGCCATATCTTCTCTAGGTTTTACAGAGAATGGTCCAAAGAAAAAGAAAATATCCAGTGAGTGGCAGTTCTGTGGGTGCAAATGCCTTGTTGATGCCAGAAGTCAGAAGAGAATGGCCAGACTGGTTCGAGCTGATAGAAAGCAACAGTAACTGAAATAACCTCTCATTACAACTGAGGTAAAGAGCATGTGTGAACGCACAACACGTTGAACCTTGAGGCAGATGGGCTACAGCAGCGGAAGACCACACCGGGTGCCAATCCTGTCAGCTACCAACAGGGAACTGAGGCTACAATTCACACAGGTTCACTGAGATTGGACAATAGACGATTGGAAAAACATTTCCTGGTCTGATGAGTGTCGATTTCTGCTGCGACTTTCGGATAGTTAGGGTCAGACTTTGGCGTCAACACCATCAAAGCATGGATCCATCATGCCTTGTATCAATGGTTCAGGCTGGTGGTGGTGGTGTAATGGAGCGGGGGAAATTTTCTTGGCACACTTTGGGCCCATTAGCACCAAGTGAGCATCAGGTCAACTACCTGAGTACTGTTGCTGCCCATGTCCATCCCTTTATGACCACAGTGTACCCATCTTCTGATGGCTACTTCCAGCAGCATAACGTGTCATGCCATGAAGCGAGAATCATTTCCGACTGGTTTCTTGAACATGACAATGAGTTCACCACAGTCACCTAATCTCAATTCAATAGAGCACTTTTGTGATGCAGTGGAAAGGGAAAGTCGCATCATGGCTTTGCACCTGACAAATCTGCAGTAACTGCGTCATGCTATCATGTCAATGTGGACCAAAATCTCTGGAATTTTCCAGCACATGAATCAATGCCACAAAGGATTAAGGCAGTTCTGAAGGCAAAAGGGGGTCCAACCCGGTACTAGGAAGGTGCACCTAATAAAGTGGCCGGTCAGTGTATATGAAGCTGTCTTACAAATGTAGTGGTAAAGTAGCATAGTAAAAGATTTAAAGTAAAGTTTAAGTTTGGCAAGTACTGTACCACCAGCCTATTTAGCCCATTTAGAAAGATGTCAAGAGAAATACACCATGTGTTCATTGTTTTTATGGTTAACAATGAACACAGTATGCTATACTATGCAAAAGAGGAGACAACTAGAACCAATGATTCTGAACATTTTGTTAAAATAGAACTGTTTTGTGATTTCAGTCATTTATATATAGTATTTCTGTTTCCTCACTAGTTTAACACAGAGCAACAAGGACAGGTTGTACCTGAGTGATGTCTAGTAGAAGTACAGCAGACGTGTGGAGATGCCAGGAGCTATTTCTGTTTCCTGGCACCATCACGGTGAAGGCATCATCTCGTCATGGGGGTGATCTTTCAACAAACACCTCTGCTGTCTGTGTTGTATGAGAGAGAAGAGACAACGAGGACGACTCTGGTCCTTTAGGCTGCAGCAACACTTAGTAGCATAACGTCTCAACGTTACAGCAAAATGAACATTAAGTCTTGTGAATAAATGATTTAAAAATATAAATACATGAAATGCGTGAATTCCTGCTGCACACAGACACAGCCTCAGTCCAACACAGAGGCAGAACGCTTGGCTTAACCCTCAGCTTCTTTTACAAACATTAATGTCCTGTCTTTTCCCTGTGTGAAAAGGAAAGAGCTGCAAACTGCAACAGCTAAATATACTGTAGTCATGTTACGGCCTAAATGTAATCAGGGGCTAAAGAAAGACGTTTACACCAATGTGGGAAAATAAACAATCTCATAAAGGGTCAAGAAGCAAAGACTAGCATTCTCCAATAATATAAGACGTCAGAGGTGATAAAAAAACTATTCAAACACGCCGCATAGAACCAGCATAATCTTTTGTGCTTCATAAGTGCTTGATAGGTGTGTAAATGTTATCTTTTGGACAGTGTCTGTGTGGCTTGGCAAACACTGTAATCACCACGACGTCTAAAGAAATTCTCTTGATAAAGCCTTCCACTGTTTGTGATAGGTAGATTATCACAGTGTCCAGTGTGAAGGTGATAAGAAAAAACCTAACAACCTTTCTGATAAGAATGGTGCAGCTCATGTTTTGGATGTCAAACGCAATCAAAGTCGTATGATCTGTAAGTATTTTGCTTCAAATGGCCGCAAGGTCAGCTCAAAGAGCTGGGATCTAATGAGGTAACATAAAGACAGAAGATGCAGCACCAAACAAGATGAAGTGCATTTGAGAGATGGTGTAGCCCATCTCAGATCACTTAACAGCGATATATGAACTACTCACAGCCCACCACCTAAACAACATATGAGTGGATTCTGTTGCATGGGCTGCTCTATTACTGGATTTCTGTTCCAGAGCAAAAATCCACTTTACAACTCACGTCCAACATTGTGATATCTATCTGAAGTAAGACAAGCATAGGTGGACGGTAAAACAGATTAGGTAGTTTCATTATTGATTCACCACAATATTCTTAAGTTACTTTTAGAGCTCTTGAGCAGCGTCTGCGAGGCCAAATGATCGCACAATGTCATTATGCTCTGATTTCACTTGGCCTTTTTAGACTCTTCTGTATTATTTCTGAGAATGTGCTGGCAAATAGATGAAAACAATGCATTCATGGCACTAAAGTGGAATGTGAGGCAGATACATCTGTCGGCATCAATGCCATCTGCAACCTCCACACACCACGGTGTGCAGCAGAGAGCTATGGGTGAATTGAACACACGTTTCCTAAATGCACCACATTTGGAGACGACCATGAATTACAATGACATGTAGCAATTAGCTCACTGATTCACTTGTGTGTGAGTCAGTAAACTTCAGCTCAGCTGAACAAACCCAACACTTTCAAACACTACAGATTTAATAGCCCTCAATGTCAAATAGTTCAGCAAAATCCAGCTGTAAGCAAGTACAATTCAAACCAATTTGGCTTTGTTCATAATGAGCGGAGACAGTTTTTCTGTCTCCGCTTCTGAAGATTCTGAAATTATTATTATGTCATTAAAGATGTGAGTAAACATGAATTTAAAAAAAAATCATGGCAGCATCAAGCTCTTCTGTCTACTAAATAAATGTAAAACATATATTGTTTTATTGTGTTATGTTATAATAATACATTTTATTTATAGGCACCTTTCATGACACTCAAAGTCACCGTACAGAATAAAACAAAAGGAATAAAATACAATAAAAAGTCAAGCAGGATAAAATACCATTACACATACAAAACAAATATCATAGAAAGCAATAAAACATAAGCTTCAACCATTAAAAACAACCAGTCAAAGAAAATAAGAATATTTAAACAGATGTGTTTTGAGCTGTGATTTGAATAGCAGGAATAAGTTGATATTACGAAGGTCAGGGGGGAGGAAATTCCATAGGGGGGGAGCCGAGTGACTAAATATTCTGCCCTCCATAGTAGTGAGGCAAACAGTAAAAAAATGAGGCGAATCGTGCTCTTCCTGTACAAGTTGGACTTTGCAAAGAATTTTCAGGGGAAGACCAAACAGGAGGATGTTGCGGTAGTCAAGCCGAAAAATGACAAGACAGTGAACCAGTATGGCCGCAGTATGAGGTGTGAGGGAGGTAGGAATATAAGTGGTTGATGCTGCGAAGCTGGAAGTAGGCTGAGCGTGTAATGTTATTAATGTGGGAAGCAAAGGACAGAGTGCTGTAGAGGATGACACCCAAGCTGTTAACCTGGAGGGAGGGCAAAATAGAGAATCATCAATAGAAATGTTAAAGCTGTTGGATTTGGTTGAAGTGGATTTTGTGCCAATAAGTAGCATTTATGTTTTATCATTGCTTAATTTAAGAAAATTGCACGAGAGCCAGGATTTCATATCAAAGACAGTCCGTGAGGGAAGAGGGGCGCGGGTGGAATTTGATTTGGAGATGTAGAGCTGGGTGTCATCCGCGTAACAGTGAAAGTAAATATTAGGGTAATGAAAAGTGTGACCAAGAGGGAGTATGTAAAACATAAAAAGGGGACCCAGGACAGAACCTTGGGACACACCAGTGCTGATTGGAATTGAGTGTGATGTGAATCATTTTCTTTGAATGAACTGATTGCTGTCAGATAATGTAAGATTGGAGATAGGACGAAGATCATTGAGGTTGTTGGGATCTGGGTTTTTTAAGTATGGGAGAAACAGCAGCTGTTTGAAGATGAGAGGGGACAGTTCAGTGATAAAAGAAGAGTGTGTTGTGTTATGCGTGTAATGAGTGGGACAAGGGAAAAAACAGTTTCCCTAGCAAGAACAGTTGGAAGGGGATCTAACTGACAGGCTGTAATTAAAAAAAGAAGCTGAGAAGGAACCGCTGTGGGAACAGAGAAAGGTGGATTATTATGGTTGTGAAGAGTAAGTTCCTGGGGGAGTTTTTAATTTTCAATCAGGCGAATGTGTGATATTTCTAAACAGAGCCTTTGACTCACCTTTTTATTATAAATAATAAAAATCTTGTGAGCCTCCATCATGACGCACCATCACAGGAAGAATACAGGAGTTGTTACACCGTGCACCAACTGCAGAGTAGTAGTTTAAAAAAAATGTGTTATACACTACTATTGAATTTGTTACCGAATGCTTCTCATATTAATGCGTTAATCATTATTAATCGCAGAAAACTGGTGCAGTAAACACGATTAAGGATTTTGAACAAAGTGAGATCAGGTATATTAGGGTACTGTATGTATGGGATGTTGTTTTCAAAATAAAAGACTATAAAATTATTTAGTTGAGCGCATCATTTAGTTTTACTCACTCGTCAGCTTCACCAACAAACAACACAATTCTGTCAAGGTCCTTCTTGTTCTGCCCTGCTGCTCATCCTCACGCTCTCTCACTCCAGCCACG
Organism: Betta splendens; assembly: GCF_900634795.4. Taxonomy (NCBI): domain Eukaryota; kingdom Metazoa; phylum Chordata; class Actinopteri; order Anabantiformes; family Osphronemidae; genus Betta; species Betta splendens. The sequence goes on from NC_040898.2 coordinate 1,090,965, forward strand.
CCTCCTCATCCAGTCACACCCCCAGCCTCCAGCCACTCCCCCTGCCTCCAGTCACACCCCCTGCCTCCAGTCACACCCCCTGAATCCAGCCACTCCCCCTGCCTCCAGCCACTCCCTCTGGAATCCAGCCACTCCCCCTGCCTCCAGTCACACCCCCTGAATCTAGCCACACCCCCTTGAATCCTGCCAATCCCCCTGGCCTCCAGCCAGTCTCAGATCTTCCCTCTCTGTCCCATTTCATTTCTTGCTTCCTCTAGGACCAGTGTTCGGCTGGTTTTCCAGCTCTCTCCCTTGATCACCTTCATCAGGTGTGTCAGTTGGTTTATCCAACTGTTTATTGACTGAACACTCCTGATCTTGGTAATCAGTAGGAGCTGGGGCAGGGAGAGTTGACATCCCTTACAGCACCATCGTAATGATTATTTCCCTTGGGGATCAATAAAGTATGTCTAAGTTTTCACCCCACACCTTCAAACCCATTGCCTTTGATTCTGTTCTGACCTGTTATGCACTCAAAGAGTTTGTACCTTACTCTGTGGTGTCAAGCATTTGTCCTTGGGTCCAGCTCAGTTTTGAGAACAACATCTAATCAATGACAGATTCAGGATTTATGTAAAAGTTGCAGAACATTTTGGAACTCAGCAAAAGTACTGCTGATAGTTCACTTTTGGCGAGGGAGGCTTTATTACTTAAACATCTTTTTGAAATGTCTTTCAATTCATAGAGCAGCACATGCAGATGAGGACCTAATTATAAATTTGTATCAGTTGTTGCATTTAGATTATTTTAGGGCCAGGGCCAGGTGAAAATGGGCAATCTCTGTTAGAAACAGGCAAATTGACTAATTTCTGTAAGTTCTGATAAAAGGACTAACTAACTTATGAGTATAACAAAAAAAATAGTAAACAAAAATATAATAATTCAACTGTTAAATTCAAGCAAAGTAGCAAAATCACACCAATTAAAATAACTGCACAGCAACTAAAAAAGCTCGAAACAAATCCAAGAGGTAAAAGACTTTAAGAAACTAAATGTATGAAGATAATGGTATAGAAGAACTGCAAAGCAGGTACAAAACTAAGGTACTAGGAACCAAATAACTGCAAATGCAGGAACTAAACAAAAATTCAACAAAAAACCAACAAAACAGGTAATATATCCATCCATCCATTCATCTTGTACCGCTTAGTCCAATGCGGGATCAGGGGTGGTGCTGAAGCCTATCCCAGCCTTCTACATGCGAGAGGCAGGGATCACCCTGGACAGGTCACCATCCATCACAGGGCAACACACAGACAGACAACCATTCACACACACCTACAGCCAATTTAGAGTGTGAGGCGACAGTGCTACCCACCGTGCCACCCCACCAAATAATATAAAATAATATAAATAATATATAGAGAGGTGATTGACAGGATCTGGCTAATTCTTTTATTTAATGAAGAATAGATGTTTTCTACTTTTGGAAGTTGATCAGATGCTCATACACAGAATGATTCTCAGTCAGTTCATTTCATCAGCTGATGTTATTTTCCTACCTGATATGAGTCCCCTACATTTTGTCTTACATATTGTTATTCAACTTTAAAACAGCAGAGTTCTCAGTTTATCGTATCAGCACCGTTTGGATTAAGGATGTAGAGCCGCACCGTTGTACTGTAAATCAAAAACGTAGAATGTGGAGTGTTCCAGAGGCTGCACAGTTGTGTGTGCGGTTGAAGGTGAATGAAGGCTGTAACCTTGGTATTGCGTTCATAAGCCACATTGTCAGGCTACACAGGCCCAGTGTGTCATGGGAGGCTGGTATTGTCCAAGCCACCTACTCGCACTGTTCTGGAGATAAAGCTATTCCTCCTTTAATGGATTCCGCTGGGTTTTGTGTTGCTTTGCGACCTCAGTGAAAAAGCAGGGCCTGCTGGGGAACAATTCAGAGAAGGATGTGATATATCCAAATACCAGTTGCTTTTTGAGTGGCCAAACAATATGCTTTACACCCTCAGCATTCAGCAGCCCCACTGGCAGGGCTTTCAACAGCAGTGGGCTGGATTTGCACATGTACTGATTTGACTTGTCAGGTACGGCCTATCTCTCCCACAGTGAAAGGAAAATTTGTGGTGTTACCAATATATCTGTGGCAAGTCTGCTGCATGAAATGCTGTACATTAGCTTACAGTCCATTATTGTGTGGGTGTGTAATATCTGATGGAGACACATGGAGGAAGTAGTTGTTATCTCTAGAATTCACCAGTGCTCTCCTTATTTCAATGTCCTTGTTGAGGTAGCTGTCCCTCTGCTTGATCCACAGCAGGTACTGTTACTGAAATAGCAGCTACCATCATCAAAATATCCACAAGCTGAGGCACAATGGTCAGAATACAGCTTGAATACTTAAGTTAGGGGGGTGGTAGAAAGAGAAGAGAGGGTGCACTTCAGTCTCCATTCAAGCCCATCTCTGACATATTCCATGGCCTTGAAGTCTGTGTGGAGCGTGGCGCTGCTCTCTGGGCTTTGTTTACGGATCACGGCTTGTTTACTATGAAGCCCAGCGCCAACCCTGAAGAGATGTGGGCCCAAGATGTTTTATCTCTTGTCAGGGCTTGCTTCAATTAAATTAATGGAATCCATTCAACTGTCCTCTTTCCTCTTCCCCAAAGAGAAAGAAGAGGAGAATACATTAAAAAGATCTTAGAGCCCTAAGAAGGTCCATCATTGGTATTAGGCTCAGCCAGTCATTTTCCTTCTGGTTCAGAGCTTCCCCCTACAGCAGCTAAATGAAATAATCACACTGAGCAGCAGATTGGGTTTATCAGCCAATAGCAGTGGTGTCTTTGTCAGTGCCTAATAATCATCAGAAATATTTACACACATCACTATGTGTTGGTGAATAAGTCATTAGTTACGACTTAAAACACCTGACTTTGTCTTGTCCCTTCTGGTTTTGATGGATTCTTAGGGCCCGTTTCTATTCAGCAGATGTTATGACTGGGTTCTTGGCAGCATGTGTTTTTTGTGTAATCGCATTGTTCTAACTGAGCAAACAGCAGGTGACTGTCTGGGTGCGAATCCTTATCTCCGCTCATGTTATCGTGCGTTAGTTTATCAAGAAGCAGGAAGCTGAGTAAAGCTCTGTGATGTTGGTTTATACTGCAGCATTTGTGAGCGTCATATGAAAAACATCAGTCTGCCATAAACGTGAGCTTGCTGTGACTTCCCTCCATTCCTACAGACCTACAGAGTGTGTGTGACCTCCTACTGCTGTTGGTTAATCATTAGCTTTAACACTCTCTCTGCAGTTCTGACAATTCTGCTTTCTTTAGATGCCTCTTATTAAAACACAGGGTCTGATGCAACGCAGCGAATGGTGATGGATAAAGAAATAATAATTATAATAAATATACAAACCACTAGTTACTGTGGACCCCGCCCCTTTGGTGGCACACTGAGTTTGTTTCTAGTACTGACACGTTGTTCTGCTTCTGAGGAAGACTATAAGATAGAGTTAATGTTAATAATTTTAGAACTCTACATGTATATGTTTTATTGTATTTAGGTGCTTTATAAAACATGCTGTTGTTTTAGTATTAGCTTCTGTGGCTTCTCTGTCTTCCTCTGCCCCCTGGATGGGCTAATGGGCCAAGCCTCCAGCCTCCAAGGCTACCTACTGTACCACAGGCACCGTCAGGTAACTACAGGAGTTCCTGGAGGTTGTTGATGCATGTTGTTGATGTTGCAGCCTCACTATGATTAATACCCAATAATATGCTAGTGGCTTCTAGCTTCAGTTACAAGCTGGAAAGGAGCCTCACCTTCTTAAACATCTTTGTATCTGATTCAGACTGATGTCCAGACATAAAAGTGGCAAAGTTAGGTAAGATTAAATGAGTCAGGTCCTGAGAAAAAATGTGTAAATGACTGACGTGTGAATAATAACAATGACAATTTGACAATTGTCATTATTTGTAGGGTTTAGACGTGTAAGGTCTTGAACCTTACCTTGTAAAGTGCCTTGAGATAACTTTGTTGTGATGTGGTGCTGAGTCTTCGTGTTTAGTTTTTGATGTTTACATTGGTAGACTGAAAAGACACAGAACCACAGGACTGTAAACAGAGCTCTGATTATTCTGTGCAGTTTCACCGACTTTTATCAAAATAAAGAAAGAATGAAAAAATCATATCAACTGAGGAGTAACACAATCATCTTTACTGCGTAATACAAACAGCCTCTGTGGAGTCTTGCCCAGTGGCTAATAAGCAAATGGATTTGAGGAATGAGGACAGGAAAGCAGGTATTACACATCGTCCTGAGCCTCTGTCCTAATCGCGGCTGTGAATGGACATGAAAATTACCTGTGAGCTGTCAGGGCCAAATTACTGGTGAGCAATGCTTTATGGCTGTCGTGTGCCTCCATCCCTCCACCGTGTTGATATTACACCCTTCTGCTGAGTAAATGCCCACAAAAATCCAAGATGCTGCGCACATTGAAATTAAGGATTATTACAGTACGTTGGGGGACGGAGGCGGCAGCGGGAGGCGGTTTTCTGTTGAAACATGACAACATAAATACTTTGATAGTTCTGACTGAGCCTGGTGTCGGCACAAACAACTGACACGGGATATACTTGTGGTGCCTGATAAGACTGCCAGACGTATAATTCCTCTGTCATCATTATCGGAGTCATCTGAGATTCAAAAGCACCAATTTCAATAGCAGTTTGCTGGAAAGATTAATAAATACTAAACAAACATCAAATCCCTGTATTTGTGGATATCATGTTCTGTCCGTCAGCGTGTGACAGCTCAGAGCAGCCTCCTCATGTTTTTACAGTCAAGTGTATTCATGCATCACTGATGATTAAAATACACACTGCACTTCATTAAAACAGGGTACGATGAACGTCAGTGTACACTTCATTGTTTCAACGTCTCAACTTGAGTCCTGTCAGTGAGAACCGCTAGTCCTCACTTCATCCACACGTCCGCTTCGTCTGAAGTCTGTTCAAAGTTAATGCTGTGTGTTGAGCTCGTCTCACCTACGACCGTACGCCTGCAACCACAGTCTAAAGGAAATTTTTCACTTTTTACTCTGGTTTCTGAACATGTTGACTGTGTTGAATGGACGTAGAGCGGGTTCTGTCGGAGGGGGCGCCAGCCTAAGGCTTCAGAAAGAAAATGAAAAGAAATAGAGGAAGGCAAAATCCTAACCTCGCCGAGGGCACCGAAATGGCTACGACGCGGCTTCTGATGATATTTTTATTCATAATATATATTATTCAGTCTGGATGATACGTTTGGCGAAGACAAAGAGCCAAAGGTACAGAATCAGTTTCACAGCGCGGAGCAGAATCCCTGATCAGCATAACGGAGGCCATGCACCCATCCAGACAGAGCCTCCAGCCAAGGCTGCACCTCAGGGTCTGAACACTAACCTGTGCAGGTCGCTGCACTCGTTCTCTGCCTCACATGCACATATTCATATTCTTTGTCCTGTCCAGCTGTTCCCATCTTCTAAAATCAAACACGCACTTTCTACCATTTCCCGGTTACTTGCTTTGTTATTGTCACATTGCATTACTGATCTTAAACTGATGCTATACTTTAAACAGAAGTTGTGTCAGAACTGAAACACACATCAGCATAACTAATGAAGGAACCACAATGTGAATCAGGAACTCGTACAGGTTTGATTTGTTGGTTTGGTTTGGTTGGTTTGGTTTGGTTTGGTTTGGTTTGGTTTGGTTTGTTGGTTTGGTCTGTTGGTTTGGTCTGTTGGTTTGTTGGTTTGGTTTATTGGTTTGGTTTGTTAGTTTGGTTTGTTGGTTTGGTTTGGTTTATTGGTTTGGTTTGTTAGTTTGGTTTGGTTTGGTTTGTTGGTTTGGTTTGTTTGGTTTGGTTTGTTTGGTTTGTTGGTTTGGTTTGTTGGTTTGGTTTGTTGGTTTGGTCTGTTGGTTTGTTGGTTTGTTGGTTTGGTCTGTTGGTTTGGTCTGTTGGTTTGTTGGTTTGGTTTATTGGTTTGGTTTGTTAGTTTGGTTTATTGGTTTGGTTTGTTAGTTTGGTTTGTTGGTTTGGTTTGGTTTGTTGGTTTGGTTTCTTGGTTTGTTGGTTTGGTTTGTTGGTTTGTTGGTTTGGTTTGTTAGCAGGAACTGAGACTAGACACATTATCATATGAAAGGAGGACGAGATGTGAAACTGACACATTCACACAGTCTCAAACGTTACTGATCCTTTAGCTCCACTCACTCACACAGCAGTGATGTATTATTTATGCAGAGATCAGCTGTAATCGTCCTGTTCACTCAATAAAGCTTTTTTTCCTGCATTCTCTACACGATGGTTTTGCAACAGAACCAGCACAGTTAAACTGACATTGTATCGCCTGTTTCACTGTCTCACAAAAACGCCAGTGTCACTGTGGGCGAACATGAAATGTTGGATAATGTTAGCGACGCTAGTACAACACGTGGTCATTGGACATGTCTGAGCATCGGTGACTATGAAACACCGCTCCTTTTTGTCTCTATTGGCTCTATTGTGGAACACCTGGTTCTCCAGTGTGTGCCGATGGAGCGCCACAACTGCAAAACACCACAACAACCGTTTGACTGGCCATTTGTTAGTAAATGCTAGTTTCATTTAATAAAAAAACATCTAGCACCAAGATAATGTAATTATAATTTAAATACATTTACTAATTCATATAATTATATTTTCAAGTTAGTTATTGTATCACATACACCATATATATTACATATATTTACAAAAACAAAATAAGAAAACCTTTTTAATGGGATCACTGTCAATAAAACTAGCGACTTATGTGATGTATAGGAGTCTGATTCCACTCAGAACAAACAGTTTGCACTTCAGTATCTTCAGTTTATCTGCTGTTTGACTTTTGATGTTCTGTCTGTGTAATTGTCTGCATGATGTCTTCTAAGCGTCATCTCTGCTCTGTCGTTTTGGGTTAAATGTTGTATTTCTGAAAAGAAAGTCATACATCATAACTTGGTGAACATTTTTTTTGTCTGCAGTTGTGATGTTTTATTCCAGTTAATATCCTTCACAATACAAAAGTCTGTATTTGCATAGATAACAGAAATCTGAATGAGTGGAAACATTCGGGCAGTGGAAGCCTGAGGAAAGTTAAACCAGGAGAAAGAGCTAAAATTACTAATTGGTTTACTGATCAGTTGTACTTTGTTCGATTGATTTGCAATTAATTCTGGTTTGCGGTGCATAAAAGACAGAGGCTGGCGCCAACCTTGGAGCTTGTGGATACCTTATACTCACTTAGAGGGTGAAGGGGGGAGAACATCAATACGTTGTTGTGAGTCTGGCCCAGGACTCACGCTGAGACTGTCGTCTTCATTTGTTGGGGCTATGAGCTAGAGCGTATGGAACAATACATTTTCTGTCCGTTTTAAAAGGGAAATGATGGATGATTTATCCTCTTAAGTGCAGGTAGGTGGTGTGTAACCCTAATCGGCCAGCGCCATTAGTGTGATCTTACGCTTTGGGATACACATCACAGAATTAATATTTTCTGCTCCACAGGGATGCATTATACAGAGCTGTGCAGTAAATATAGCTCCTCTTCCAATAATATGGCATATCACTGTATAAATACGTTGGTAGCCAATAAATATCCTCCCCAATGAGCAGGACATGATCACATTCATTCATTGTTCTGCAACTGTGCTAAAATCAAAGGCTATCTTTGATTTAAGTCATATAAACTTTAACTGGGAAAAAACAGTCAAACACTGGCGTGAGCTGCTCAACACTAACATAGAGAAACCTAATGTGCTGAATTAAACCTTCACTGACTACAACCTGATTTGCATCAAGCCAACAAGGCTCAGGGTGAGACTGACTTTGCCACCACCGTGTGTGTGTGTGTGTGTGTGTGTGTGTGTGTGTGTGTGTGTGTGTGTGTGTGTGTGTGTGTGTGTGTGTGTGTGCGTGTGTGCGCGTGCGTGCGTGCGTGCATGTGTGTGTGTACACACTGTAGGTGTTGATGGATGCTGTCAGCATGCAGTGAACCATACTTTATCATTTGGGAACAAAAGTTTCCCCTAATCGTTCCGTTTGTTCCTCCTTCTACTCTGCTGTCCTTAATACCCTCGTACTAGAGGAAGTGGAGATAAGGAAGTGAGAGAAAGGGAAGAGAGAGAGTCTTGACCACAGATGCTGTCTGAGTGCAGAGCGTTAGCTTTTTAGCGCTGGGTGTGTAGTGATCTGGTTACTCAACGTGCAGGCACCACGTCCAGAGACACACTAGACGCCTCCCTGGAGATGCAGGAGCGTGGCTTCTCTGACTCCAGCATGGCGGGAGAACGTCACTGTGTCTGACACACACGCACGCACACACACACACACACACACACAGTCACACACACACACGCACACACACACACACACACACACAGTCACATACACACACACACGCACGCAAGCACACACACACACACACACACACACACACACACACACACACACACACACACACACACACCTGTTTTTGAGCGGTGGACAGCTAATGTGGAACCTGTGGACCAGTGAACTCAGCAGACTGTCCATCCTGGCACACGCAGCCGTTGCCCTAGAAACAGGCCACACATGTGACTCACAAATAGGACCATCCAAATTGTGGAGTTCCGTGAATGCTTTTAAGAAGTGAGTGTCAAAATTCAAGTTTTCTGGTCTGATTACGAGCACGCTTGTCCATTTCCAAACTTTGTGCCTGAATGACAAGAACTGCAGAAACAACATGGACACTGCAGGACAGTGGTTCTGATTATTTAAAGATTTACTGTTTTTCCGTAAGTGGGGGATGAATAAACAGTAGTTTGTAGTAGATACTCGTCTGCCACATTCAGCTCATTTTTCCTGCTGGTTTTATGCTTGTTTTAATTCAGCGTATTTTAATAAACGCCTTCAGTGCTGATGTGTGTGTGCAGGTCGGCCACCACAGAGACAACCCTGCTGACTCGTGTGTGGATGCTGATGATGCACACTGCTGATTACTGCGGGGCCGCGTTGAGCTGTGCACTATTAAACCCTTTCCATAAACACCCTAATTGCTGCCTTGAATTAAACACAGGGACAGAGGAAGGTGAGGACTGAACGGCGCTCAGGTGTTTGCAGAGTCCAGCCGACCGGCACCATGTGGGAGGCGACAGCAGACACGGGTCTGGAGCTGCATCCTCTGTGAAGAGCAGCTTGAAGCATTGCTTTACATGTGACACAAAGAGGTTGAGCGCCGTGGGGTAAATTATTACCTTGTGCATTTTCAATTAGACAAAAATAATCATGGCAGCATCAATTGGAAAGATTTCTTGCATGAGACCCTGTGACCCATCCTCTGACCCCTGACCCCTGCTATTGACGGCTGCATTGATTTGTATGTAGTCAAATGATGCCAATGATCTAAAACCATGTGATGTGTGGATCAGCCTTTTACACAGAACATGATGCAAAGGTTTATTAGAAGTTTGTCATATTGGTGTAGTCATTTTTACAATATGCATAAATTACACAATTTGCTGCCACACTTCACTTTACTTTGAGCCCAGTTTCCCCAAAGTTTGATCAGATGAGATAAGAAAACCTTCTCGCATCTCACAGCACAAGCCCAGTACAGAGTTGAAAAGTACCGCAACAGAATTAAATTAATTTGAAATAGAAACCAGAAACAGTGTCTGTTTGCTGGAGAGTTTCTAACTGGCAACGTACAAATGAAATGTTTGGCTGATTTTAGGGTTAAAGCTGTTCTCGCACAGACATCATGATGGGAGTCCGTCAATTCATTAAAAACAAACGTCAGGAGAAGAACCAGGGGTTATTTAGTTCATTTCCTTTTCTGGTTTACGTATTTCTCCCAGCACACACCAGCTTATTAAAACTGATGTATCTGCTTTCTGAAGGCTATTATGAAATATGCTCTATAAATAACAAAGCAACAATCCATAGGCAGCTTTCACGCGGCCTCAGAGGCTCTGTACCATTCAAAGGAGTGACTGGTTGCTAGGAGCACAAAGCAACACAACCATTAGGGCAACGGTGGAGTTGTGCCTCCTGCCACCAGGACAAAACTCTAATTACACATTAATTGGGAACTGTGTTAAAGCCTGACTGTGTGTGTGTGTGTGTGTGTGTGTGTGTGTGTGTGTGTGTGTGTGTGTGTGTGTGTGTGTGTGTGTGTGTGTGTGTGTGTGTGTGTGTGTGTGTGCGTGCGTCGTGCGTGCGTGTGTGTGTGTGTGTGTGTGTGTGTGTGAATACAGCATACATACAGTATGTGGTGCTGCCTGCTGGTTGACTTTAATGATAATAAAGATCACTTTAAGCCAATAAAGGAAAGTGCTTCAGACTCTGTTCACTCTGACCATTCTGACTCTACTTTACTGGATTGTACTCTAAACTTGACTGTGCTGGACTCTACGTCACCAAACTAGACTCTACTTCGCGGTGCTGGACTCATGAGTCTTCACATGCAGAATATTAGGTAAAAAAAAAATCTGATTTTTCATTTTGTGGCTGTGTCAGAAAAATATGTCTTTGTTGGGAAAATGGCTTTATTTTTTGTCACTGCACCAATGGCATCTTGTTTCCCTTTGAAGGAAGAGCAGCTTCAGATGCAGGAAAATGGAAAAATTGCAATACTTTTCTGTCATTTTGTCTGGCTATTTTGAGTCAAATTAGATCAAGGGGTGTTGCATCTGCCTTGTGTAACACAATGGGAGCCATTGGTTTGTTGGGAATAGCAGAGGCACATCTGTAGAAGATCAAAAAGCCTTGCAATAAAGCGGCGTTCCTCCGTTTATCAGGACATATCAATATTTCTGATAAAATGATGCCCCTAAAACTGGAGTGACTGTAACATAGATGCTGTTTGTTTAGTTCAGCTGCTGGTTCGGTAGGATTGATGTTCACAGTGGAAACAACAACCCAAAATAAAAGCACATTTTTTTAAATCGTGAACTAAGATTAAAACTGGTTATTTCTTTTCTATTCTGAAGTTTAGCATCAAAAGGGACGCTTGATTCCAAATATCTGTGTTTAGACAGGATCCACTTCAGGCAGCAGGGTTTAACTCATGGCTCAAAACGTCACAATATAATACACTTATCATGTTTGAATGTATTGTTGTGTTTTCAAAGTTTTCTTTCATCACTCTTTACTCAGCACTTTGCACCTCGTGCCTATGACTGTACGACCTCCAGGCCAACATCTGGGGACAGCATCTGTACTGTGTCCTCAATCCCAGCCAGCATGCGGCTCATACAGACGAGCTGCCAGACTCATTAACAGATGATCAGAGCTTCCTTGTGAAGCAATGTTCTTCAGGGCAGAACAGCAGCTTCAGTCACCGCTACTGTATGAAGCATGGTTTACATCCAAAGTCAAACAAGGCTCTGAGTGAGTTTCCAATCCTATTGGACTGATGGCTCATGCAGATGCAGCCTGTGTGCCTTTGAGCCAGACGTTCTGTTCCACGGCTGCACTCAAGCAGTTCTGCGTGTTTTGCAGAGGGATCATGTTTACGTCCACTTGTCTCCGTGTTTTCACCAGCTCCTGACTCACACAGTGCTCCATCATGGGCACCAGCTAGTTGCTAACGTCACCACACAGCATCATTTTAGAGGCTAGTGCCAGTGTTCTACCCCACATACAGTACGACTATGTGCTTTACAACAATGTTCATCCAACAAATGTATAAATAACGACAAGGCTGCTCGTGTCAGATCGTCCCTGGTTTTTCAGTCAGCCCTTCAGAAAACGCCTCAGTTCCAATTTCCACTCGGGTGCAAACTGCTTTCGAAGGCGACAGAGAAACTGTGTAAGAGCAGAACAGCAGGTGAGAAGAGCAGCAGCAGCTCGGGGCACTTGACGTAAGACTGCCCTCTGCTGTAGCCTCGCCGGCCGAGGGACAGGGTCTCAGGAGGACGGACAGGCCTGATCAGCCTCATGTGGTCCAACGCAACGGAACAGATCTGCTTCTTAAAACCACATCTGTTCCATTTTTGCATTGTTTAATGTTACACTTCAATGTTGCCATGTTTTCCATTTCAAGCACCAGTTTTTGATCACAAATATATCATAATAACATTATTATGTGGCACCACACTGGAAGCTTGAGGACCAACAAGAGGATCCTGTTTTAAACTTAGATCAGTCATCAGTCATTGGAGCCTGTTACTCTTTGTTATCTTTGTAGTTTATGTGAAATTTACCTTTTATGCAAAGAATTTGATCCAGAAAGAAGAATGCTCTGATTTATTAAATCCATGACATTCATTATTCAAACTGTGGCAGAAACTAAAATATTGTAAATATTACAGAAAATACATATAAACTAAAGTACAAATCTATTGTAGTCAAATCTATTGGAGGATGAGACACATTCACTGTTGATACTCAGTCTCTGCTTTAGACTTCCTCCATTCATGCTGGTAAAGAATGACACAGACCTAGGACGATTTTTAAGGCCTAAACAAGGTCAAAGCGGTCGATAAAATTTGTAAAACACTCAAGTCTTTGTGTTTCTATTTTGAATTGTAATTCACAGACTTCTTCTGTAACACTCAGAAGTAACATTTGTGCACTGGTGCTGTGTGGGACCAGTATCACAGTTAAGTCTGGCCACCCCGCATCTCGTGCAGAGGCAACTACTCTATAAAAATGCAAATGCAGAATTAGTCAAAGGGCTGCGAACCTGACCAGGGAACTAATTGATATTCTGTCCCAAAGGAGCAAACAAAGCCCGTGAGGAGGCTGTGTCTGTGACAGGCTGGGTGAACAGCCTCGTGTCCAGGCACCCAGTTTGTCTTTTAATATATAAGAGTAGGATTTTCTACAAAGGGGATCCAAGAGAGCACCTGCGTTTGATTTCTGGCTTCGCAATTTTCCTCATTAGCTGTATATTCAATTAGGCTGCACGTCCCCCGTATTGTACAGCTGAGACGTGGGTCAAACACTCAGGTCACTTTGAAGAGCTTGAGTACTCGATGCCCAGCCTCATGTTTGATACTAGACAACTGGCTGAAGATTACCATCAAACACTTGTGACTGATCTTGAGCTAAATGAGCGACAATGACTTTCTGATTAAATGTTCCTCATCCTTCATTGAACTGACCTCAGCCACTCAGCCACATTATACAAGTCTGAGCAGCCCAGCGAAACGGCCGTCGTGTGTCTTCATCATTGTTGCTCTACATATTAGGAATGTGAGAGGGACATCAAACTGACGAGACTGGGACTTCAGATACCTTCATTACAATGGAAAGGCTCAAGAATCTTATCAGAATAAGCACAAAATCAAAAGACCCAGCAGCAAACCTTGATGAAAGCAGATGAGAAGATTACAGCGACATCAAAGAGACGACAGTGTCCTTATTTCTAATGCTCTCATGAAATGAAGATGGGGAATAGCCTTGAAGCACCTGTCATTCATTGAGGCCTATATCACATCTTGTTCTTCTCATGGCTGTTGCGTCTTGTAGGTGTTCGCAGCAGTAACATTAGCAAATGTATGTAAGAACTTCAAATCTATAAACACTGAGTGTAAGTGAACTGGCATCTTGCAACACAATAGCTGCATCTGCCTAAAGCAGTGATGCACGACTGTCATAAAAAGAAACACATATTGATTGACATTTTTGGATTTTCTTTTAATAATTGTGAAAACAAGGTCACACGATGACGTACAGTATCACTGAGCATGTTCATGTGGTTCATTTGATAGAACCATAATGTGCCACTCAACTGTGTGTGGTGAAGAATCATTTCATTTCAATCAGAGTGAGTGAGTGAGTGAGTGAGTGAGTGAGTGAGTGAGTGAGTGAGTGAGTGAGTGAGTGAGTGAGTGAGTGAGTGAGTGAGTGAGTGAGTGAGTGAGTGAGTGAGTGACATTCAAATCAATATCTACTGGATAATTTGAATATCTCAAAATGATTTTGGCTCCATGAAAAATAACCATGATATCGGCCATTATGACAAATGTGGTGGGAATTCCCCTTTAATGTCCGCGTGCATCTGAAGCCCTGCTTCTGCTCTGCTGGTGTCATCGCTCAGCTGCTCCTCTGCCCTGCACATGGTGTTCATCCCCACACACTGAAAGCTTCATTTCATTTCGATTCACCGAAACTCACAGCTTTTTGTTGTAACCTGTGATCTCTGGCCTCTGTTTATGTTGTTTAAGTGCAAATGCATGAGGATGTTAGCGATGATTCACCCATTAGCGGGTAAAGAGACGCAGGTCTCCCTGCTCCCGCTCTAGACGATGTGCTGTGTTCTGAGGCCAGATGAGGTCTCATGTTCTGGCTGAGTCGGGGTCTAACAGTACATAATAACACATAATAGGAATCTCCTGTATTCAGCTGCCTTAATGTCTCCATCCATCAACTCTTCCTTAGACTCTCCAAAAACAAGACCTAGACTTTGAAAAAGGGTTTTATACGAGGAATGGTTAAAATATTTGTTTTAGAGTTTGTTTTTTTCACTTTGATGGAAAACATCAGCGTTTGAAAAGTTTGGACCATTTGTGCTCTAGTATGTGAAATGGTTTAACACTGCCAGCAAATCAGTTTCACCGTGTGATTATTCTGACGGCAAAGCTGATCTTTAAGACCTGCATGTAACTAGAAAGGATGTGTCTCTCTGTAAATCATGTGCTCCAAGCTCCATGTGTTCACTTGAGAGAATAAAGCCATGCTCGCATGGAGACACTTATTTGCGACACTATATTGGTGAAATGAACCTTTATTAAATTGCAATATTCTCCATATACCACCTGCTAGTCTCATAATGAGGAAGGATTCAAATTAGGGAGAGGCGCTCCTTTCTTCAATAGCAGCCTGTTTCTATTCATCAGTGAGTGCTTTGATAGAATAAAATGATGGAGCTGAGAAAGAGTGAAGAAAAGAGAAAATAATGTGTGACACAAAGCTGCCATTATTTACAGTGTCAGCTCTTAACAAGGTGGAATTTTCTGAAGCAATAACCTTATTAAATACAAGAGTAAAAAGACAAATAGGGCCCACAGGTAGAGCAGAGGACGCATTCAGGCTCTGAAATGACTGCGTGGACCAGAGCACATTATCAAGCACAATGGCAGAGCAGAAAGTCTATTGTACAACTGCATCCGTGGGGCGCTTGTTTAAAACAGAAGGAACAGCTTGACGCGACGGAGGCTCCGTCTCAGCGCTGGGTCCGAGGAGGCGCAGGAGAAGGTTCTGCCAAGCAGACGCAGCAGCAGCGCCTCCATCCCCAGAACCTGCAGCTTCTTTATTCCTGCTTGTCCCACATACGTGTATGAGCACTGGAATCAAGGTGAAACACCGAGCGGTCGGTGCAGGATGCGTGAAAGGATCTGCATGAAAACAGAATCAGACGCATCAATGAGCACAGGGCGAATCCGGTTCAGAACAGTGTCTGTTCAGCTGCTGCTACTTCACAACAAATCAAATCAACACAAGGTTTGACTTGGTCCTTTTTCTTTTCCCAACCTTTTCCACGACACCGAGCCGCCTTCAGGCAGACGGACATCAGCTGCCACTCACAGCTGAGTGTTTCCTTTTTCTGCCTGTTATTGTTCCCGTCACATCTGCAGGCTCCATCCTCCCTCAGCTTCCACCGGCATCCCTCCACCGCTCTAATCCTTCCATTCCTGTCATGTCAGACCTTAGTGGTCGCCACGGGTCAGCTCCTCACTTTCTGAGGAGACTCCACCTTTCATGGAGGCAGGGAGAGTGGGGATTTACATCTCATGGCAGAGTTTTCCCCTCCATTTGTTATAATGTCAGGTCAGCGCACTGCTCGGCTGGCAGAGAGGAAAGATAATGGCTTCAGCTCACTCCCTCCCCGTGTATTACACACTCACTGGCTCTGACCTTGGGAGCCCGGGATGCATTCCGATTTTCTCAGCCTGCGCTACTTTAACTTGCCCGTTTACAGTAGCTGTGGTGGAAGCGCTGCTTGTGTCCAGATAAAAAAAGCAGGTGACGTTGTTCCCACTATAACAAAAACTAATAAGCTGGATGCATCTTTGAGTCTAATCCTCGATCAGAACGTCCTGGGCTCTGCCAGCCGCTCTCTCTCCTGCCTTCACTTCGAGGCCACGCCCCCTGTTCTGGGCCACGCCCATTTTCTCATTTTCTCCTCTGTTTCAAAGTCATCTGCAATCAAGTAAATTCCACTCCCCTGTTCCCGCCGCGCTGCCACTACTCAAATACTCACCTTCATCCACGCGGCCTTGTGGGTTTTCGTTCGAGACCTGGGGAGACAGTCTTGGGTCCGGGTCCGGGTCTGGGTTCGGTCCGGGTTCGGTCCGGGCTCGGCCCCAGGTCGAGTAGACAGTGTTTGCTTGCTTGTATCCTGCAGTTCCTCAGTGCAGCAGCCTGCGTTGGTGCTCAGGCCTCCATTCGTCACGCATTGTAACATGCTAGACGCGCGTAGCCCAGGTTTGTTAGTTGTGTTGAACGTGTTAGCCAGTGCACCTGCTGACCACTTCAGTCATGTCTGGACCTGCTACATGGAAGGTTTGAAGCAAGGCATGCTGCAGTTCTAGCTAACGTCAAGTCATGCCACATATTTGGTTGGAGCCAGGTCACAGGTAAAGCCTGAGTCTTGTTATGAATCGAGGAGCGTGTAAGGGTTTATCTCACCTAGCTCACCTGGTTTGATGTTGTCGTTCCCTTTGTAATAGTGTTTTTGCTTCCTTCCATTCTTCCTCGTGGCCGTTTTTTGAGTCAGTTTGTTGTTGTTAGCGCTGACTCGGCCCAAACAGCACCCAAGGACTCAAGCCACCATCTTGAATGGCAGAATGTGACAAAGTAATATTTTCATTATATTAATTATGTGATTATATTTAATTTAAAAACATTCCTTTATACTTTCACCGGCTGAAAAAGTGACTAAATGTATCATTGTGGCGTCAGTGTGTTTCCAGCTGTGTTTATTTTCAGGACAACTGCATGTGTCCTGATGGTGCCAGCTGGGTGTCAGGGAGGCTACTCCACTGTAACCATGGTTATGTCTATACGGCTGTAGCAGGTGGAGCAGCCTCACACTGCACAGACATTCTGCACGTTCCCACAGGTGCTCACTGTTATCACTCAGGTGTCTGAGCGTTAACATTACACCAGCCGCTGTACGACAGGTACTGTACGTTCTCACAACGTACAGTAACGGGGAGCAGGTGGGAGGTGGACCCACTGAGCCTTATGAATCTGGTAACAGAACCTCTGGATGGCCCGATAACATCTGAGCAGGAAGGGAAGCAACATGGCTGCATGGAGAACACCCCCTCAGACTCCTGACATATGAAGCCACGGTGTTGGGGTGATGTTATTAGAGATACGTCTGCTTTCTTTCTCTCACATGATTATGTGAGTGTGTGGAGGTAGACAGGCCTCCCCCTGAGAGGGTCTGTGTGAGTAATGACCTGGAAAAGCCTTATCTTCTCATCTGATTAAATAAAATAATAAAGTGACTCCACAGGGCTAAAATGACAGGGTGACTGCTTGAGGAGGTGTGTGTGTGTGTGTGTGTGTGTGTGTGTGTGTGTGTGTGTGTGTGTGTGTGTGTGTGTGTGTGTGTGTGTGTGTGTGTGTGTGTGTGTGTGTGTGCAAAAAATGCTGCACATTAGTGCAAAGTGTGTGGCTAACAGCCTGTACATGCGCGTTTAGTGGTGGAAGGTGTGTGTGGATGAATGCGCGTCTCTAAGTGCTCCAGGCGGCTGGAAAACCACCGTTTGTCACCATCCAGTGACGCCGCCTGCCACCAACACCACGCCGACGCTGATGCCACACGGCCAAACTTTTCTTTCAATTTCCTCAGAGTCTAATCGAGCACTGGAGCATTCTTGTGTGACATAATATCTTAAGATTGAGCGAGTGAATGCATGCGTGCACAAATAAGGACGCTCCAACATGTGTTCATTAGTGTCAGATGCTGCCATTGGACTGGACCACAGTTTTGTTCCGTGTGTAGGGCCTTTGTCCTGAGGCCTTTATAGGGTCGCAGGGCCTCTCTCCTACTGACTGTGGATCATCCTCTAACTCCAAGCTGTAATTAACCACTACATGGAGGATATTGGATACATGGAGGTATTAGCATTCAGCGTTTGAATGGACGGTACATATCTGGAGAAGAGGAGAAAAAGTGCAGTTAAAGTTGGTATAGAAAAAGCATGTGTAAGTAAATGTGTATAAAGCATCAAATTTATTTATCCTGGACACTTTAATACTTTATTTGTCATTTGAACACCTGTTACATGTAACATGTTTAATGTTCTTTATAATTCCAATTTCCCCGTTGTGGAATAAATGTTCATCTTAACACAAATATGTGATAAAACCTAAACTAAGACATTAATATTTTTATTTGTGGACAATGATGATTCTCAAAACTAGAATATTTGAGTCAGGGAAATTATGTTGTAAGACCTGGAACTAATGTGCAGTGAATACTGACAGTGTTAAATGTTTTGGTTAAAACCTGTGACATCTCGTATCCAAAGGGCCAAATATTACTATGGTGTTAAAGAATAAGTTATTGATGATGTGACAGGTAATAAACACATTAGTAGGAAGTCAGAAAAGTCCTGAGGCTCCTCGGTTGTTTACCACTAGACGCCACCGAGGCTGAGACACACAAGGCACTAATAACATGATAGAATATGAAAGTCTTAAACGTCTGTCAGAAAGCACGCGGCTGTTGTGCTTCTGCTGTGATCGTAGCTGTGGAATTGAATTTGAAAGCTGCAAATCACAGCTGCTAAGTTGTAGCAAATATTCTGCCTCCAGTTTCAGCGTATTGATCAGCTGCTGGGGTGGAAAACGGAGCAGAAGACAACTTTGTTCTGTGTAATTGTGGAGGAAGAGGATTCCACCTCTTCCACCGCAGGCACTGGTGGAAGAAGCGCCGCCTTCCTGGCAGCATCGATCAAACGCTGTGCATCACTGCACTTTGAAAAGAAGGTCTCTCTTCATCAACATCAAACCCATTTGAGCAGAAAAACTGCAGTGTCCAAATGATGTTTACTCTTCTGCTCTGATGTCCCTACTTAGTGATATAGCTGCTCTATCTGCCGTATTTCCCTGAGCCCGCCTGCACAGGAGAGATTAATGATCATGTGCTGCCAGAGCCCAATAACATTATGTGACATTTACAGAAGGCTAAAAAGCAAAGGCTTAAACACAGCAATTTTCAAAGGTCAGCCATTTGTGAGTTTAAACGGAACAAGCTCAGTGAGAGAAAGAAAAATCCTCCATTTCCAGAGTCTTAGCAGTGTGTTCATTTGTTTAGAAAGAAGCAGCCGGATCCTGTTGGCTCGCTGCTCTGCTCTTAAACCAATCAGCTTAGAATCATTACTTTTTGTAAAGACATGCGTATGCTAATAACAATGACAATGACTTGATCCAAGGCTCCACTAAAGTCATGTAAAGCATCCCCAAATAAGCCATAGGAGGGAATGTTCCTCTGTGAATCTGTGCTTGGCTGCAGTTCCCCCTCCGACCCGTTGGTGGCGCTGTGCCTTTATTCTGTGTTTCCTGTTCAGGTGAGTCTGGGTTCATTGATTTGTGCCTGTATTGATTCTCACCCTGTGTCCTCCTGTCTCACCTCTTTGCTTCATGCACTTCCTCTGGCTTCATTCATTGGTTTTGTTTTCCAGTATTTTCCACAATGTTAGTCTGTTCATTTTTTCAGTAGTTCAAACTTTCATAATTGTTAAATTGTTCCTTCCTGTTTGTTGTGTGTGTTGGGGGGGTTAAAGAGAGTATAACCAGTGCTTACAGCTAAAATTAGGAAGCCCGTTTACTGGTTCTGGTGTTGTGTGTCCCACTACAAGGTTAGTAAAGCTGTAACATAACATTATTCACCAAGAGGGTGAGACAGGTGTGGAAAACACAGTTGAGTGTTTCAGTTCCACTGGATGTTCACTCGGCTGCACTCGATCATGTTTACATGCGTACTAATAGTCTGACCTGTTTAATGAGGGCTTTATGGCCTGTTTGAAACATTTCTGCCAGGTTTGAGTAGGCAGAGGCAGAACTGCCACAGGGAAGTCCTTTACCTGGAGGTGCTGTGCAACCTGCAGCCTTAATGGCATCCTGACAAGCAGCTGCTCATCCGTCATCAAATATTTGCTCACTCTCCCCTCGTGTCACTGTATCATTACTCAAACATCTTATATAAACACCATAGCGTGACCCGCACGCTGCCCGGGCCGGTCCCAGGCGGAAGGCCAGGAGGTCGTAAAGCTCCGTGACCGTGGAGCCACAATGGGCCAGATCATTTAGACCCAGTGAGGCAGCAGAAGTGAAGACATGAAGATCTCTGAAGCCTGTTAGCTATGAAGCTAACAACACTTATTAACCATTATGCTCATATCGAAAGCTTTTTATAGTTTTATATTACTTTAATCATTTTTATTTTTTCTCTTCACATGTCCAACCTGAGGAAGGTTCACCAATTAAAAACAAACAAGAAATATTAATATAAGTAAACATCTCAAATTCCTGTATAAGTACAAAATTTGTCTCAGCTTACACACTAAAGTCTGAACTACAATTAATAGTTTGTCAGAATGTGTTTTTGTTGATGGCATTTAACCCATTTGCTTTCGAGCCCTATTTAAGTCATATTAATTATGTAGGAAGCGATTTGGCATACTCAAATTAAAATGGCTGTAGTTCCTAAATGGTACTGGCTACAATATTGAGCTTTGTGTCATGCCTTATAGATATAAGCAAATATGGTGAATGGTTGCAGGACAAAAAAACAAAAGTGATCTAAAAAGAATGAAGCCCTATGCATTTATATATGAAGAAATGAATCAAATAGTGTTAAAAAACAATATATGGGACTTTTTAAAATTAAATTTATGATAATTATTCTGCCCAAAGTCCGCCTGGGCCAGGTAAACCTAATAGTCACAACTCTGGCCTGGATCAACCTACAGACACTAGGGAGGGCTCAGAAGAAAGCTTACAGGCTGTAAAAATACCCTATAATGCTATAATAGCATTCACTGTCACCTAAAAGCTTATATGTAACAATCTGGGTCAATAATTCATAGGTAGAAAAGAGCAGGCTTTACTTTTTGGCCTGTCCTGGCTGCAGACGGCTGTCTGAGTGCCCCACCCCCACTCGTCGTATATATCCTCCTGAGAACCAAAAAAACAATTTTGAATTTTATAATATATTTATAATTATTTATATATTTTACAGCATGTCCATGTAATTTTACAATGATGCTTGAATGTCAAAATACAGTATCTTATGTATGTATCAATCTATTTTTATATTGATCTCTCATAAGAAGAGAGTTTTTCTGTTCATTCTTGTTTGTTTTCTCATCTGATAAGCCTTCTGCTTGATCCTCTGAGCTTTTTCTGTCTTCTCCAGCAGCAGTGTTACGCCCTCTTCTGTTTTGGTTTGTGGTTTTGGTTCCTTTAGCTGCCTGCAGACAGGAAGTGGTCATCAGAGCAGAGGGGTGGCACCTGGTTAGGTTGCTGAGGTGATAAATACCTCTGCCTCACTGATTGCAGTCTCTCCTGCACTTCCCAGTACCTGCGTGGTTTGGTTTGTCTATTTCTTTGATTGCATACAACATGCACACATCCCATTTTCAAGATATATTTGTTATGTTTGTTGGTTATATTTATTGCTTTACAATAAATTTGAGTTAATGAAAACCTGACTTGTGTCCCCTCTTTGTCACAAATGTGGAGCCAGTTTGTGACAAGTGGGGGCTCATCCGGGATCTAAGGTTTGCCCTGGATTAAGTTTGAGGTTGTTGTTGGAGGGGTACTGTCAGGTTTTTGGTTTGTTTAATCATGGTTGCTGAGTGGCTAGTTTTGTCTCTGTTCATTTGTTAGATTGGGTTTTTTTTTGTTGGGGCTAATTGGAATTGAGTTTGGACAGGAGTGCCTTTTCCTCTGTTAAGTTTGGCAGCAGGTTCCAATTGGGAATCTGTGGTGATTTCATGTAGGTGGCAGTGAACGTTTGTAGAGCTTTTGCTCAGGAGCACCTCCGTGATTGTGAGAGGGTCGCCATTTTTTGTGGTTGCCTTTGTCACATCATTGGTTTCGAGTGCATAAGAACCTCCCATATGTGACTGCACGAAGACTAGGATTGAGTTATTTAGTTAGTTTCTCCTCACTAGTCAGATTAGGGAAGGGGAGTGGTTCACGTGTTCAATCTAAAGTTTGGTTGAAGATCCGGATTCAAGGATGGTTTCTCTGGAGAGTTTTATCCAAAGCCCTTCCGAGTCTTTACTCGAGCAGTGTACCAAAGAGCAACTTCTTAAGATTGCGGAACATTATAAAGTTGATGTTCCAGATAAGAAGTTGAAGGAGACTGTTAAAACTGGCTTGAGGGAGAAGTTGTTGGAGAATGGCGTTCTTAGCAGGCAGCCAGTAGGTATTTTGGGGACAGGTTTGATACCTGCTGTGGGAACATTAACGTTTGAGCAGCAAAAAGAGCTGATGCAGTTACAGCTAAAACAACAGCTTGAACTGGAACGCCTGCGATATGAAAAAGAATTAGAAATCAAAACTATAAAACATAAAACTCAGCGTGCCACATTAAATGTGCAGCAGTATCACTTAGAGTTAATGAAAGAGGGTAAGTTACCCGGTGGTGCTGAGGGAATTGAAGGCCAGGTAGGTAAAGCAGCGAGGGATGTACATTCCGACCTCGTCAGTAATCTTCGCTTACTTCGCAAATTCAATGAATCAGACCCTGATACCTTCTTCACCTTATTTGAGCGTATCGCAGATGCTAGTGGGTGGCCGGATATTGACAGAACTGTCTTGCTTCAATGTGTTTTAACAGGTAAAGCACAGGAAGCCTATTCGTGTCTCAGCGTGGACAACTGTCAGATCTACGGAAAAGTTAAACTGGCTGTGCTGAAAGCCTATGAGTTGGTGCCTGAGGCATATCGGCAGCGTTTCCGTTCTAAGAGGAAACTGGAAAACCAGACTCACACGGATTTCGCCGGAGATTTGATAACACAGTTTAATCAATGGTGTACCGCTTCTAAGGTTAGTACCTATGAAGATCTCTGTAACCTTGTGGTTTTAGAACAGTTTAAAAATTCAGTACCCGATCATGTTGCAATGTTCATTAATGAACGTAAGGTTCAAACACCAAGCGAGGCAGCAGAGTTGGCAGATGAATTTGTGTAAAGATGTAAAGAACAAAGCTCGTCGTACATACGACTTTGGTCACAGAGCTTTTAGACAAAAAGCAGTGGCCGATCTGGTTTCTCTAAGAACCGGTGATGGTGGTCGAGGTGTTGGGGCCGGTTCAAATACATGCCGGTACTGTCGGATGAAGGGTCATTGGAAAAATGAATGTCCGGTACTTCAAGCGAAGAAGACTGGCTCAGCGAAGCCTGTTGTGATGGCTGCTTCAGCAGTGGCATTGCACAACCACGGGGGGCGAGCTTGGCAACCACCTGTTCCGGATTTTGTAGAACCTCTGCCCGACTTTTCCGCTTTTATTTCGGATGGGTTGGTGTCTTTGGAGGGTAGTAAGACTCAACGACCTATCAAAATCTTGAGACACTGGGGCTGTGGACTCATTTATTCTTGAGTCAGTGCTGCCATTTTCAACAAAAACCAGTACCGGTCAGTGCATCATTGTTTTAGGCATGGGACTGGTACCCTTATCCGTTCCAGTGCACAAAGTAAGTCTTACCTGTGGTCTGGTGCAGGGTAATGTGTTAGTGGGTGTCCGTCCACAGTTGCCAGTGGAAGGGGTACACTTGATTTTGGGGAATGACTTGGCTGGAAGAAAAGTGGGGTTCCTGCTGGAGAAGAACTGGACTTTTGCTGATGACATCACTGGAAGACCATCTGTACCTGATGGGGTTTTATTAGTGTGCAGTCACACGAGCTGCTAGTCATGCAGCGCAAGTCATAGATGAACAACCGTGTCTAGAGTTACCAAGCAATTTGTTGTTGAATCGGTTAACAGATTCTCCGGCTGATTTAGCTCAACAACAAAAAGCTGATCCTTCCTTGACGGAGTTGTTTGATAAAGTTTCACCATTAACAGACATGCGAAATTCTGCCCAGTGTTTCTTTCTGTTAGATGGGGTGCTGGTCAGGAAGTGGATACCGCATACTGAACAGTTGCTAGGAGAACCTGTCTTCCAGGTAGTCGTCCCAACTTCGCTCCGCAATAAAGTCCTTGCGACATCGCATGGTGAAATGGCAGATCATTTTGGGGTGAGGAAAACGTATGACCGGATATTGCAGCATTTCTTTTGGCCTAGGTTGAAGAAAGATGTTGCAAGTTTTATTAAAACATGTCATACTTGTCAGCTCACAGGAAAACCAAACCAAACCAAGGGGTAAATCCTGCACCCTTGAACCCAATTCCTGTGGTTGGACAGCCTTTTGAGTATCTGCTCATCGACTGTGTGGGACCTGTGCCCCGTTCTAAATCTGGGAACACTTATTTGTTGACTGTGATGTGTCAGACTATGAGGTATCCAGCCGCTTATCCGATTCGCACCATTACAGCCAAAGCTGTGGTCAGGGCTCTAACTCAGTTAATTTCCATATTCTGGATTCCTAAAGTGATCCAGTCCGATCAAGGATCTAACTTCACTTCCCGCCTCTTCTCTCAAGTGTTGAAACAACTGCAGGTCAGGCATAATCGTTCCACAGCTTTTCATCCGCAGAGCCAGGGTTGGCGGCTCAGGAAGTTGTTCAAGAAAGTACAGGGTTTAGCTCAAATGACCCACTCATAGAGTAAGAGGCCCACTGGCTGTTCTGAAGGATGATTGTTTAAAGGAGGAAGTCCCTTCAAATCTCCTTGACTATGTAAGGGGGTCCGGTTAAAACTGCATAGGGCCGGAGAGTTGGCAAAGCAAAGACTGGAAAGATCACAGAAGAAAATGAAGCGCTTGTATGATCGCAGAGTGGAAATCTTACAATTCGGTTCCGGTGATCGTGTCCTTGCTTCGCCATTTCAGGCAAAATTTAGTGGCCCTTACGCAGTGGTAAAACGGTTGTCAGAGTTAAATTATTTGGTGGAAACTCCTGAGCGCAGGAAGAAAGTCCAGCTTTGTCATGTTAACACTAGAACTACTAAGGGACGTACACCTTTACATATACCCCTAACTACGGCTGGGTGATCACTTGTCCGCCACGCTCCAGCTGGCACCCTGCCAAGAGCCGCTTTTGTTATGTAAAGAGGGCCATCACCGACGCACTCTGTGGGGTTGGACGCCTGGGCTCGCTGACCCTGCTGCTGCCTGCAAGGCAGAGCAGGGTTCCTACTCAGGTTCCTATGAGTCTATGAGTGACATCCACTGTTACAATGTTCAACCGCTATGTGCTTGGATTTACAACGTGAAAGGACGAGTGTCATTGTTGCGGTCTCACCGAAGGAAGCAATGAAAAACATCAACAATACAATAAGACAGTTTTGCTTCTTTGCTTATTTACAAAAAAACTAAATAAAGTTCACACATTATTTCACTGTAACGTTACTAAAAATTGCAGAAAAGACGACAGTACACCGCTCACCCATCTAGTTTTAACAAATGTGCAATTAAAAATATAATATAAACCAAAAAACGCTTGAAAGCGTTTCGGTTTTATATTCCATTTATTTCGTTATTTCCCCTTTCACCAGTACCACATAATAAGTCATTGCAGAGCTACAGCCATGTTTCACCAGCCGCTTTTGGCAGTGAGTCATAGACGGACGTTGTTCTGCCCGCTTTCATGTAGACACGGAACTCTTCACAGTTTTTTTAAACGTAGATTTTGTTAATTTCGTTATTCATTTACAACAACATGCAAATGCTAAAAATTACTGAAAGGATGACAGTACACCCATCTAGTTTGGGTGAACAGAAAACGCTTGAAAGCGTTTCCGTTTTATATTCCGTTTATTTGGTTATTACTCCTTTCACCTGTACCACATAAAGTCATTGCAGAGCTACAGCCATGTTCCTACAAAGTTAACCAGCTGTTTATTTCGTTATTTCCTCTTTCATGTCCGTCTGGTGAATGAAAGTGGGCGTGGCCATCCACGTCCCAGAGCGGTGACACTGGGGGATGGGGAACGCGCATCAACACGCAGGACAAAGATCTGCGTTTCTCTGCTGCTGCAGCCTCGGCTGCGTTGGGTTGTTAGTGTCCCTTTCACCTGTACCATATGAAATGTGTTCCTACGAAGTTGATCAGCTGCTTTCAGAATCGTTTTTATTCACCGGGTTTATTTTTATTTACAAAATATAAACAGAAAACGCTTGAAACGTTTCCGTTTTATATTCCGTTTATTTAATTATTTTTATTTACAAAAAAATCCCATACGCTTTGCACTGTAACGTCACTAAGAATTAGGAAAAAAGACAGTACACCCATCTAGTTTTAACAAATGTGCAATAAAAAATTTAAACAGAAAACGCTTGAAAGCGTTTCTGTTTTATATTTCCGTTTATTTCGTTATTTTCCCTTTCACCTGTACCACATAAAGTCATTGCAGAGCTACAGCCATGTTCCCAAGAGGTTCACCAGCCGCTTTCAGCGTGACACACGCATGGACGTTGTTCTGCCCGCTTTCATGTAGACACAAAACTCATCAAAGTAAAAGAGCTCAGAGCAGCATTTGCAATTACATGTATATTAATAACGAAATAAACGGAATGTAAAGTAAAATGCTTTATAGAGTTTGGTGTCTACATGAAAGCGGCTGGTCAACTTTGTCAACATGTGGCTCCAGTAAGTGGGGGAATAACGGCCCAAAGCAACAGGCTGAAAGAGGAGGCTGTGGCAGAGGAACACAGGTCTTTGTCCTGTATGTTGATGCGCCCAGCCCCCACAGTCAGCGCTTACCTTTGCTACGGGACTGATAGCCCCGCCCACTTTTATTTATCAGACAGATATGAAAGTGGGGATAACGAAATAAACGGGATGTAATGTAAAACGCTTTCAAGAATTTTGTCTACATCAAAGCGGGCAAATCACATGTGAACGTTTTAATTTTTTTGTAAATAAAAATAATGTTTGCCCTGTTCAAACCTGGCGAATAAAAACGATTCTGATAGCAGCTCAAGATCAACTTAGCAGGAACACATTTCATGTGGTAGAGGTGAAAGGGACACTAACAACCCAACGCAGCCGAGGCTGTAGCAGCAGAGAAACGCAGATCTTTGTCCTGCGTGTTGATGAGCGTTTCCCCTTCCCCCAGTGTCCCTGCTCTGTTACGTGGATGGCCACGCCCACTTTCATTCAACAGACGGACATGAAAGAGGGAATAACGAAATAAACATCTGGTTAACTTTGTAGGAACATGGTTGTAGCTCTACAATGACTTTATGTGTTACAGGTGAAAGCAGTAATAACGAAATAAACGGAATATAAAAAACGTTTTCAAGCGTTTTCTGTTTATATTTTTTATTCCACATTTGTTAAAACTTGATGAGTGTACTGTCATCTTTTCTGTAATTTTTGATGACGTTACAGTGCAAACAATATTTGAACTAGTTTTTTTTGTAAATAAACAAAGCTTCGCCACATTTGAGAAGGATCTAAAACTGTCTTATTGTATTATTGATGATGATATCTTATTGCTTCCTTCGGTGAGACCGTAACAATGACACTCGTCCTTTCACGTTGTAAATCCAAGCACATAGCGGTTGAACATTGTAACAGTGGATGTCACT
Source organism: Betta splendens (assembly GCF_900634795.4). Classification (NCBI taxonomy): domain Eukaryota; kingdom Metazoa; phylum Chordata; class Actinopteri; order Anabantiformes; family Osphronemidae; genus Betta; species Betta splendens. Next base: position 1,118,664 of record NC_040898.2, read on the forward strand.
CTTAGACTCATAGGAACTGTGCATCCTTGCAGACAGGAGCAGGGTCAGCAAGCCCACGCAACCCACCACCTAGAGTGCGTCAGTGATGGCCCTCTTTACCTAACAAAGGCAGCTGTTCACAGATGATTCAGGGTCTCAGCTAGCCGAGCAGATCATTTGACCATCTTCTAGTGGGAATGGGTATATTTAGAAAACCCAGTAGTTCTAGTGTTAACCTGTTGAAACCTTACTATCCTCGTGACTCAGACAGGGCAGAGCTGGAACGTCTGCCCTGTTAAATGGGCAGACCAGTATGGGTTTTACCCATACTGGTAGGGCCCGCTACCAGTATGGGTAAAACCCATACTGGTAGCGGGCCCTACCATCACTCATCCCAGTCTAGCTGACATGGATGGTGAGGAGGGGGAGTTAGTGGCTGAGGACTGCTGGTTACAAGGTCGGTTGAAAAATTCAGAAATGTTGAAAAAGCTTGATGCCTTTGTCAGCCATTTGGATGGTGCAAAGCGTGAAGAACTGGTTAAGTTAATAAAGTTATTCATCTCTCTTTTCAGACACTCCTACTCGAGCGCATTTAACAGAGCATGACATAGAAGTTGGTGATGCAGAGCCCATCCAGCAGCGTTTTTATCGGGTGTCTGCTGAGAAGAGGTCACAGCTGGAGAAAGAAGTTCAGTATATGAACCTTGACAATGGCATCGCAGAACCATGTTCATCGAACTGGGCTTCGCCATGCATTCTGGTTAAAAAAAAGCAGATTCCAGTTTGAGGCTGTGCACTGACTATCGTAAAGTGAATAATCTCACACGACCTGACTCGTATCCACTTCAGAGAATGGAAGATTGTATTGATCAGGTAGGGTCAGCTAAATTTGTGAGTAAGTTTGACCTCAAAGGGTATTGGCAGGTTCCGCTCTCCAAAAGAGCGAGGGAAATTTCAGCTTTTATTACTCCTTTTGGTTTGTTCTCCTACACGGTTATGCCATTCGGCTTACGTAATGCACCTGCAACTTTCCAGCAATCAATGAATCGTGTGGTGGCTGGCCTCAAGGGTTGCGCTGTGTACTCGGATGATGTGGTGATCTTCTCAAACACCTGGGAAGCACATGTCCAGGACATTCAAGCGCTGTTCGACCGGTTGGTGTGGGCACGACTGACCATCAATCTTGCTAAATGCGACTTTGCTAAAGCTACGGTGAGCTATCTGGGAAAGGTTGTAGGGCAGGGCAAAGTTTGTCCAGTGCAAGCTAAAGTCTGGTCCATACAGCAGTTCCCTCAACCCACGAATAAGAAAGAACTGATGCGGTTCCTGGGGATGGTGGGTTATTACTGCAGTTTTTGTAAGAACTTTTCATCTGTTGTGGCACCTTTTGACTGATATGCTTAAAAGTAAATCACCCTTCATTTGGTCCTCACAATGTTAGGAGGCATTTGAGGGGGTGAAGGCATTGTTGTGTTCTGAACCTGTGTTAACAGCCCCTCGTTTTGACCAACCTTTTAAGCTCCAGGTGGATGCCAGCCAGGTTGGTGCTGGAGCTGTGTTATTACAGGAGAACAACCGAGGAGTGGAATGTCCCGTAAGTTTTTTTTCGCGAAAATTTAATAGGCATCAACTGAATTACTCAGTAATTGAGAAGGAGGCCTTAGCACTGGTTTGGTCTCTACCCCAGCACTGACAGACATCGAAATGTTGCAAAGTTGACTGTTTATACGGATCATAACCCTTTGACTTTTCTGAAGTCTTAGCAGAATCCCAATCAAAGGCTGATGAGGTGGGCGTTGTTTTTACAACCCTATGACCTGGACATTCGTCATATTAAGGGCTCAGATAATGTCATTGCTGATGCATTATCTCGTGCCCCTGTAGGAAATTAAACCCATGTAACTGCATGTTAACTTCTCCGTTTTTTTCCTTGGCCAGCTTGTCTTTGCTTCCCTGGTATCGAGGTTGCTGATGGGATGACTAAATGGTGTTTTGGAAGTGTCATCTGCGAGAGAAGTATGTACATGGATTGGGGGATTACTTTTGTCCAGTAAGGGGGGTTGCTGAGTGTCCATGCTTGGGATGTAGGGCTATGTTATGGTTTGAGGTTCAGGGTAGAACCTCCCTTTTATGGGAGAGGGTGTTACGCCCTCTTCTGTTTTGGTTTGTGGTTTTGGTTCCTTTAGCTGCCTGCAGACAGGAAGTGGTCATCAGAGCAGAGGGGTGGCACCTGGTTAGGTTGCTGAGGTGATAAATACCTCTGCCTCACTGATTGCAGTCTCTCCTGCACTTCCCAGTACCTGCGTGGTTTGGTTTGTCTATTTCTTTGATTGCAAACAACATGCACACATCCCATTTTCCACTCATCCAAGCACATCATTCACTACTGATATTGAACCTACTGACAAGATATATTTGTTTGTTGGTTATATTTATTGCTTTACAATAAATTTGAGTTAATGAAAACCTGACTTGTGTCCCCTCTTTGTCACAAATGTGGAGCCAGTTTGTGACAGCAGAAACCTAAATTTCCTCATCTGACAATTTCAGATCTGAAACGTCCTCAACAATTTGGTACATAATTCTTTCTGCTTTTACATTGTAAAATTTAAGAGGTTTGTGGTTTTTATCCCACAATAAAATGTGTTTTTGACAAAAACTTAAATAAAAACATACCCAACAGCCCTAACAACCCATCTAAATTGTTCTCATGTCCATTTACGTTCATAAACTGGCTATTTTTCCTAGCAAAATGTTTAAGTGACCTTTGACTCCAGATTAAAATTCCTGACATGTTCATAATCAAGGAAATATATAATTATTCTAGTAAAATAACTACACAATATTTGACAAACCTTTCCCATCTGATGCATTTTGCTGCTCCTCCATTTTGTCTCCGCATAAAAACACGAGGTTAACTCTAGAGGCCTTGGAGCGGAGGGAGAGGAGGGGGAGGGTTGGAGACGGAGGGTTGGAGATCATTGGCTAGGGGTTGCCTCGGTTACCCCAAACAAGGGCATTTTCCGCCTGGTTGGGCAAGTAGCGGGAGGCTTGCTGCCTCCATCTTGAATCCTCCATATTAGTTTCTAATTTAAATTTAGCGAGTTATGGCTGACAGAAGTTGAAATAAAAAGTTTCGCTCAGGAGTTGGAGCAGAACACTTGCCGTTTTCGGATCATTGTGGATATACCGTGTGTTTTGGACCAAAACGCTTTATTTCATTACAATACAGAGGATCGTAAGGGACAAAATGAGACCACACACGGCGTGAATGTGCGACGTTTGGAGCTCAGAAGTCAAAAGTAAGTGATGGAAAATTTATGGATTTATGGTTTTTGTTTTTTGAGCGTTTGGTGACTGCGCTGGAAATGGTTTATATGGTCAGAAAGACAAGAATCTAAGCTTTCCAACGATGTGCAGCTTGTGTGGCTGAGGTTTACTTGACCATACACAGTCATAACTCACAGGGTGCACAGAGGCCTTGCGACTAATATGAATTTAAAGTTTTCATGGGTTTAGTTTAACTTGTAATTTTAAGTCAACTCAACTTAACAACTCTTTTTCACTTAAATCGTACAAGTTGTAAAAGTTGTTGAATTAAACTAATTTGACTCATTGCTGGTAACAAGGGACACTATGTGTTTACTCTTGTGATTCAAAAATATGAGTCTTAGACACACACTCAAACAATAATCATGTCTAAAACTTATAATTTTATATAATTCAATTACACATAAATTTTCCACGTCATTTTATCACATATATAAGAGTGACATAATGTAAGAGGTGACATTTAATGTAAAGCCTTTCAGTTAGGTTAGGGTTATGCTATTAATTTACATAGCATACCTGATAGAGGTATTGAGGAACTTTATATTAACTTTAACTGTTTTATCAGTTTATAGTTAAGGTTAAATATAAATATAAATTTTAAATGAATGTTTTAAAAATATTCACATTTAGTATCAGCAGTCTTCTGATGGCTCAGTGGGTGTAGCGTTAGTCTGGGAAATAGGAGTTTGGTGGTTTGAGCCCAGTTGACTCATGGGAATCAGTGTCTATAATCTTTTTTATGAAGATATTTCACATAACTATAAACTGATGAAACAGTTAACAAAAATATTAAATTGAAACAGGTATTTGAACAAACTTGAGGTTTATGTGTAAAATTATATTAACTTAATGTAATCCTGTATTCTTGAGTTATGTAATTTAACGGCATAACTCTACTGAACATCCTGATTTTTTTTACATATAGTAAAAATAGTATTAATAATTAATATAGTATTTAAAAAAACACAATCATTTGAAATCCTATTTTTCATGCATACAATATTTAGAAGTTTTAAATATGTTTTATTAGGGGCAAGAATAAATTTTTTGAGGTACCTTAGGGGCCAGAACAGTATCATTGGAGTTGTGTATATATTAGGAGGCAGCTGTTTATTTTCATATTAAGCCTTTATAGAGTGACTGATTCAGAAACCCTCACCAGTCTGAGATCAGCATCCACTGTCGTTTCATTCAGTTGTTTCTCTCCTAAACTCTAGCAAGATTCTGTCATTTCATCACATTTTAGTGGTTGTGTTACTGGACGTGGAGACAAGCTCAGGAAAAGCAACATGATATTTCAAACAATAAAATGAACACATTTCAAGCAATCTTCCCTGAACAAAGTAAACGTCAACCATTGATTTGATGTTTCACAGCCAGAAGAGGCTCGTTTGAAGCCTTACTTGACCCCGTGAGTGGGATGAAAGTGGAAAAGAGCACCGAAGGCAGTTTGGGAGGTGGGAGAAGGACTTATAGTGACCTTGCATTGTTGCATTGCATGATAATCCAAGAAGGACTCTGTTCCAGAGTCAGTCTGACATATTTCAGGATCTGCTTCAGTCAGTGTTCTGCTCTTCACCTGCATTTTTCCCTCTGCACCAAATGTGCAGAAGGAAAAGTTCACCTGATTAAAATCAGTTTAGCTTTAATCCTGTATCATTTACACTGCAAGCTCTGCATTTAGGAGAGCAGCCATCTGTTCCAGAGAAATCTGACCTGCAGGAGATGACCTCCTACCCCAGTCCCCTGAGGTCGCGGCTCAACGCTGCCCCCAAGTCCTGAAGCTAATTTCTAAAACCTATGACAACAACTGGTTCTTGGTTCTTGTTCACCATATTTGATGAACCTGACTCCTGATGAACCTGTGTGTTGTCCTGGCGATGGGGTGATGCTGCGGTAGAGACCCGTCCCGTCCAGTGAGTCGGGCCCCAGCTCCATCTTTCCACTGAGCCACAGTCAACCTTCAAACCTCCACTCTAACCTCCACATCTTCCATTTGTTTGCAACAGATGCTGCTCCACTGTCAAATGGCCTACAAAGCAAACTGCACTACTTTAATCCTATGTGTAGCCAGCATTAAAAATTGGATTGAGACGGATAAGATTAGATTATGCTGCTGGATTTAAAAAACCTAAAAGCGCCATTTAGGCTTTAACATAATCTCCTTTTCCTCCCAGTGAGCATCAAGCCTCCAGCAGATGCCAGATACACTTGTTGTCTTGTTTTATCTCTTTTCCTTTTCTGATTTGCTCTTTCTGTGATGGTTTTGTATTTTAATGGGGATTGTGTAGTCTGATATTGGCAAAAGCTTTAGGGTGAAAAACCTCTACAGGGCAACTTGATTTTCTGAAGCTGGCGGCTTTTACACTGATTTTTATTTCTTCACAGCTTGAAATCTGACTCTCATCCAGCTCGGCTGAACTGCCTGTAACCAAATAAAAGTGCTTTTAGGAAATTGCCTTCTTTTCCGTCAGAAAGCAGTTTGCACAGTTATACAGAGTCTGACTGCAGCATCATTTTCATTTCCATTCATTTCATTTCGTTGTCAACTGGTTTGTTCTGGTACAGATCAAAAACCTGACTTACATTGTCTCCTAATGTAAACAGAATAAAGTTGGGTTTCCACCGCTGCTTCTTCCTGACATGGTGACAGGACCTGATGAGCCGCCTCGTGGGAACCTCTTCCCAGCTCAGGACTTCAGTTAAAGCAACGTAGATTCATAGACCGTGATGTCATGACATCATGACATGAACAGAAGCTCTGGAGACCTGGACGTTATGCTGGGAAGGAACCACTGGACACCGACCCTTCAGCCAAGAAGTCAAATGTGGATTTGTCGGTTCAGTATCAGTTTCTGCTGGCATCACCCAGCTCCTTCAGCTGCTGTGATGGTAAGGTGATGGTTTGGTGATGGTGGGTGATGGTTTGGTATGGTGGGTGATGGTTTAGTGATGGTTTGGTTGGTGATGATTTGGTTGGTGATGGTTTGGTGATGGTTTGGTGATGTTGGGTGATGGTGGGTGATGTTTTGGTTGGTGATGGTTTGGTAATGTTGGGTGATGGTTTGATGGTTTGGTGATGGTGGGTGATGGTTTGGCATGGTGGGTGATGATTTATTGATGGTTTGGTGATGGTGGGTGATGGTTTGGTTGGTAATGGTTTGGTGATGGTGGGTGATGGTGGGTGATGGTTTGGTGATGGTTTGGTGATGGTTTGGTTGGTGATTTTGGGTGATGGTTTGGTTGGTGATGGATTGATAATGTTGGGTGATGGTTTGGTGATGGTGGGTGATGGTTTGGTTGGTGATGGTTTGGTGATGGTGGGTGATGGTTTAGTGATGGTGTGGTGATGTTGGGTGATGGTGGGTTATGTTTGGTGATGTTGGGTGATGGTGGGTGATGGTTTGGTGATGGTTTGGTGATAGTGGGTGATGGTTTGGTGATGTTGGTGATGGTTTGGTAACTGTTTGGTGACAGTGAGTGATGGTTTGATGATGGTTTGGTGATGGTTTGGTGATGTGGGTGATGGTTGGGTAATGGTTTGGTGATGGTTTGGTTGGTGATTTTGGGTGATGGTTTGGTTGGTGATGGATTGGTAATGTTGGGTGATGGTTTGGTGATGGTGGGTGATGGTTTGGTTGGTGATGGTTTGGTGATGGTGGGTGATGGTTTAGTGATGGTGTGGTGATGTTGGGTGATGGTGGGTTATGTTTGGTGATGTTGGGTGATGGTGGGTGATGGTTTGGTGATGGTTTGGTGATAGTGGGTGATGGTTTGGTGATGTTGGTGATGGTTTGGTGATGGTTTGGTAACTGTTTGGTGATGGTTTGGTAACTGTTTGGTGACAGTGAGTGATGGTTTGATGATGGTTTGGTGATGGTTTGGTGATGTGGGTGATGGTTGGGTAATGGTTTGGTGATGGTTTGGTAACTGTTTGGTGACAGTGGGTGATGGTTTGGTGATGTTGGGTGATGTTGGGTGATGGTGGGTGGTGGTTTGGTGATGGTGGGTGATGGTTTGGTGATGTGGGTGATGGTTTGGTAACTGTTTGGTGATGGTTTGGTAACTGTTTGTTGACAGTGGGTGATGGTTTGGTGATGGTGGGTGATGGTTTGGTGATGGTTTGGTGATGTGGGTGATGGTTTGGTAACTGTTTGGTGATGGTTTGGTAACTGTTTGTTGACAGTGGGTGATGGTTTGGTGATGGTTTGGTAACTGTTTGGTGACAGTGGGTGATGGTTTGGTGATGTGGGTGATGGTTTGGTAACTGTTTGGTGATGGTTTGGTAACTGTTTGGTGACAGTGGGTGATGGTTTGGTGATGGTTTGGTAACTGTTTGGTGACAGTGGGTGATGGTTTGGTGATGTGGGTGATGGTTTGGTTATGGATTGGTAACTGTTTGGTGATGGTTTGGTAACTGTTTGGTGACAGTGAGTGACGGTTTGATGATGGTTTGGTGATGGTTTGGTGATGTGGGTGATGGTTGGGTAATGGTTTGGTGATGGTTTGGTAACTGTTTGTTGACAGTGGGTGATGGTTTGGTGATGTTGGGTGATGTTCGGTGATGGTGGGTGATGGTTTGGTGATGTGGGTGATGGTTTGGTAGCTGTTTAGTGATGGTTTGGTAACTGTTTGGTGATGGTTTGCTAACTGTTTGGTGACAGTGAGTGACGGTTTGATGATGGTTTGGTGATGGTTTGGTGATGTGGGTGATGGTTGGGTAATGGTTTGGTGATGGTTTGGTAACTGTTTGTTGACAGTGGGTGATGGTTTGGTGATGTTGGGTGATGTTCGGTGATGGTGGGTGATGGTTTGGTGATGTGGGTGATGGTTTGGTAACTGTTTAGTGATGGTTTGGTAACTGTTTGGTGATGGTTTGGTAACTGTTTGGTGACAGTGAGTGACGGTTTGATGATGGTTTGGTGATGGTTTGGTGATGTGGGTGATGGTTGGGTAATGGTTTGGTGATGGTTTGGTAACTGTTTGTTGACAGTGGGTGATGGTTTGGTGATGTTGGGTGATGTTCGGTGATGGTGGGTGATGGTTTGGTGATGTGGGTGATGGTTTGGTAACTGTTTAGTGATGGTTTGGTAACTGTTTGGTGACAGTGAGTGAAGGTTTGATGATGGTTTGGTGATAGTGGGTGATGGTTTGGTGATGTGGGTGACGCCTTCGTGACTGAATGAAACCATGTTCCTGAGTGAAGTGCGTGTGTGAGCAGCACATTACAGAACTGATGCATTCCCATGGCAGGTCTTAAGCAGCTCTAAGAGCCCGTGCGCTGTGAGCAGGCCGTGTTAAAGTGGCCTGCTGGTAATGCAGACGTACAGTGGGACAAATCTCTCATCCCTTTACAAACACACCAGGCTCCATTTGTTGTTCAGGCTGTGCTGCTGCTCGTGGGTAACATCTTTATCCTTTCAGCTCAATCTGGCCTGCATCTGCCGGAGAGGAATTACACTGATCTACTGTCACACAGTCGGCTCTCTGCTGCACCCCTCCCCCCTCACCCTCACCCTCACCCAGCCATTAGAGGAGAAGAAATGCTGTTAGAACAGACACATGATGACTCTTAATACATGGACAACAAGCACGTATGAGACTAAAACAAAGACGCACACTAATACTGAGAGCAGGCCAAATAATGGACACAATTATTTGATGTAATAGTTTGTGTTGACAATAAACATTCTGCTGATTCATTTCTATAATTTACATGAAAGTGAGTTTGTGATGGTGGCAGAAGGTGTCACAGTGAACCTGCCCATCACTAAGTCATGTGAGCAGGATTCGGGTTAGTTCTGAGGAGCTTTCCTCACAGCTCATTACGAGCTGTGGATAAATACAGCCACACTTTCTCTCCTCGTCTCAAGCTGCTAATCCACCAGCGACTCAGCCATTTAGCAGCAGCACAGGACCTCTCGACCTGAAGTGCAACATGCTGCGAGGCAAATGTGGGGAGGGGAGGGGCCGGAGTCCAACAGCTGCTTTGGAACAAGACCCTCACACACGCACGTACACACAGACACACATGCACACACACACACACACACACACACACACACACACACACACACACACACACACACACACACACACACACACACACACACTGATACACAGACACACACACGCACTGATACACAGACACACACTGATACACAGACACACACACTGATACACATACACACACACACACACACTGATACACACACACACACACACACTGATACACATACACACAGACACACACTGATACACAGACACACACACACACTGATACACAGACACACACACTGATACACACACACACACACACTGATACACAGACACACACTGATACACAGACACACACACTGATACACACACACTGATACACAGACACACGCACACACACACACGCACTGATACACAGACACACACACTACCCCCATATGGAAGGGGGCCAAGTGACAAACCCTCAGCCAGGGTCACAGTGGGTAGTGCCTGATCAGCTTTTAGGGTTCCACTCATCAGAGGATTAAGTTCACACTGTTTATGTTTTTGCACGGCAGCTTTTGTCTGTTTGCCACAGGGTGGAACTTGAAAACAAAGAACACTTTAAGTCTCCTCAAAGGTCATGAAATATTTGGGATTTCCTGAATGAAAAGGCTAATAATAAATGCTTTGCTCACTGGGACCAAGTGATTTACACTGAGCAGCCTCTGTCTTTATGCCTGTGTAGCAGACAGTGTGTGTGGCTGGAGGCGTCATCAGACGGGAGACGGGACGTTTGCTGCGCTGGACGCCATGCGACGCCTCCCTGCAAACGCGTCCGTGGGACCTGCTGCTGCTCAGGACCCACTGGACCACAGCTAATGTTAGCTGTCTGCTCTTTAACCATCACGCGTGCAGTGTATTCTGCAGGTTAGTGTCATCATCATCATCCTTAATGCTCCCCATCACTTATCAGGCATCCACAAATACAGCCCAGCAGGTCCAGGGACATGAGCCGTCAGACTGGAGCGGGTGAGTCCAGTAAACACGTCGAACGCTGGCGGGACACAGCTCCACGTCCAAGCTCGATTCTGAGTCATAGCTTTAAAAAATAAATAACAATAAACGAAAAATTCAAACAATTTACACTTCTGATTATGATGTGTCCAGCAGGATTTCCTCTCTCCTCCTACTTCTTGTGTGCACATGCTCCAATAACAGAAGACTGCAGGGATCCACGGTGTGATCCCTGTTTTACCCCCGTAAGCCTTGGTGTCATCCATGGTCGTATCAAACAAGCTCCTCAGATTAATAACAACTGTCACTGGGACCAGATCTTGGGATTTATGGGACGGAGCTGGAGCAGAGATCTCGCCTGTGGGCAGCAGTGCACTGGGAGCGCTGCCATTACTTTGAAGTCGATCTTGCACATAGATTAGCCGTGGACAAAGAGCAGCGAGCGGCAGCAACACGTCCCACCGCTGCCTCAGTTGTGACAGGCAGATTTCTACTGTGATTAATCACTGCCTGTTAGCTGCCTGAGTGGCCTGACAGACAGGCTCCCTGTGCTGCTCTGGCTAGATTCTATCTGAGCCACGCGCTCCCTCAGAGACGCTGAGTCTCATGTTCCAGATTAAATATGTTTTAGAACGACGTCTAAGACACAAATAAAAATAACCCAAGTTGAAGAGCGAGACAGATGTTTAGTCACAGCAGCCTCTGCACAGGGATCCTCACGGTGGCCATGAACTGTTCCAGCTCCACTTCCATCCATTCAGAGCAAAACCCTGAAACATTTGGTGAAGTCGGGTTCCAGCTATGAGGGTTTAGCTTCCAGAGCCGCGTGTGTGAGCCAAGTCATGGCAGGAATCTGAAACGCCTCGTGTCGTCTGGCAGAGCAACGGCAACAAATGACAGAAATATACTGTGTCCCAGCTCTGACTGGATGCTCCCAGCACGTTTCACTCCAACGGGCAAATAAAAGTATTTTTGTGCAAATGTAATTTCAGGGGATTCTACGATCGCCATGAAACCTTCCAGTAAACTATAAACAGCAGATGGATGAAGGAAGATTTGACTTGCCAGCAAAGCTAAACCACTATGAGCATCGACGTCTTCGCTTTGAGAAGCTACTGCATCGAAGTCTTTTCAAAGAGTAAAATAGCAGATGTGTGATGATTGTCCTGCCATTAGTCGGGCAAAGCCACCGCTAAATTATTCCTTAGAAAATCAAGCTAAATTATTAAGTGCATACATAATATATTGGAAAACATCCAGTCTTCAGCAGTGAGTGTGGTCAGACAGGAGCATCCATCTCATCAGAATGAATAACCTGACTAAACAGCATGCAACATTTAACAAAAGCCCAGCTTCCATATCAGCGCAGCACGGAAGAGTGTCCGCTGCTCGGATCAATAATCACATCCACCCAAATGGAAAATTCACCCATGTCATATTCAGACAGGGCTTCAGACGGCCTCGAATAACTTGTCATTTCAATTTAATCTCATTCTGAAAATTCAAAGACAATTATTCTCATGGTGAACGGGGAGCATGCATTTTGCATAGCACACAGACATCAGATGTTCGAGTCAACCAAACGGCAAAGGAAGGAACACAACACAACTATGTCTATACACGTCTGTTGTGTGGGAGAAGGAAGCCTCTCGCTTCCACTAAAACAAGTCAAAAGGTGTATTTATAGTCAGGCCTCAATGAGTTTAGCGTCAATTTAAAACCAGTTTAAAAATCTAGAAATAGAAAGAAATCTGCTTTTAAAGCTGAGATACATGTTTTTTTATTTTGGCAAAAAAAAAGTTGCAACTTGACACTGTAGTGGGGAAAAAATTACTAGCAGTAATAGGAAAAACTGCACGGAACCTAAAAGCCAACCGGTCTTACAGCCTGAACAACGCTCAAGCATTAGCTCGCGAGCGCCCCTTCGCCAGCAGGTGGCCGGTGGTATTGCACCCGCTGCCACCAGCTGTCCTGGTTACATTGGTACTAAAATGACATAACACCTATTTAAGTATTTAAGCCCAAAAACAATTGGGCTGAGTTAATTTTACTTATATTTAGGTTTTCCTTCCCCTCTTCAAATGTTAATCCTAAAAGATCATCTGTACCGTATTGCTATGTTATCTGTAAATCTATGTTTAAAAACATTCATAATTGAAATACAGATACATATAAGAAGAACATAATTTAGATGTTAATGCATAGCTTTTTGTACTTGTGGTTCAGGAGGCAAATTTTTCAAGTTCATGCGTTTTCACAAAAACATGATTTTTTCATATCCAGAGTGCTGTAGGTTTAAACAGCACTGACACGATGCCATGTTGGAGATGCACAGTTTGAGGATAACTTTATTTCCAGCAGCTGTAGCAGATTTACTACAGACAAACTGTGTTTCACCACCTCTCCATCATCCTGCACGTTTCCTAGTTGTGTTTATGAGTAATGATAGTGGAAAGAACCTTGATGCATGCTGTCAAAGTGACACCCAGTAAATCATAGTTGACCTTTATGTTTACCTGTGTTTTAGCTGAAGCTTTTAGTGAAGTAATATAGCCCACGGAGTGGAGGCTTGATTGATGCCACTGAAACAGTCGGTACTGACACAAAAAGCTGCCGTGGAACACGACGCCGGAGGCTCCTGGAAGCTGTCCAAGCAACCGGCCCATTCATTTAAGGAAAAGAAAGAATTAATTGCTCTTCATCTTCCCTCAGCTTTGTTTGTTTTATGGCTTAATTCTTTACCTTTACGGCCTTGTGTGTTTTTCACACAGCCATTAGTAGTTTGCTTCGCTGCTACGGACGTGAAAGCGCACGTCTTCGTGTTCTTCTGAGAGACAGATGCATTTAAATGATTCTATCAGTAATACAAGCAGCCGTCCTGGTCAAGGTGATGGGTTTACTCAGCTGATCAATTAATAGTCCAACACTGACTTTATTTACCGTATTCACAGACCCGCGGAACAAACACATGTCCCCTGTACACGGATGTGTTTGTGTCCGTTCCCCTTCATTACCCCAAAAGCTGCTGCAGGGAGGAATCATTTCATGCGTCCCAACTCGGAGGAGGACATTCAAAGAAAGATGCCTCCAAGGGAAATGTTTGAAATCCACTAAAACACACTACGATACATTAGCCGATAGCCCTCAGCACACAGGCCGCTCCGTGCGGTGGGCTGCTACTGCCCCCTGTTGGTCCCAGCTGGGATCCACACTCTTCCTGCAAAGGTGAGCAATTTGATGAAGAGCAGCATGATCAAATTGCAGCTTCGCTAATACGTGTGACACTTGCTTTCTCTAATTATTCCTTTCTATTAATTTTCTTGCTTCAGCTCACACGAAAGCTTCATCAACAGCAGGACATCTGAAGAACGCTGCAGGCCGGCCACCGAACGCCAGCGCTATTAAGTGATTAACCAAGGGAGCGTCTCAGGTCAGTAATGAGGGCCACAGGTATGTGCACGGAGCCAGTGTGTGAATATTTAAATATCGTCCCTGTTGAGGAAAAGTTTAATCAAGGTGTGTTACAGATATTGAAACAATTTTAGAGTTGAGGCCCCAAAAGCACCAGAATGATACACTGGGGTTTAATGAAATACATAAACAGACAAAGAAGAACTCCTGCTTATGCCTGAGACAAACCAACAAACTAAAAGTCAAAGCCAACAAATAGTAAATAAAAAATCACTGTTTACACAGAAGCTAGCATCATGGAAACATGGAAGCTAGAACATAAATACCAAAGCAAACATCAGAGCTAGGGCAAGAAAAGGCCCGACAGCTCACCACGAACCAAAACAGGAATCCGACTAGTCGAAGGAAGGGAACAAACACACCAGCCAACGAGTGACTGACTCAGCAAAGCAGCCATAGGATGTCCTTTATTAAAATGTATGTGCAGCAAGTACAGGTCCATTAGGTTCATGTGCTGATTAACTGTGGAAGCTTCAGTGTTGTTGTTTTTTTTAATACTATTTTGTACCAAAATGAAAACAAAGCGGCTCCAGGCTTGTAACAGAACACGGTCAGATGCCAGTTGACAATAAGGTTTATTATAAAACACTGAAAAAGAGACGGTAAACCATGATATTCATGAGGTGTATATGAGGTTCACAGTGATGTAAAACAGTGCATGGGTGAGTGAAAGGAGAGAGAGTGAGGCCAGCTCACATCAACCTGCCCACGACGCTGTCTGAAGGCCTGAAAGCCACAGCACTCAATAAAGGCAGGCCCTTTTTTATCTACACACGCAAAGTGCAAACAAATATAAAGTTTTATTGACAAAAAAGTGTTTTAGTTCACTGAACAATCAAAAAATGCGTCAGCCTATGATGATGATGAAGATGATGAAGATGATGAGGATGATGTTAATGAGGATGATGATGATGATGATGATGATGATGATGATGATGATGATGATGATGATGATGATGATGATGATAATGAAACTACTATGGTGACTCTTTCTCCCTACTTTCAGAGGGGTTTCAGAGGGGTTGCCAGGTCCTGTCACACACTCACACCAGCGGCTCTGCGGGACTGTGTGTCATCACACGACTTGCTCTTTGAAGTCAGCCCTCTGTCGGTAACTGTTTGATTCACTGGGCCTTTCTCCAGCTCCTATTGATTCATTAATCATTTCACCAATGAACTAACAGATACTGACCTGCTCACAGTCCCTGAGCTGCTCCAGCCCTTCAACCCCCAAACCAGTTGAATTGATCATTTAATGGAACATCAAGGCCACACAGATTATATGTCAGCATTTTGTTCTGCATGCCGCCCATATGCACAAAGGTCAATATACTGACCTTCCCTGAGAAGTGTGTACACAACAACCAATGGGAATGAATGCCTCCGTCACCACGTTTAACACCTATTTAGACTGGATGCTGATGAGCGGCGCGCGGCTGCCAAGGCCCCTGCCCCTGCACTGAACTCTGTGCCTGGTTAATGAAACAAGTGTTATGCTTCAGTCTCGTGTGCACACACACACATCAATGATAAACACATGGGGCTTCAGAGGCGGAATTACACAAAAATCTAGAGGGAATTAAACAAATGAGACCGAAGAAATGGTTCAGTCTTTTTAAATGATGTGAGTCGAGTTAATTAGAGTCTGGTGTTGAAGTCAGTGGAACCTCAGACCTCCTATTTGAGAAGTGCATCATGGCCTCAAGGAGGACTGCTCAAAAAAACAAAAAGATGCAGTGGATCATAGCAATAAATGGATACGGACACCTGCACATTCTTCTCAGTGTCGTAATATATGTAATAAACGAGCAGCTACAAGATCAAAGGTGAACTGTATGTACAGACTGTGTAGGACTGGAAGGCTGTCAGGTGTCAGCTGGGATGGATTCCAGCAGGCTTGCAACCTTCACCAGCATACGAGGGGCGGTTCTATGTAAATATAGTATTTTACATGTGTCTAAAACAGCTGCATCACTATGATTAACATAAGCAGGAAGCATTAAAAGCACTGACTGGTTACAAAAGTATGTGGATTAAATGAGAAGCTGGATTCAAGAGAAATGATTTAGCTCACCTTCACTATCCTGCCAGGTTTGTGGCACTAAGTCATTTGCAGAGTGAGGATGTTTGTGACACTTGACGCCCTAACACAGATGGTGACGTGACAGATCTGTGGTCGTAGCGACTCTTTGCATCAGTGTTTTGGACTTTACTGCTAAACAAACTGCAACAAAACCACAATGCCCCAAACATGAGTGCACCAGCATATATCAGTATATACTGTATGGCTCATGCTGCGCTCTAAACGTGACACCAGCGTTCAAAGTAAATCCTTCAATTCCACAGTGTCCTAAAAAACCAAATGGAAACAGGCCAGCTGGAGCTTACTGTAGAGCACAATGGCTGCTGGGAGGCTTAGAGGTTGCAGCATTGTCCCCTGATTACTGCAGGCATGAACTCAACTGGATGCACAAGAAAAGAGAAGGGGGGCTTGGAAACAACACAACAATGCATCCCCACCCCGGCCGCGGCGCGCCGGCCAGCATCGCAGCGCGTTGCCTTTCTCAATGGATGTCAGTCACTGCGCCGCTAATGGCAGATGACATGGAACATAATGCACCAACTAGGTCCCGGGCCAGCACGAGTAATGGCTCATAAATTCAGCAGCCCTGGAGCAGGAACCTGTCAAAACTCAGCAGTGCATTGTGGGTTAATGTTCTTCATACACCTCCCCTCACCCGCAGTCACTGCAGTGGGCCAATCAGCGTGGGCGGCTGTGGCCCCTCCCCCCCCATCTCACTGCGTCGCCACTCTCCATGCAGCCAGCCATACTAAAAACCATTTTCTTTTTAATTAATCACGCCAATAGTTTGGAGCAGCTTTGGGCTCCTAGAGTTCATTCGTGATGCTTAAGCTCTAATCGATGCTGCTGGGTGAGAGCTCAGGGAATGTCAATATTTTCCAAAGTGCAAAAAAAAAAAAAAAGTCCGGGAGGCCCAGGTTGTCCCAAATAAAGTGTCCCGAGGATGCAGGCGGCCCAAAAAGCCCCCGACTCCAGCCGGTCTCTGTGGCCGGCACTCTTTTGTTCCTGCCAGCTGGGTTTGGACCAGGACGAGGTCCGTGACCTACAGAGCAGCGGTCCCAAAACACAAGGATCATGACACAATCACCACTTTTTAATCAATATTCAACTATGTATATAAGTATGAAAATAGTTTCATGCCACTATTATTTAATGGTATTACATGATTCCAGGCATCCAAAGATCCAAACCTTGACACGTTTCCACACCTAAATCCATCTTAACGTAGTGTTTGTGAAAGTAGGAATGTGTTTAGAAACTCATGTTGAGCACCAGCTGCTGATGTTGCGTTTGCAGCAGTTCAGGGTTGGTAAAACGTCGCATCCCAGATGTCTGCTAACGCTTCAGAGCCTAAGACGGCGTCCACGTGTAACAAGCTTCACCTTCCTGTGAGGCCGATGGGCCGATGTGACGCTACGGTGGCTGCGGTGGAGCCGTTAATGTTCCTGCACATCAGTGTGGCAGCAGAGCAGCCGCACATCGATTAAAGGAATCAAGTCACGGCTGCGATGACGGAGATTTGTCTTATTGACTTCACTATAGCAACAGCTGGGAAAACCCTCGCTGTATGAGGAGCTCAGTGGTGTTCGGATCTGACCAGTTCATTTTCATGTGCTTCTTCTACGAATGTTGAGTTTGATCAGGACTGAGCGCTCCTTGGGGAAATGTTTGTTTCACTTCTTGTTATATGCATGAAAATAAAATTGAATATTACTATTTTTATTTTAAATTTGTTATATTTGTTTATTATATATATATATTTAAAATTAATGTTTTAAAATGTTACTCAAGATTTTTCTGCTGCTGGTTTGACTCCTGAATAAATGCAGAGGAACTGTGCATCACAGGATTTTATGTCAGAGAAGATATGAACTATTAATAGGTGTGAATGGACATCCAGCAGAATACAAAATGAATGATTTTTATTTTGACGAAACTTCAGTGTGTTGTGATAAAGTTGTCTACACACAAAGAATCATTAGCAGCACATTCAAGCTTGCAAAACCTTTACTAAAACATGTACCTGACCTGTACCTACTGTACAGATCAGCAGCTTTTCCAGCTGCTGATCTGTACAGTAGGTGCAGGGAAAGATGGAAACCTGGACCAGTGGTTCTGGACCAGCCCCCCCGACGTAAAGCAGGAACACCTTCACCTCTCCAGGAGCCTGGCTCAGGGTTAGGGTTCTGCAGGCTCAGTGACAGTTAAAGATAAGAGAAGAACCTGTTCTGAGGAAATACAGTGAATGGTCTCTAATAATGCAGAAGTATGGCTTTTAAAAAACATTTGACAGCTTTTGAAATCCTGACTCATTTGTTCAGCATATTTGTACTTTAAAAGAATTGGATCAACACTGTAACAGCATTACTGTTGTAATAGACCATTATACCTACTCTGTGTCATATTAGGGTTGACACATCACTGATCATCAGAACAGATCCTCACATAGAACAGATGAGTAGAGACTCTGAACTGAACCATGAACTCTTCTGTAAACATTTAGGATCTTAAGTAGACGATGAAGCGCCACAGCACAGTGATAAAATATGAAGCATGACACGATGAAACTGTTTGGAAAATACAAAAATCATCTTTTTGTTTGGTTTGATCAGCTGAGTTGGGTGGAGGACACTAAACCTACAGGAGAAACACTGAAGCACTTTCAGCTTGTGAGCTCCTTTTCAAGAGTAGTTACTAGATTTAGATTTAGGTAATAATTCCATAAATCCTATAATCTGATGTTAATGTAATGTTAAAAAGACAGTTCAGACAAAGGAGAAACAAGAGTGAACCCCGAGTCCTTCAATGTCTAAAGTTGCACTTCCAAGAACCAAAGCGCCTGAGACAGAAACCAGCCAGGTGTTCTGGAGCAGGAGGGAACCGAGACCCAGCAGGGGGTCATCTGCTTCAGTGGACTAGTCTCTACAAATGAATCCACACAAAAGCCTGGTCTCACTAAGTTCACCACATGAAACAACAGTGTTCTGTGAGCTTCTCTAAGATGATCCTCACAAGTTTCTGGCAGGATTACACCACGTTTGACACATGACTTATCCGTCCCCGTCACAGGGTCAAATATCATCTGTCCTGGATGAAAGTGACTGGACATTTAACACCTCACACCAGACCCAGAATAAAGTAACTTTTCCCTATAGCAACCTGGGCACGAGCCCAGGATGACGGTACTGGACTCTCGTTCAGGTACCCACCTATTGACTTTAAATGTGAATTGTCATTGCCAGTGTGTCAATGTGTGGCTGTGTGTGAAGCTTTCTGCTGGACATCGCTGTACGAGCCTGTTGCTGGTTACACAGATGGTGTTGAAGCTTCAGCTGGAGTCTAACTGGCTGCTGCACCAGTTCCACTGACTCATACCCCTCTAATAAAACCCAAGGCGTTGACACCGTCCTCATCACCACTATACTGGTCCCATAAACACGCCGTCAGAGCAGTCTGTGAACTCAGCTTGAGATTCCTCTGGTCCTCAGAGGCAAACAGACCTGAAGTGCTGGAGTTCCAGGACCATGGAGCTGTGAACTGTAGAAATGACCTCACATTTGTACACACAAAGTTCAGATCACACTCTCATTCCGTGGAGCCGACAGCAAGAAGAAAAGCTGTCTTATGTGAAAGAAGCCTCATATAATCGAGCTGAAATGGAGAAACACAACACTCAAAGATGGAACATGGTCGTAGATGTTACTCTGAAAACCGGGTGCCACACCAGTAAAACAGGTCCTGTAACAGGACGGACACAATATCCACAGTTCAGCCCTGAAATGAAGGAGAACGGCCTTTCTGACTGCACCATTACCGGCTATGGGAACTTGTAGTGGATGAGGACTGGTTATCACATCTGGCCAGGTGAACATCACATACTACAGACCCTGGTGCAACACTGATGTCATATGCACCATCATACACACATACAGTAGGTATTAAGGACAATGCCTACAGCCACTTATGTCCCAAATGAAAATGAACAAGACAGAGCAGGGAGGTGTTTCTCTCCGACGGCATCTTCAGCCAACAAAGCCACAGACTGAACACATTTGTGAGTGTCTGGAGCTCTGTGTCGTATGGATACGCTGGGATCCCAGCCTCTAGATATGCATGGGCTGCTCCCTTATATATGCAGCCTCAACCATACTCCTTCCTGTTACAGTAGAGGAGTACAGTACAGGAGACATGCGTGGACAAACACTGCCCTCAGCTGGTCTGAACAGACATAGCAAGCAAAGACCTATGAGTGAGTCAGTGACATGATGATGATTTTATTTGTACTGAAGTCGTTTAAATATTTTCACCTGTTGTCATTTGAAAGCTTAAAATGCTGCCTTGATATTAGCACTTAACTTCAACAGACTAAAAAACTTGTTAAGTGTGTTATAAAAATGTAGCATTTTATTAGCAAATTTATTCATCATTTAAGATTGATGGTCTATGTCCAGAGAACATCCTACAACACCCAGAATGCATTACGCTTAGATGAACCTGATCCTGCGGGCGTCTTACTCAGGTTTACAGATAAACAGTGGGACATTGCCTTAGTTTTTAACAAAAGGTTAGATTTTATCAGTGCGTTTGAATAAAGACCTAGTTTTTAAAATCTTTTAGCAGCTTTTTATTATGAATCAAAGCAGACAGTTGTTAGAAAGCTACAGATTCCTCATTTAGCCAAAACCCTCTTCTTTTCTTCATCTGCGGTAGTTCCTTCAAAGAGTCTCTGTGACGATGTGCGACCGGCTGATATCACCTACAAAAGGATGAAATTATTTATAGAATTAGTATTAGAGTTGCTGCAGCCAAACTAATCTAGAAGCTAACGTTAGCAACCTAAGCTAAGGCTATCTATCATGGGGTGTCAGAAATTAGAGTATTAATAAACAGAAAACACGAACAAGACATCAAATCTCTAGCCCCGAAAATGAATGAAATAATTGTTTAATTGAAATCACTAAACCTGTGTTATTTCCGTAGTTTATGTGCACATAGAATGGGTTTCTTTTTAAATGCACTGTGATTTTTAAAGTTGTTTTTATTACATATATTTTTATTTTATTTCGTAATATGATAATTGTAAAGCGACAGTACCATATTTTTTTATTTCCCATCTGGCAACACTGGGGAGCGTGCACTGCCTCCTAAGGCGTTCAGATCGGTTTGTGTCTGTGTCAAATAGCCATCATTTGTAAGTATTATGTTTTACACGTTTTCCAGTGGACATAGTGATACCACGTCATTTAGATGTTCCGTAAACAACCGCAATAATCATCGTAATTCTCTTTACAGCAATTGTCGATCGTGAATGACTCTAGGACTCTTTTATTAGATCTACGACTCATTATTGCAGCAACATGTTTGTTCTTCAAACAAACAATCCAGACATAATACAAAACAAAAGGCAACACACTTTTGGACTTGGCATATCAAAGGCATAACACATCTGAAACGTGTTTTCACAAGAGACAAGTTCACCTCTTTTGAAATGTCCCACTATGAAATCACTAGTGCCAATTTCTTAGAATATCAAAAACTAAAGTTAAAAAACTAAAAAAAATAACTAAGAATACTCCCATCCACATGCAACCACCACCAGCAATAGAACGATTTATTGATATATCAGGGAAATATATCAGGGCTACTTGGGCTGTGGTCTTCATTGGGCCCTGGGAAGAGGGCCTCAACTACTTAATCACTTTTAGGCAAAACATAAAACCAGCATCTTGCTGGTTCTACTGGTCTTTTCAGGAAGACAGCCTCATACTGGCTCTACTGGTCTCAGACAGGTACAGACAGATCAAGTTAGTTAACTTAAATCTGTTAATATTAACAAGAAGAGGTCCATGGACTTAAAATGACACAGAAATAAGATTCTTATCAAAATATATTGGCATGAATCACTTTTTGGCAACGTGAAACTAGCATCATACTGGTTGTACTGGCCTCAGACAGGTACAGACAGTGGTCAAGAGAGCTGGATGCTCAATCTATTTCAAATGGGGCATAATTAAGCTTCTGAAACATGTAGGGGATCATATATAAGTTATGGCCGTTTAAGATCGAAATAGGCAGCTGTCGTCCTACACAAACCGGGTCAATGGGCAATTCTGCCTAGGCAAAATTGAATTACGGATAAAACAAAACTCGAATTGTGCCTAGTCAAAATGTAGTTGAGGATATCTCAAGTTATGGTTTTGACTAGGTAAAAATACATTCTGGAGATCTATCATTTGAATTCTGACTATCCAATAAATACTGATGGTGTCTTAGGGGACTTGTAGAAGAATAAATAATAATTTATCTGCATAGAAAATATGGAGGAATCAGAGTGTCCCTTCAATCTTATAATACTACCTATATACTACTTAGATACTACTTATCTCTGGTTGCAGGTTTGCTGGAGTGCGTCCCAGCTGTCAGAGGAGACGGGTTCCTCCTGAACAGCTCCCTAGTCCATCACAGCTTGGCTTCAAAATCATTGGGATTAAAAGTTAAAATGACTCCAATTGAAGTGAACACTTGGGTTTAGAATGTTTTTGCTGCTGCAAAGACATTTTGGAAATCCAAGTCATATAAAAGTACTGATAACAAGCTCAAATAAAAACATGCTTATCATTCCAGTAACTGTAAACCGTCGTGGCACATTGTCTGAATATATTCACATGTAGTTCAGATAGTTTATCCAAACACTTGACGTCCTTCAGATTATGTTGTATTTTATCAGTTAGGCTGTAAACATGTTATACTGCATGTAAACATGTTATGCTACATGTAAACATGTTATACTGCATGTAAACATGTTATACTACATGTGCTTCTATCAACAAGCAACACTACAATTCCTACACAATAAAGACAAGTACAGCAGGTAAAGTTGATTGTTGTTTCCATAGCAACCGACAGACGTCGCCACAGGCACGCGCCGAAGCTTGAAGACAAGTTAGTGAAAGTGAAACTGCACTGAAACCGAAGCGTCTTCGCCGTCTTCACAAACAACGAGGGGCAGAAGTCTGAGTATGGCGGTAAGTTGTGTGTTCACAGTTTTACAGGAGGACGGAACCCAAAGATGAGGCGGGTTTTATAGAGGGGGCAATAACGTTGTAGCTAAACAAGCGCTGACGCTCACTTGTGCTTGTTCTTCAAACAAGAACGCAGGAACGCGTCTGTCTCTCTCGCTACTTTGTCCTGAAAGAAAACCATGAGCCTAGAACATGTTTGATGGATCGCCCCTTTGGCGAGAAACAGACGAGTTCTTCAGAAAATGGTTAAATAACTGACTTCCGGTTTGTGATTGGAACGTGTTCAACCTTCAAAATAAAAGACGCCAGACGTTGACCACTGATGATTAATCAAATCATTCCACATCGAGCACCGCTCATTCTGAGGCAGCGAGCCTTCTTTGATCTTAATGTCTATCTTTGAACGAAAAAGCCAATTCTGTATTTGAGTCCCTATATTGTACCAGAATGCTTGCTGACAATAGATCCCAGTGTGTTCAGCATATGTTAGTGTTGTCAGCCAACCTTTTTTTAAACACCTTAAAATGTCAGTTCTTGTGGTTGTTTCTGGCACGTGACCGTGCTGGCCCATTGCATGCTGGGTGGCACTGACTGCCAAGTGCTGATGACTTTACTGATGTGTGCTGGTGCTGCCTGTAAAGGAGACTGCTCAACATGCAGTGTTGCTATTAACTAATTCCAACTGTTTTGCTTTTTGCAGTTCATCACAAACATCACGGCCATGATTCATGAAGCTCAGGTTCAGGATCAAAAACGTCTTCAACCTTGTAAGTCACGGAAAGAAGGTTCCTATTACATAGTGGAGGGATCTTATAAGGAACTGGAGGACATCTATTACAAACTGCAAGCTGTGGAGCCTGTGAACGTCTCTGTTACTGTCATGGCCTACATTGAGGAAAAATGTCAAAAAGAACTATCTGAAATTGAAGGAACCAGTTTCATCATTAAGCAACAGCTGGACCACACAGCATCTCGTAATAACCCCAGGAACACAGTCCAGGTGACTGTGAGACCATGTGACCCCTCAGTGAGCCCTGCTAGGGCAAAGCTGGTCAGACAGCGATTCATCACGTTCTACCAGAGAACTGCGTCCGACCTGCAGGTCGCATCCATCCCTGCGACTGCATGTCTGCACACGGACCTGGAGAAGAGATTCCCACACCTGCTCTTTAAATCCAAACACAACCACACATATGAAGTCACGGGTCCTTTTATGCATATGGCTGAACTGAATCACCTCATTTCAAACACTGCATCCACTTTAAACACGAGCAAAGCTTCAGCAGACAGTCCAGGCAAAGAACACAGCAAAGACTGTGAAGAAGAACTGTGTCCAATCTGCATGGATGCAATGATGCCCAGCAGGAAGAAGACCCTGCGCTGTAAACACTCCTTCTGCAGAGACTGTCTGGAAACAGCGTTCGCCTACAAGCCCGTGTGTCCGACATGTGGCCACTTATATGGACCTTTGACAGGGACACAACCTGATGGAGGCAGAATGAAGCACAGCACAGTCAGTTCATCGCTGCCTGGATTTGAGCGACATGGAACAATAACCATTGAATATCACATTCCAGCTGGTGTTCAAACGGTAAGACTGCAACAAAACACAGTAATAAACAAAACGGAAATCATTTTAACATACAGTAAAATAAGTACTTCTCGTGGTGCTGTATCTCAGCCTACCTTTTATACTTAGGTAAAGGTATACACTTTTCAAAATAAAATATCTATATCTATATCTATCTATATCTATCTATATATCTATATCTATCTATCTATATATATATATATATATATATATATATATATATATATAGATATATATATATATATATATATATATATATATATATATATATATATATATATATATATATATATATATATATATATATATATATATATATCATCATCCTTCTGCCAATATATTCACTATCCCTCCTTTGCACAAGTCCAAACCATCTCAGTCTGGCCTGTTGCTAACACAGGCAATGTGGGCCTTCCCTCTGATGAGCTTGATGCTGATCCTATCCAACCTCGTCACTATAAGGAGAACCTCAACATCTTCATCTCTGCTGCCTCCATCTCTTCCTCACTGCTACCGCCTTTAACCCATAGAGCAGAGCTGCTCTCACCACTGCCTTTACACCTTTCCTTTGAGTCTTACTAACACTCTTCTGTCACACAACACTCCTGGTTCTTTCCTCCACCCGCTCCAACCCGTCTGCACTCACCTCTTCACCTCTGTTCCAACCTCAC
This sequence comes from Betta splendens, assembly GCF_900634795.4. Classification (NCBI taxonomy): domain Eukaryota; kingdom Metazoa; phylum Chordata; class Actinopteri; order Anabantiformes; family Osphronemidae; genus Betta; species Betta splendens. The sequence goes on from NC_040898.2 coordinate 1,143,807, forward strand.
CATCACACTGAACTGTTGATGCCAAGTACTTAAATAAACTGGTATTAGCTCTACTTTATGATGTTTTCGGCCTCCTCCTCTCACAGTTCTTAGTAAGACACGATAGCAAACATAAGCACTTTAAAGCAGATGTTGTGTGTGTGCAGCAGGAGCATCCTAACCCTGGAGAGCCATATGAAGGCGTGTCCCGTACGGCCTACCTTCCAGACTGCTCAGAGGGCAGGAGGGTCCTTCACCTGCTGGAGCGAGCCTTCCAACAGAAGCTTGTCTTCACTGTTGGCCGGTCCACCACCAGTGGAAGGAACAATGTTGTCACGTGGAATGACATTCACCACAAAACCTCAAAGCACGGAGGACCCACACAGTAAGAACTTTGTTCCACCGTCTCTGCTTGTACCGCTGGACATCCTGAGAATCCTTCTGCAGCCACAGAAATGTGAATAAAGAATAGGAGTCATTTCTGGGTCTGACCAATACAGGTTAACGTAGAATATTTGACTGATTCTGGGTTGGAAAGCTTGTTGTGAAGGTGATGCCAGGTGCCAGCCACAGGTCCAAACTAACACCTGAGAAAGTGGTGTAGCAACAGATGACACATCTCAAACAAATTTTATTCAAAAGGCAAAAGATCAGTAAGCTGACTGGGCATAAGAAGCCAAAGTCTGCTCAGGGGTTCAGATTAGACACGTATTGTAGTGAATACAGAATCAGATACACCCCGCTGACACCCAGACTAACTGAACCCATTGCTCTGCTCATTCAGAGAATAATAACAGAGAATGATAAACACGTACTAAACCTGTACTGTCTGGACTCGCTGGCATTTTAAATACAAAGTAGACAGATGATTGTAATGTGTCATATGTATGTAGCCTTTGTTGATTGTAGTCAAATAGAAAAAAGTGTTAGTATAAATGTTTTATCTTAACAATTTACACGTGCCCTAGTTCTTTAACTTGTTCTTTAACATTGTGACCAATAGTGCACCTGTCCTTGTGTCTTGTCTTTGCAGCTATGGGTACCCAGACCCTGATTATCTCCGTCGAGTTCGAGATGAACTGAAGGTCAAAGGAATTGAATGAGTCATTCTGAGGTTGGTCTTGGAGCGAAGCACATGTATTTAGTTAGTGAAGATTATTAAAAAGTGAAATCTGCAAATGAATGGAAAATGTACGTATTAAGTTTGTATTATTTATTCCTCCTCATTTCAAACTTACATTTTAAAATGACCTGTAAGTTCATGTTTGTATGTTTTGTAAATGTGGTGACACAATTCCTCTGCATATTGTTTGTTGGTTCTTTATTTAGGAGATTAATTAGGACTAAGCTTTACAGCTTTACATCATCATAATAATGTGCATAATTTGTAACATTTAAATTGAAATATTTAAAATGTAATATTTCATATTTTTGAGTATGAAGCTCATACAATATAGAAATATCTATCTGTAAAAAATCAGTTTCATTTATCAGCCAACACATCAGAGCTCCATGGATGCAGCATTGAAGATCAGGGACCATATTCAGCCTGAGAGGCTGTTATGAGCCACTCATGCATTTCTTACCACTTTGTCATCATTAGGTTGGTGGGTCAGCTGAAGCCTGCCCCACTAATACATACATACTGTATATACACACATACTGATTGGCTGCTTGAAATGGTGAGGACCAGTCTACCAGATACACTGCTCCGTCCTTTTTTTCAGTCCTGCATTAAAGGAACTATATGTTAAATTAACTAGACTGAGTAAATGGTTATTTAACTCATTTTGCCTGTTGTGCTACTCTCTCCTTAACTTGGCGTAACTGTAACACCTAGTAACCAGAATATCCCCATAACATATACATGTATGTATGTATTTGACCAACCAATCATAGCTTTTATTACAATGTGTTACCCCTCAGAGGGGTTCACCCCCGCTACTGTAATAAGTTTATGTTAAATCATTCTGGCAGGTCAGATCTTTTTTTAAAAGCAGTTTGTAGAACAGTGTTTGGCAGCTGTGTGCTGGTAGCTTAGCTGGAATAGAGAATCTGTGAGTTATGGTAAATAATGACGCAAATGGAGAGGCCCAGTTTCTTCTCTACAAGTCCTGCATTCAAGCATGAATGGTTTATAATCAATGAGGTTTTACTGTGGTTATGTCTGAACCAGTGTTTCACCTTCATGGATAGACTTTACCCGTGCGAAGCAAAGAGTAGCTTATGCAGAGTTTAAAGTGTTTTTTAAGTACGAGCTAAACCGTGCTTCTCACATGGGACAAGAATAGTGTGTCCAAGGTCCACAGCATCTAAACAAAACAACTGTATATGATTAGGCACTTCCAAAGCTCTAGGTTTATTTCCTAGGATGAAATCAAATACACAGATTAGAGGTCCCTTTATTTAGATAACATATAATCTCTCATTCAGTCTGCAATAGGTGATGTTCAGATGCATGAATCTCTTGCTCACCTCTTCTCCCCAGTCACTGACTAATCAGTCCCAGCCCACTGCTACATACAATATCTTAAAGAGGCTATGTAAATAAAGCAATGCTCGCCACAAAATCCATGAGGTTGAGTAGCAAAAGGTGTTAAAACAAAGAATACTTAAACAAATGTTGAGACAAGAAATCAAAGTTGAGGCAAGTATAGAATGTGTAGCATGATTGACAGTGAAAAGGCTTCATTGGATGTTTAGAGCACAACTTCCATCATGATCTTTTGGAATGTTGATGGTGCACCTGTGAGAAAACGTCCTGATACAAATACACACGTATATATACATATACTTTCAAAATGAGAGCCATGCTTTGATTCAACAAAATTCTTCAAAGTGATCAGTTTAACAGACCGTCTGCACATTAAAGCATGAGCTAATGTTTGGGAAATTCACCGTCACTGAGCCCACGCTGGCCGCAGATGACTGTGCAACTAATACAGTGAGGGGTGTGACTGGAAGCAGGTGGGACCTGCTAGCCTAGCTTACCCAGCTATTTAAATTTTATTTGGACACTTATTGATTGATTGATATTAGGATCTATTACAGAACACAAACGTCTAAAATGAAGACAGCTCCAATGTCTTGTCAAATGACTTTTGTGTTGAATTCAGACAATATATTAGATCACTATTTTTTTATAGATGTGCATTAACTGCAGCTGATTTTTAGTTATATATTTTAAAGTGTCAGGACTGACTTTACTGTATGAATGCCTCGAAGATTTCATGTCTTCTAAACCAAATCCAGGTCCTTGATGTTGCACTGGGCACAGATGGCTCCCATTAATCAGTTTGAATTCAGCTAAAAGAGGGAGAAGGCATGGCTCTGCTTTCCTGAGTCTGTTGCTGCCATGAAAGGTTCCTGTGTTTTAACACACTCAGCTGTATTATTCAAGGCAATGTTGTGTTTCATTATGAATAACAAATTATTGGCCAGGGAAAATTAGAGCTTCAGTCATTTTTAGTATATTCATATTTCATGTCTTCCTGCCAATTCATGTTTTTGAAATTTGTGCCAAAATAACAAATTCCTATTTTACATAGAAAATTAACAGACTGTCTAATGACTGTGTTTTGGCTTTTGATTTGTGGTTTCACGAACTACTGTTTGGCTGAGATCCAAATAACCAACATACAAACCCACACAGGTTAGTTCTTTAGCTTATAAGCTACAAGATGTGTTTGAGCTCATAACAAAAAAGGACGTTTCACACGTCTCTAGGCCAAAATGATGAAGGAAGAGAAATGTCAGGAGTGGGACACCATGGGACAGTATGGAATGAGAAAATTCCCCCAGTGTCCCTGCACAGCAGGAGCAAGTAATGGAAGAAAGGGATGGATGGGGAGGCAACTGAGTAAAAATGATGACAGTACTAGGTAGTATGCTCTGAGTTTTGAATGTTCTCACAGTACTTGATATATAATCAAAGATCCTGTGACACCAAATGCACCATATCCATACACTTTGATCCTATCTGGATCGAAGAGGACATCTAGTTATAGATTGGTCAGGATCATGAGCTAACCTTCCTATACAGCATGACTACCTCCATGCTTACACATACATCACATTGTGTAATGTATTGTTAAGGTGAGTCAGGATGGTACCTGCAGTAATGTGTGCCGTACCTCTAAAAAACTAAATTTAAAAAAGATGAATCAACACCTTTTAGGCCTCATTCATAAGGTCACGTTCATTTACGTGTTTTCTTGTCTGCTCTTTTTGTTTAAGCAAACATAGAAATATGATATACGGAAAAACAGGGCAATGAGAAATCAACAAGGATAGTAATCTGGAAGGAAAAAGAGCAGCCAATTCCAAAATTCCAGGCAGGGGGAAAATATAAGTCAGTCAAGTCAACACATCGGGGCCATGACGCAGAATCACACCCCAACGTACAATGCCACTGAAATGCCACAACAGCTTGCTGTAGCCTCATTTGGTGAAAGCAGCCACCACAGCCCATAACAGCTCGTTGGAGTTGGTCTTCATGCTTTCTCCCTCGGGCTCTAGTTCCAGCAGCTGCCGCACTCTTTTCATGGCCAGGTCATATTGGTCATCTAGCAGTGGAGCAAAGGCATTTTCCAGGACGTCCGATGAATGGGCTAAGTAGATGAGTGCGAGTAGCCGCTTGTCCATTCGATGCGGGTCATTGACCCACTTTTCCAGAACAGCCTCCTGAACCTTCTTGATGAGCCGCTGCTTGATGTTGTTGTTGGTCAGAGGATGTGTGGTCATGTCAAAGAGGAGGAAGTTCTGCTTCTCAGTAGTGAGGACGCCCTTTTCTACCAAGTTTTTTGCCAGCCGTTCACGCACATTTCTCAATTGATAATGAAGCTTCAGAGGATTCCATGTCTCTCCTGCAGATGAAACAAAAACAGTTAACCACAAAAAGATAAAATGTGCATTTGCATTCATAAACTGTTGGAACAGATAAAATCAATAGAATAAACAGTACCAGTATCTCAGACATTGCACACAACCAAAGCAAACTGTGAACAATATACTAGTAGTAGTTTGTGTTGTTTTTTGTTTTCCAGTTTAGCATGCAGCATGTACTGGGCTGAATGGACACATGCTAGAGCTGCAGAACTCACCACTGAGCAGTTCAATCCAGCTCTGCACAGTCTCCGGTGGCTGGGTGTCTTTGATGTGTTTTAAGGCTTCATCCAGGAGCACATCACCTGTTGGAGCATCTGATTTACAAATCACCTGCAGAGGTCATACAGAATTGAGACACAGTTAGAAGGAATAGTTAGAAGACATCCACTGACTCACACAGGGCGCTGCTGCTGATCACTTGATCTGAACTGTAGCTAAAATATAGTTGTACTGATGATTGATAGGAGCCAAAACCAAACATATCCCAGATATTACAAAGAATGGCAGAGTATTCTTACTTGATCACAATAAAACTAATGATTGCTTAATTTTATGTTAATGTGTGATCTAGGAAATTAACATAGTGTTGGCAAATAATACTGTAAATGTTCAGGTGAGCCCCTATTTATGTAGTAAATGTGGAAGCAGCAGCAGCAAATCCTACCTTCCTGGACAGCAGACTTTTCCTCCTCATGCCACAAGCCTCCAGTTGAAGACGTCCTCGTAGGGCCAGTTCAATCAACATGCACCCTCGTAAACCCGAAGAGATGCAGTCATTCCAGAACGAAGTGTAGCCCTGTATGAGGAGAACACATCCAATAAAATCAACTGCTGAGGTGAAACAAATCCTGTGAGCAGTAGAGCTCCCTTAGTCTCAGCTGGATCTAATGAGACATGGCCCCACACTAAAAGCTGCCTAAAGACAGAACAGCATCAGTAGGTTTGCCACATAAACTGATCCTTATTTGCAGCAGACAGACAAGCAACAGTATCAGTCATAAGAGAAATCAACATGACAGACTTCTGAAGGTTACTTCAACCACAATTGACAGGCTTAGATTTAAAAAGAAAACCATACTAGTGCCTCCATTTTCTGTGGAATTTTTACTGGTGCGGCTAAACAGAAAAGGTCAGGAATGCTGCATGGCATCACCCTCTACAGATGGTGATAAAGAAATTACCCACAAAACAGCCCAAGACTTCCTGAACATTAAAGGAAAATCACATATGTTGATCAAATAAACATAAATTAAGTTTTGTGCCCACTAAAAATCATTAATTAGCCAAAAATCTTCATCCCCAGTTTGAATTCATCAGAACATCTTTGAAGCAAGAGATTGTCTCCAGTTAAGAGCAGCAAAAACAATGGCCGTGCTAGTAAATGAGGGATGTCCTAAACTTCTGATTGGCCCACAACCAAAGGCAGGAACATGTCAAAATGGCATTCTGAATATAAAGGGATTCATTCATATCCCTTTTACACATATTTAAATAGGTCTTTGAATCTCCTACATGTGTTTTTGTTCCATAAGTGAGATCAGTGTTTTCAGCCTAACTGAAATGGCTCACTCAAAAAAGACATGTAACTTTATTTGGTTGGAATTTGAATTTGAAAAACAGCTTGAGGTATAGACCGTTTCTCAGATACAAGCATCATGCTTAAATGTAAGGTGTTGAACATGATGTCTGTAACACAGATCTTTGGGAAGACTTGTCACTACTTTCCTATTATAGAGAAAATGTATCTGCTGAAGCGGTGGTAGAAAAGAGTCTTGTCCATTCATTAGCTTGCTTTGCTGCCAGTTTGTTGGTACATTGTGAGGTGTGTGAGCACTCTGGTATTCACAAAGCTCAAAAGCGTAAAAACAAGAACTTAATGGATGTCTTTTCTTAGTTTGCGTCTACATGTACTGCATTGCACTGAAAAATAATAAAATATCCAAAAGACTCATTTTTCACTCAGACTTAATTCAATTAGTCAGACAATTATTCGCACTTTTAATAAGGTGCCATAAAGAGGTTTGAATGAGTAAACTGTGACGTTTAGTGCACCAGTCACCTGTTGAAACCTCCACACACACACACACACACACAGGTTTAACCTGTGTCTAATCACACTATGCGTAAAATGAGGCCACGCTGCAGAAACAGCCGAGGTTAAAGCAGCAGAGCAAGAAATGCGCCGCTCGGCAACAACACGTCCCGAACCACGGTCACGCGTAGTAACACGTAGCCTCAACATGTCACTATGCAAACAGTTACGTTACTCACTAGCTGGTACAGTTACACCGCGTAACGGCCACATAGGACGATATTCGGTTCACCCACTGCTCACGACACACGTTATTGACAATGACGATACGTTGGGCGACATTCGACTTTTGTAGCGACGCGGCCCGTTATTGTTGTTAGCAGCTAGCGTGTTAGCAAACAAAGATGCTAACGTTCCGTAGCTTCGGGTACGTCAAGCAGCAACAACAAGCCGCGTTAGCCGTTTGTCGTTACCTCCCGGTCCTTCAGCCCCAGCAACAGAACCTCTTCCATTAGGGTGAGCCGTGTTTCTTTGGAGTCTCCGCTGTCGTCGTCGTCCGGCTCGTCTCCCCGCCGCGGCTCGTCCTCCTCCTGGCCGGACAGGCGCTCTTTGTCAGCGGTGTTGCGCGAGGCTTCAGTCCGCCGCTGCACGAGGCCTGAACTGCGCTGAGTCAAGGAAGTCATCTCTGCCGGCAACTTAGCAAACAACGAGCGAAACAACACGCCTCGGACTCCGCTGTCCGAGATGCTCTGTTCACCTAGTTGTTGTCGACCATAAAGCGGCTGCGTACGTGTTTAGTGGCCTGACTACCGCTGTCTGGGCAGCTAATCATCTGGAGCACACTTCCTCCGCAGCAGTGTAATGTCCGTCTAATATGGCGCCGTGTTCTCCGTGTTGTACCGAACTTCTCCAGCAGGTAGAGGACGCGCTGATCTGATCTGAGACGTCCAGCAACAGCTGAGACAATTCCCAAATTATTTAAATGTGCTTTATGCGAACCACTGTTTGCCCTAAACACCGTCCCTTTCATTTTTAAAAGTTAAACAAATTAAAGCTCCAACTAATATTTGAGCAAACACTGAAAAATACCTCGTTTCTCTCAGCTTTTCCAGTCTGGTTCGTGTGTGTGTGTGTGTGTGTGTGTGTGTGTGTGTGTGTGTGTGTGTGTGTGTGTGTGTGTGTGTGTGTGTGTGTGTTAGTCTCTGCCTTGAGGCTGTTACTCCAGAGAAACTGTCACAAATTCATCCCAAAGTGTCTCTAGCACAAACGAGTGTCAAACTGCGTCCTCTACGTCCCTGCTGGTCTCCAACAGGTGTCAGCTGGCTCATCCAGCTGTTGATCAGCTGACTGAGTGCACCTGATCAGGGCAGTCAGTAGGAGCTGGAAAACCAGAAAGATAGTGGGCCGAGATCGACACCCTGCTTTAACAGGACATCTTACCGTTCGACCTGTGTCGTATGAAAGACAGCTCTGTTGGAGCGTATGGTGACAAATGCAAGAACCAAAGAGGTCTTTGTAAAGTATAGGACTGGAGTAAAAACTGTTCACAAACAATTTGTATCCAATTCTTCCACCAGATTCACAGCTTAATAAGAATAATAGTGACAGAAAACAGAGAGAAACAGTACAAACATACATCCATGAACAGATCTGACCCAGGACCAGTGTCTCCAGTGTCTTAGTCCCATACTCTGCTCCACCACTGTGTTTCCTTCATAGACAAAAAGTTCCAGGTGGAGTCAGCTAAAGTAATGTATAACCCACTTGGTTGGTTTATTCCTCTTGTACTGTTTCAATCTACACCTGTTCTTGTATTTTACCATACATTTGTCAACAGAAAATAATTAAAATGGGTGAGAATTGCTTTTACATGCCTGCACTAATTAGTCATAAAGAGGCAGAATCGTTACATCACATAATTTATTTCTGTTTAGACCATGAGTTTTTTCCTCAGAAATCTTGCCCGTTAAAAGTATAGGGTAAAAAAATAACATTAAAAAGCACAATAACTGATTATGAGATGGATCATGATATAACATGATACAACTAAAACTAAAACAAGAGTTTATGTGTGGATTTATGGCCAATACCCTAAAGGGTACAATTGTTTCTGCTATGCAGCATTTAACTGGTATGTTTGTGAGTCAATGTCAGAAATGCAGACAGCCGTAAATTTTACAATATAGATAAATGTCATATACTGATTACATGAAGAACATTTATGAATTCTACAAAAAAAGAAGCATAATTATGAATGCATCGCACAGAAGCTTTTTGCTGACAAAAGCAGAAGCAAAAGTGACAGAGAGATATTTTTCCAATTTACCTGGGGCAAAAATAAACCATTCATCAAATGCCAAAGACTGTGTGACTATTTATTCTCCACTGCAGTGGATAAAAAAACGTACAGTGATTTACTGAACTAAAATGATCATTACCACAATGGAAAAGTACCTGCAATCACATCTTCATTTAAAGGAAAAGGTGGAAAAGGTGAAGCTGTATTTAATCGCTGAATCTGACTGCTTCATTCATAGTAATCACCAATTCTTAAATACAAAAATATAATATATTTATAATAAATATAATGAGTATAGTATAAATTATTATGTATTTATAAAGACGAAGCAGAAGTGGTTAAAATCAGTTTCAACAAATTTGCTGAAGTGTTTGAAAATCACTCAACGTCATTTTACTTCAGTGCTGTTTCATTATATTCTTTGCGCTGGTAGAAGTTGTTAGAACCACGCATGTCCATGATACTCGTGGCATTTGAGGGGTCATGTTACTTGTGGAGCTGAGAGCATCCTCCCCCTCCTCACCCATCCTGTGGGAGGCAGATGTACACAGCAGGCGGCCAGGTACTTGAGTGCGTGTCGAGGGGAGGCGGCGAGGAGCGCTCCAACCACGCCCACACCGCCTGCGTCACCACGTAGGACCGCCCACCGGCGCGCCGTGTTCAAATGCAGGGAAAATATTAACATTTGTCAATATGTACTGTTTTGATGAAAATGTGTGTCTGTCACTGATGCCATCAGTTTTGGCAGTTTTTTGTTTTCATAAGACATTGCTTGTATATCTTCAGTCACAAACCAACAAGTGTCATTTTTATAGTGTTAAACCTTTTACACCTATATAAAATCAAAGAAAACAAGAAATAAGAAACATTTATTGTAATTGATTATTTTAATTTAGCTCATATTCAACTGTTTTGTGTATGAACAACACAGGCAGTGAAACAGGCCAGATAGTTGTATATTGGTTCATATCAGTCACTGCCCACAGTTGCGCACTTCTATGGGCACAGCGGTATTTCTGCGCGAGACGAACATCTTTATAAAGCAGACTTTGTGGGTGGGGTCGCGCCGCCCCACGCCGCCCCACGCCGCCTCCCCGCGCTCCGCAGCCATTACCCGCCTGTCTGGGCGGCGGAGTTAGGCCAAAACAGCCGTCTCAACAAAAAGTGACTCCGCCCGCAGCCCAGAATCAGGCGGCCGATCCGTGTGGAAGCTCATCTGGTCCCAAAGCATATGATCTGTCCCCGAGGACCAGACACAGCAGCGGCTCCCGATCTGCGCTGAATGAAGTTGTAGAAGCATTTCCAGCTGGCCGTGAATCCGCTCGGTGCGTGGATTTACCGCGGGGGAGCGTTTGGAAGTTTTGAACGCGCGGTGCCGCGAGGAATAGGAGCTCGTGTCTCGTCGGATCATCGTTGGATTCACAGGTTGCAGCTGGATCACGCAGTCTCAAGGTAAAGGGTCCTCTGGCTTCTGGTTCGACACTTTGGATGCACTTAAAAGAGCCGCGACCCTGAAGACGCTCGCGCTGCCTCTTTGGGAACCACTTATTTGAACTTTGCAGGCTTTTTGTGATGCAGGGATTTCTCGATGTGAGTAGTAATATTTTAACCACATGCACAATAACCCCATCAGCAGCAGACTAGATTATTCTATATTCTGCTGATCCTTCATGAATGATCCAGTGACCCTGCACATCAGCACATCTGGTCGTCCTCTCTGTCATGATGCAAATAAAGGACGCAGTAAAAGCGTGTGCTGGAAAACGTCCTCACTGTCACTCAGCTCGACGCTTCCCTTCAAGCCGTTAGCGGAGCCTTGAAATGACCTCACTGTGAAGTAATGTGATGGCTTTTACATGGACGGGTTGCCTTCCACGCTGCTGCGCTCGCTCGCGTCAGCCTTAGTGACCACATTCAGCCACATGTGTGTGATGAGTGTGTGGCACCATCTTGACTGAATCACGGGCTTCAGTCGGAAAGTAAAGAATGTTCAGGACGGTGCCTTCAAACGGCAGCTTGGATGGAAACTGCAGGCAGAGAGGCTCACACTCCAATAGTGTTGTGGAAAAGAGCAAAATATTTTTCACTGTCTTTATTCTAAAACAGTTTTTAAAGAAAAGCCCAAGTCTTTCCTTCACTGGAAGCTTTTGTGAAGCTTTTTAGGGCGACGGTTCATTCCAATATTGACTTCTGTTTTGTAGGGCGAACTACAGGCAAACGCAAGTCTCGTGAATTTAAGGACTTTGCTGGTGATAAGTCATATTTTTATAACCCACTCGTTTTAAGCATTTTCACCATTTGATCAATGATGTGTATCTGTCCATTACACTGGCACAGATTAGAATCAGCTTGTCTGGCATTGATCCAGTCGAACACGACGGCTGTAACATCAGCTTCTCTTCTCTCTGGACATTTGGTTCTGATATTTGTAGAATATTACATGGCATTTAAACAGGGAACACTTAGTTCTGCGTCAGCCCGATGCTACAGACCACTTCAGGTTATCACAGAACCATCCATCCATCCATCCATCCATCCATCCATCCATCCATCCATCCATCCATCCATCCATCCATCCAGGTTGAAATACACCTTCATACATTTGGCCTGGCAGCTCAGTTTGTAGAGCACAGTTTAGGAAGGAGAAGGTCCCCGCTTCTGGCACTAGTTGTGTCCTTGTGTAAGACACTGCACACTAGTTCCCCAGGCGCCCACTGGCAGCCCACTGCTCTTGCAGCCCACTGCTCCCCCAGGGGATGGATTTTGGATGGATTTTATTTTGAAGCTTCCGTACACTAGTTGTGCCTGGCTCATGGGCACATTGCAGGTTATTACAAGTACATAGCTGAAGAGCAGGAAGCACAGTCATGTCTGAACAAATGATCGGTTTCATACAAAGGGACGTGAGAACACGACCCCGCTTCTTTTGTGCTGGAAGAATTTTCCTAAATGGGCTGGTTTGGATCATTGTGGATCCTTTTAAGCTACTGATCCCTCTGTGGTTCCACCGTTTTACCATCACTGTTCTCCCTCCAGCCCACATGTACAGCTTCACCCCGAGGCAACAAAGACATGTGTACAACAGGGCTCAGGGTGAACTTGATCATTCTGAACTTGAGTCAGCTTGTTTCAAGCATTATTGTGATTTTACAGCTGCAGCAAGTCATAAAGTCAGGAGCAAATGAGATGCCCTGCAAGCAAGAAAGATGACAGGAAGTTCAGGTTAAACTTTAGCCAATACCTGGAATAAACTCCTTTATGGTTGATTTTCATCCAGGTTGACAGAGCAGTGATGTCTGCAGGGACCAGCAGCTGTAGTAGTAGCTCTCCTTCGTTACGTCATGGGTGTCTGCAGACAAGCACAAGGTAGAGGTACATTTATTCCTTTATTTATGTTTTAATTTCTAAAAGTCTAAAAGTAGGTGAAACTGAGCGACACCTTGTGATGACAGACTGGTGAGGTTCAACAAGTGTCAATCAAATCTACTGGACTGTCTCCTCCAGAGTCACTGAAGGATGCAAATCATCCAATTATTGAGTGAGGGTCATTCTCATCATTCTTTAAGGAGACTTTAAGGGGACTTAAAGAATGATGAGAATGACCCTCATTCAATGCTGGCTTGTCCTCACAGGCTGAAGCTAAAGCTTGGACCCAGTCGACGGCCCATGACATACATCACCATCTACAACCACTTTTGGCTGTCTGAGGGGCTCAAAGCCACTGTTTGCGTGTCCAGTGGCTCCTCTCCACGCATGAAGTCTGATTCTGGTTGATGCTCCTGCAGTGGTAGCGCCCATCCACTGGTCTGTTCTGTCAGTCCCAGCATGGTTGGGTTTCTGGCACCTATAGAAATGGAGGGAGGCTCTAGTTCATGTATGTCATGGATGCTTCTCATATGAGGCTGTGTGTCCTCTACAGACAAAACGAAGCGGTGAGACATAGGGTTGAATTACGATCTGACTGCTGGGTTTGGAAAATGAAAAGACACATTCAGAGACACTCAAGACCTGTTTGAATATGAGGAAAATAGTAACACAGTGGATTTTAATGCAGAGAAAGGTAGACTTTGCTCTAACACTTAGTTTAGCTGCAGGGCAGATTCTTTCCAAATCATAAGATCCAGTAAAAGCAGTGTTTGTTGTAGCCGTGATGTTAAGATAAGACCAAGAAGGAACCACGATGCACAGCAACCTCTGTGGAAAAGGTCACTGTGTCGAGTTGAGTGGAAACAAATGTCCCCAACGAATCTGTGTGAAATTATCCTGCTGCCATAAAAACTATTGCAACTTAATTATTTGTCTACACAAATGAATCATTAGCCTTAAATCAGCTGAGCTCCTCATTTATGGTGTTAATAATCACCCAACATTACACACGAGCCGTCTCTGCTGCTGGTTGTGCTTCCATAGGCTGTTTGTGACGAGTCCAATGAATGCGCTGAGGTGAAAATGCTCCATTCTGTTCGCTCTGTGTTCACATAAACTGCTGACAGCAGCTCAACACACCCTGAAACAATAAGCGCCTCTAATCCACGGCATGGTTCAGTGCTTCTGCACAGCTCGGATCACACCGGGTCCAGACCAGGTTCTGTCCAGACCAGGTCCGCTCTAAATATGAGAATGTCCTAAAAGGAAAATGTTCATTAATTATCATTACTGAAGCAGAGTTTTTCTCCTCACGTGGATGTGCTGCTTCTGTCTCGTGTCAGTTCTTCTCCCTGAGCTTCACGTCGGTACCGATCGTAGCGTTTTCTCTGGTTCGCTCCTCAGAGTTCACCGTCAGAACGAACTTCGAACGCATCATGTCTGCGTAAACTCACGGTGCAGTTTTTATCCAGTTGTCTCATCACATTAACAGGAGTTGGATCTGTTTAAGTACATTCACTCTGGAGTTTTAATGATTGCTGATGATTTGCTGATGAAGATGATTTGCTGATTATTACAGAATGCCCATTCACCATTTACTCAATAAACATAAATATCAAAATTAGTATAAATTAATATTGGTAAACACCATGTTGCATTGGAAAAAGATGCTGCTAATTCAGTCACTTTTTGCTGTTTGACACATGGATTATGACCAACAACCCATTCTTCTCATTAGTGATCTCCATCCACCACGTTAGACCTGACACATGGATTTAATGTTGGCTGATTGGTGTAAATGTACAAAATGCAAAGTCAGCACCAAACGGGTCCAATCCTCCTATAACAGACCAGTCATGCAGAACATCGACACTGTTGTTTCCTGCTTGATTCTGTAACAATGTGACATTTCAGATATACTGAAATGGGCCTTTTTCTAATCTTTGGCCATATGGTGCCTATGAGGATCACAGGATAAAGGGGGAGGGCTGGGATGAGACATGTAGGTCAGACTGAAACAGAGAACAAAGAGTAAAAAACTAATCCTAGCTGCCAAAACTGCAAGGTAGAAAACTCATCACTTGCTGTCTGTGTGCAAAGCTCAGAGATGGAGTTTCAGAGCAGAAGAAAGAAAACACATGGACTTTTATACCAGAATCTATGTTTCTATTATTAGTTCTCTGTCAGTTAACACGAGACTGACTGATGAGGAGTCAGGACACACACACACACATATATGTATATATATATATATATATATATATATATATATATATATATATATACATACATATACATGTGTGTGTGTGTGTGTGTCCTGTTGTGAATCTGAGTTAATCCTGTTACAGGTGTTGAAGCACAGATTATGTGACGAGGGGGGAAGGGCTCAATTTAGAGGATTTAGGTCGTTACTGGAAATGTCATGTTAATACTGTTGTTGTTTAACAAATGTGTGTCAGCAGTTGATGAACTGCTTTAGCTCCTGTGTGCACCTAAAGATTACAGTTGAAAGCCTTTGGCAAAGCTCCATTTACCACAGTAAAGGTCTGTAGTGGGACCAAGACATCGGGGTATGGTCATCATAACAATCATAACAATCATAACAACCATAACAATCATAACCATCATTACAATAAAAAAATCATAACAATCATGACAACCATAACAATCAAAAAAATCATTACAATCATAACAACCATAACAATCATAACAATCCACAAGTTCTCAGCTTCACGTATCTGAAAAATCTGTTTTTTGCAAAAATCAATACATGTAAAACCTCATAAGGTCAAAGCTTGTGGTTTCACATGCACTCACTGGCACATTTACAGCTTCTGGTCTACACTGTGTGTGTCGTAGTGATGTGAGGTCATGCAGACGTTGTCAAGGTGTCAGCCTGTTTGTGCAGCAGGAGGACGTGGTGATTCCCCACCTCGTAAGCCTGTCTTTTGACCACAGCATTCTTACTGAAGGAGGTTGTTCCTCGGGCTGGCAGTGCTCTGACACACAGCTGCTGAGGGTTCAGAGGTCATTTATCAGAATGAGACAAAGGGAGAACGTCATTAGCCTTCGTTGTAGTTTGACACCGACTGTGTCCAACCAGTTGTAGTCCTCTTCTCTGGAGTCACTTCTAAGAGCAGAGGGAGCAGCACCACCTGAAAGTAACATGTTCATTGTTCTCTTGTCTCTATTTGACTCCATATATATATATATATATATATATATATATATATATATATATATATATATATATATATATATATATATATATAGATAGATATATATATATATATATATATTCTTTTATATGTGTACACACACACACACACACACACACACTGGGACTATTAAAGGTTTTCTTATTGTTTCTTCCATACATAGAACTGACACCAGCGTGGTCCTGATATTCCGTCGTGTCCAGTACTTACTAGTAAACAGTCGCTTGGCTTCTCGCTCCAGCCCACGCTGAGCTGAGGCCACCACAGGCCCAGGCCCGGCCCGGCCCAGGGCCTTAACTTGGAGTGTACAGGAATAGTAGACACAGATGGTACCACAAAGCCCAACAGTTTATTTGAAGCCCGAGCTCTGCATAGTCATTACAGTGTGGTGTTTCTGCAGATGTGGATAAAATCAGATCTACATAAGGACCAACCCAGTTTTTCACTTCATGTCAGATGCCTTCATCCTGACTGAGGGATCGGATCAGAGGGACCGGTTTTTCATGTCTCATTCAGCCCACGTTTCAGACAAACAAGCATTCGTTGGGTCCGGCTGTGAGTGGCAGGAGTCTCAGCTCGTCATCCAGCGTCTCACACCTTCAAGCTGTGGGACGGCGTTGGTCACGTGGACGGCTGGTTTCAGCTCCGCTCCTTAAATGTTTGCTCAGATGCAAATGCGAACGTCACTGAGCGCTGGCAGCAGATCTGTGGCACTGTTGTGTCATTTTGCCTACATTTGGTGACTTCAGCTGAAGGATCGTATTGTTACTCAGGAGAACAGAACGTTTCAATGATTCTGAGACAATTAATAGGAAATCCTCAGAGCGGTTCTGAAACAAAGTACGGGCTTGAAGGCCCAGTCTCCACATTCTTCATGTTGGCTTATGTAAAAGCAAATACCAGAGTTCTTAGTTGAACATAACAGATACTGTTATAGTTCATTCTCCAGACAGTAGCTGTAAAACCTCCATCCAACATCCAAAAGCAGCTTTTCCATTTTACACATGGATTAAACATTGATGTGTCCACTCTGCTGCAGTGATGTGTTATTGTCTCTGTTCAGGTGACTAATGCTCAACCCCCCGCGACAGAGATCCTGCCAGTGCTCACATACTTTCCACCCCAGCTCATGTGGAAGCTGAGTTTGTCGTTGACCTGTAGAGGCAGAGATGCCTCCAGCGGTCCCCACGCCTGCTCTGGGTCCATGGAGCTCCGCGGGGGCTGGTGCTGAGGGACCCTGAACGCCCAGGATGTCAGGATGCCCATCACTCAGGACAACGCCCTCAGCATCCTTCCACTGCTGGAGGACTGGCACAGGGCTCAGACCACCAGACCGCAGCAGGAGCATGTGAAGCAGGACAGCTCTGTTTACAAGGTACAGTTTGGAAGAATGTGCTTCTGGTAACTCGCTTGTCTGTCTGTGCCGGGGAAACGACAGCAGAAAATATGACGGGAATAGTCCAGGTAAAACAGAGGCATCCTGACGGTACAGGTTATAGAGGGTAATGTATCCCTAACACTCTAATGAAGTTACATCACCCAATATTTAAAGTGCTTAAAACAGAATTTATGTAATGATGAATATCTGCTTTTACTCATTTTAACAGTAAATAGTTTTATCCCAAATCTAATATATATTACTGCTGCCAGTATGTGTAGAATAAAACCAGACAGAGGCTTTGTTCCTGAATCGGCCCATGGCCCAGATAACTCCCACCCGCCGCTGTGCACAGCATCCAGGGGTTGTAAACAGGAAGTCTCATTGTCCATGACATCAGTCCACGCACAGCAGACCTGGATGAATGCTGGTCGGACACACGCAGCTGTTTTAAAGAGGACAACAATAAATTAATGTCAAGACTGTTCACTGCTCAGTAGTTGTGTGAGCTGAATATTTCTGTCTCTATGTTTTATTTCCTCGACATAAAGCATCTATGGATAGACTCCAGACCAGCCCTCCATCAGGAGGAGCTGTGATGGAGAGACCCTGACTAGTTGTTACTCCATCTGCTCACTTTGTTGCTTTTAGATCACAGCTCCAGTACATCCGTTCATTAGTGAGGAGAGCCACTGATCCAGTAGAGTGAGTGTGTGTCGTCCTTAAGCTGCATCAAAGATGTGAGGGCTTCATACCACAGGGGGCAGAATAGGGCCATGGCTCAGTGTATTTTTAAACTGGGGTCACTGTTTTTCATCAGAGATCACTGGACTCACCTGCTAAAGATGATTCATTGTATTTATAATGAGGCTAAGAGTTCCTAATTCTCATTCAACCCATATTGTCAGTTTTCTCTTGATAAATAGAGCCAAACCTATAACCAGAAACACAGAATAAAGCCAGCAATTATGGGACATTTTCTATGTCAGCAGTTCTAGTTGGTTTCCTGCTTTCAGGTTCTGTAATAGCTTTGTGTTGTCAGTCCATCTGGACCACGACCAGCACTTTCACCACTTTGTGACCCTTGTGAACAGACTCGGTCTGGAGTTCTCATTTCAAATGCACATACCAGTAAAAGTGAGTCACAGAACCCCAGGTGCAGTTGAAGACTAGTCAGAACCTGGAGCTGTAAGGAAGCAGCGCTCAACTATACACAGATCAGAGCTAATGTATGTAACACAATGGGAGAGGTGGTTGAGGTTCATGCCTCAGGCTTTTGAGGCCTTTCATGAACAGTTGGCTCAGCTCCTCTTCTTCTTTCTCCAGGACGTGGACCAGGACTCCGTCCAGGATGGGGAGGGGGACAGCGTGTGCAGCCTCAGCAGTGTCAGTGTGGAGGACATGTCCCTGTGCCTTGCTGCCATTCAGAAGCTGGTGGAGTACATCAGGCTCAATTTCCTGGAGGGTGACACAGCGCTGGCTCGCAGCCCGAGCTCCTGCAGGGAGGGGTTGGACCTTGAGGTTCACGCGGTTTATCTCTGCAAGGATGATGGAGATACAGACGGATTCGGCCTCAGCTTTGGGAACATCCCGATTTTCGGGGACCCTGATGGAAGAAAGAAGGGAGGCCTGAGGAGGCGGCGGGACCAGGGTCCCATCATGGACGTGGGCTGCATCTGGGTGACGGAGGTGAAGAAGAGGAGCCCAGCAGCTTGTTGTGGGAGGATCAAACTGAGAGACGAGCTGCTGTCGATAAACGGGCAGCTGATGGTGGGAGTAGATGTCAGTGGAGCCAGGTAAGATTCAAGAAAGAGCGCGTTCCGAGATCAGTTGTAACAGCTCTGGTGGTGTGACGGAGACAGGAAGCAGAGGACTGATGGCGTCGCTTCTTTTCAGTTACCTGGCGGATCAGTGCTGGAGCGGAGGCTGCGTCTACCTGATCACGCTGCGCCGGGTCAAGAGGAAGGCCCCTCCCCCTCCCTGTGACCTCAGCGCCGACTGGGGAGCTGCCCCCGAAGCCTCGGACACGCCGGGAAACTGCACGCGCACACGCAAGTTTGGAGTGATATCCCGATCGGCCTCGACCCGAGACAACAGGGACAGCGGCGACTCGGAGCCGCAGAGCTGCTACGACGGGAGCAGCTCTGCGGCTCCGCTGCCCCGTGCGTCCGTGGGAGCAGGCGAGGACTCCTCACACACGCCCACAGAGGAGAGACCTCACGCCTGTCCCCGGCGCCTGCACAGAGGAGGCGCCGCCACGCTGCCGGGCAGGTGCTACAGCCAGCTGCTGGAAAGCAAGATGGAGTCCTTCAGCAGCGAGCCTTCAGGCCAGGTGAGACTCACACACGCACATCCCACTGGGACCACGCTCACCGCGCCTTTCTACTGACGAAACAGCGCTTTACTGTGAGTTCAGACTGATGGCAGCTGCTCAGCTCTAGGTTGGGACTGATGGGAGCGAGCGTTTGGGTCTGAACCGAGACTTGACTCGCTTTAGTTTTGCTTTAAGAAAAGGAAAGGATTTAACACACTCCAGAAATGAACATGGATCACGGCCTGTGGAGCTGTGCTGATCCTCCAACCAATGCTACATCACACAGGCCCAATGGTGATTCAACAGGTCGCTGACTGAAGCCTCTGCCCACGCTGTACAGACAGCACAGCCACTAGCTAGCTCCATCACGGTTACGATACACTATTCCACCAAACCCAGTACGTTGCCAGGTTGGCTGTTCTGCAGGTATTTATATATTTATCTACAGTACTGAGGCATGGTTATGGTTAATAATGCTGCAAAATTAAAAATATATACACAGCTGCGAGATTCAATACAGTTGATGGTGTAATAGACACTTTCCAATTTATCCTGTAGCCACCAGGAAATATTCTAATAAGAACTAAGATAATCTCTTGTTTTTTATTATTCAAGAAATCCAGCTTTGCCCTCAGAACATGTGAGCATCTTGTATCTGTCAACTTTTTACCTTAATAATGGTGACGTACTTTAAATAATTGTCCTCAGTCTCTGAACTGAAGAATTCAGTGCCTTGAATTCTGTTACTGGTTATAATTGTGTGAATCGTGAGACCTCATTTGAACAAGCAACCTATCAGCAAGTCCAAGCCTGATCAGCACACGTCACGATCCCGTTAGCGGGAAACCACAGCCAGCATAAAGGTTCAATTCAATTCAATTCAATTTTATTTATATAGCGCCAAATCACAACAAAGTTATTTCAAGGCACTTTACAAAGTTAGGTTTAAAACCTCACACAACTAAACCCAACAAATCCCACATACAGCAAGCATTTAATTTGACAGCAACAGTGGAGAGGAAAAACTCCCTCTCTAACCAGGAAGAAACCTCCAGCAGAACCAGACTGGATGTGGGCGGCCATCTGCCTCGACCGGTTGGGGTGAGAGGATAGAGAGATAGAAAAGCACAGCAACAACAACAAGCAACAACAAGCAACAACAGAGCACAGGCAGGATGGTTGGACCAGGGACTGGATGCAGGCAGGATCTGAGTTATAAATTGCTGCTACTCCTCCACCTCTACCTGTACTTCTTGGAACATGATAGTTGATGTGACTCATTGGAGTCGACTCATTTAAAGTAACATATTCATCCTGCTGCAGCCAGGTTTCAGTGAGACAGAACAGATCTATGTGATGGTCACTTATCAAGTCATTTACTAACAACGATTTAGATGAGAGAGATCTGATATTTAATAAACCACACTTTATTAGCTTACTGTTACTTTGTTCCGTAAGAGGAACTGTTTTGATGTTTATTAAATTCTGGTAAGTCACTCCTCTTTGATTTGTTTGTGACTTGTATAGTTTAGGTGGTCGAGAAGCAGACACAGTCTCTATGCGATAACTAAGACTAAGAGTGGGTCGCGGCTGTAGAGAACATGCAGAGAGGCGTGTAAGACTGCGACTCTGCGTCCTGGGCTCCACTCTGAGTTGTCAAGCAGTGGGGGGACTAAGCAACATGGCCATGTTACTAGAGACATAAAGGTGACACCTAAGCAGCAGCTTCAGCTTCAGCTTCAGCTTTAGCTTTAGCTTCAGCTTCAGCTTTAGCTTTAGCTTTAGCTTTAGCTTCAGCAGCAGCAGCAGCTTCAGCAGCAGATTTAACAGCAGCTTCAGCTTTAGCTTTAGCTTCAGCTTTAGCTTTAGCTTCAGCTTCAGCAGCAGCTTTAGCTTCAGCTTCAGCTTCAGTAGCTTCAGCTTTAGCTGCTGCTGCTGCTGCTGAAGCTGAAGCTGTTCACCCTGGCCGGGCCATGAGTCCATCACAGGCCACGTTCACTGACAGTAGCCTCTCACACACAATCTGCAGTGATCCTCACTGACGGTCTGTGTGGGAGGAAGCCGGAGTATAGACAGGCTGTGGGTTCTGGGACTCGAACCCTGGAGCAGGAGTGCTGTTCACTAAACCACCACCCGCCCACGCTAAGAGCATCGTGGCCTCGTGCCACTTATGATAATGAGGGCAGAATACGTAGATGTGTACAGCTACAGGTGAGATAACTGCTTGAGTGTGACTGGACGATCAACACGCATTACTAATAATTCAATAAGGAAAGTTGAGGTTAAGATGCTGCTGCCTGAGTAGCAACCTGCTGAATCAGCTCCTGTTTCTTTACTTTTCTATTGTATGTTGGGCTGTTTTATGCTCCTATGTTTCTCTTTGTTTCTATTCTTTGCTATCTTTGCTTCTTGTGGCCGTTCCAGCAAATGAATTTCCCCGCTGTGGGATAAATAAAGTTCATGTATCTATCTGTTAATCAGATATATGAATAATATTTGGTTTGTAGAGGAAGGAGTGTTGGCCCTAACACCAACCTTGACCTAAGGATCAAACCCCCGTGGGGCCTTGGATATTACTGATATCAGTATTTATATGATTATGAAAATTAATAGAAGACCTTGTCTTTCATTTGGATATTTTGTAACTGCCATTTTTTGTTTTGGGCCACTGCCCTTAAAAACACATTAGATTAGACCTTGAACACAATATGTTCAAGGTCTAATCAATCACTGACTGCATCAACTGGTCCAATCACATTAAGAAAAGAAGAACAGGGATCATGGTTACACAAACGCCCTCAATGGATGAATGAATTCCTCCATCTGCACCACACACGTTTGGACCAGGTGTTCGCTACACGGACCGTCAGCAGAGCTGTCATTCATTCATCTGCATCAGCTGTAGCTCAGTGTGATCTCTGTGGCTGCACTGTGGTTGTTCAGCAGGATGTTGTGAGTGAACGTGACATGGAGCGAATGCACAGATCAGGTCTGTGTGCAGACAAGCTGTCAGAGCAGGGAACAGATTCCTGCCCAGAAAATGGACGTGTCCGTACACGTTTAATCCATGTGCAGATGTTATTTACCAGTTATGCCCGGTTTACAACAGTCCTTTGTTTCAGTCCTGTTTTCATAGCACATGGTTGTTTTGCAGTTTGCAACAACATAATAAAATAATAATGGACACAAAGACTCAAGCTTGTCCAGAAACCTGTGTGGATCTGACATTGAACCGCAGGTTTTGCATTTGTGCATTCACTGACTTTGTCTGACCTGTGCTTTGGGTTCCTGTAGCTCAGAGAGGGCAGTCACATCTGGAAGATGCACATGATGAAGGGTCAGGAGGGCCTGGGCATCCAGATAACAGGGGGGCGTGGCTCCAGGCGCTCTCCTCATGGCATCATCATAACGCACATAGAGGAGGGCGGCGCCATCGACAAGTACGTCATTATTTATGTCCTGGCTTGAAATGCTGCGCTGCAGATTCTTGAGTCCTGCGCCGTATTCTTATTAACACGTGTTCATGTGCTTCAGGGACGGTCGTCTTCATCCGGGCGATGAGTTGCTGATGATCAACGGCCAGTCTCTGGTGGGACTCACTCATCAGGAGGCTGTTGCTGTGCTCCGCTCCACCTCCGGTCTGATCCAGCTGGTGGTGGCCAGCAGGGTGAGCTTCACACCCAGACTCCACCTGAACGAGGCGTCTGAGGCCCAGCCAGCGCCGAAACCCCCCCGGGCCCGGCTTCAAATCCAGTCTCAGTCGTGTTCCTGTGTCTTCAGGAGGAATCGGACGTGGGTTGTGAGCCTTTCCCATCCACCAGTCTGCCGGACCTGGTCAGCACCTGCAGTGCCTCCTCCCCCTTGTCCCACGCTGCTCCTCTCCACTCCCCCCAGGGCTCCATCAGCAGCACCAGTCTCCACAGCCGCTTCATGGTACAGATGCGTCATTGTGCTCCACTGGGCTTTGACATGAGGGAGTCCCAAGCTCTGCTTCCATTTAACAAGGACATTCACACAGAGGCTCCTTCCAGCACAGATACAGTATGTGAAGACGCAGCTGACACAGATCTTAGTCCAGAGCTCATGCACTAAGAGCAAAACAGTCCTCAGCTTTGCTAAAAGTTGATTGTGAGCTAGAGATGAGACATCTGCGTCACACACACGCGCACGCACACACACACACACACACACACACACACTGGAAGGAGCAGTATTCGCAGCTAAGAAGCATGTCATGCTTGTTCCAGATGGCGCCTGTGTTTCTGTCCTTGCAGTTGACTCACCTGGACAAACTAGAAGACCAGAGTAGAAGGGAGGCCTCCAAAGGCTTGAAACTCTGCAGGTCACAAGGTCCGTCCTTGGCTAAGACAGGATGAATGAGCAGCGTTCATACACGCGGTGTGTGTAATGTGTGTTACGTGCATGGGTTGTCCTGGTTCAGGGGGCAGCAGTCGCTTGGAGTCGGTGGGCGAGGACGATGAGCTGTTTGTGGAGAACGGTGTGAGCAGCTATGAAGTGGTGGAGAAGCCCCCACCTGGCAGACGCAAACACTCCTTACCCCATCAGCTGGACCCTGCTGGAGTCAGACCGGTCAGTGAAGGCATCACCCCCTCAGACTCACACAGGGCTTCTCACCCAGGTCCATACAGACATGTGCTTCATGTAGAGCGGGTGTGAAAACGTCCAACCCCAATAAGATCTTTGGCAAAATCATCGTATTGGTCATTTTAAAGCACAATAAATAAGCTGATCATATTTGAGCTTTATTTGAACACATTTCCAGTTGTTTGCACTTGTTTCTAGTTGCCAGGTTTCTAATGTTTTGTTCTACACTTGAAAAGAAACTTCACAGCTGATCTAGCGTTGCCATACAGTAACTGTGGCTCGCCGGTCCTCCCATCGCTGCTCATTTTGTGCTCCGTCTCATCTCCAAAAGCAGAAACACAACGTTGTTGTCTCACACTGGGCAGAAAGCATGATTAATAAAGCCATTACCCACAATGCATTGCAGTGCCAATGATGGTGACATTCCTTTTAAAAAGGCTAAAGCCAGATGTGATGTTATCAATATTAGTAGCAGCAGCAGCAGAGGTCCTGAGCATGAGTAACATCAGCTCTGATCAGAAGCCACACAATAAATGTATTCTAATGACTCTTCACCGTTACACACACAGATCAAAGCGCACTCTGCCGGAGCGTCATGGCGACGGTGATAAGGAGAGCGGCTCTAACAGCCCAGTTAATGAGGGGTTAATTGAGCATTAAAATAAAACTTAAAATCAAACGTGTGCTTGTACATGAAATCCTTAGCAGCAGCAACAAAAACTTCAATGTCAAACTTCCAAAGAGACTCATTCATTAAAGAATACACATATTTCAGTACAGTATATGATTCAATTCCCCTCTTTGTATTTGTGTCTCCCTCATACAGGATTATCAGGTAATTAAGAAATCAGCCCGTTCCCTGAGCACCGTTCAAGTAGAGTCTCCATGGCGACTGGCTCAGCCATCCATTATCTCCAGCATAGTGCTGATGAAAGGCCAGGGCAAGGTGAGTGCTGCCTTTGACATCAAGAGGACACACTGCACTCAGTGTGTGTACGCCACACAAACACACTGCCTCACTAATCAATGATTAAGTGGATGTGTGTATTTTTTTTGTCACGCACATTTTACTTTTCAGCTAAAAACTGTCGATGCACTTTGTTCTGTAGCATTTATTCATCAGAACATTGTGGACGACAAACAGTAGCATTACCTCTAAGACATCGGTCAGGATGAGTGAAGCATGCTGGGTAACCTCCTGATGCTAGACTCATCCTGTCCCTCAGATGTAACTCATATGTTAATGTGTACATTCACATGGATCGATTGAAGCATTACTGAGAAACAATGGACCAATTATTAACCTTTATTTAACCAGGAAAAAATCCCATTGAGATTAAAAACCTCAACCTATATACCCTAAACCTATATAACTAAAACTACAGATTCGTCATCACAGGTTTCAGCTCAGATATAATGTGGTTTTGTTCTGTTGGTACAAACTAACTGAACATCTTACTCTTCTACTGAGAGGCAGCGCAAAACATCAACACTGATTAAAGTCTGACTGAGCCATAGAACTAACATGATGCCGTCCTGAAAACTACAGAGCACTGAACTAAGCTGTGCTCAGAGTCATGGTCAGACACACTAACAAAGAGAGACCCACGAGACCAGACATGAGAGTAACACACAAGGTAACGGCATTTATAGCGTCAGTCAGTCAATAATTATGAAAAGGTCAAACACAAAATGATAGAGTACATATCCCGGCCCTCAGCCACACTCAGATTGTGGTTAAGTTCAGTTCATCGGGTCTGATCTCCTCATGGAACCTCTGCAGGGCCTTGGCTTCAGCATTGTTGGGGGGCAGGACTCAGCCAGAGGACAGATGGGGATTTTTGTCAAGACCATTTTCCCTCATGGAGCCGCTGCGGCTGACGGACGGCTGAAGGAAGGTACCTGTCCTTTCATTGAAACTGTAGCACCTGGAGAACCTGGTTCCCACCTTAAACCTGCTCCTTGTGCAGGAGATGAGCTGCTGGAAGTGAACGGAGAGTCTCTGCAAGGACTGACACACCAACAGGCCATCCAGACGTTCAAGGTCGGTGGGATTCTGGGCTCCAGATGACGCCTCCAGATGTTTGAAGCTGCACCTCCTGCTTCATTTGCTCTCTTTACAGCAACTAAGAAAAGGGGTAGTGACGCTCACCATCCGGACCCGCCTGCGCAGCCCGAGCCTGACGCCGTGTCCGACCCCCACCGCGCTCAGCCGCTCCAGCTCGCCCAACTCCACCGCCAGCGGGGCGGCGCCCGCGGCCGCGCCGGAGGAGGCCGACGGCCGCAGGGGCCCCGGGCCAAAGGACTGCGTCGTCATGGAGGTCACGCTGAATAAAGGTCACTGATGGCGAGGACGGAAGCGGGCCACGACTCTGGTCGTGTGTGAACAGCTGGTTCACGTTGGTCTCCGTCATGTGTTTAGAAGCTGGCGTTGGACTGGGAATTGGAGTTTGCTGTCTCACTCTGGAGAACTCTGCTCCGGGCATCTACATTCACAGCCTGGCGCTGGGATCTGTGGCGAAGATGGACGGGAGACTGAGGTAAACGCCCACATCGGTCTTGGTTCATATGTAGCTGAACATGAACACACAGCAGATGCCTGTTTTAGGAGCGTGGTTCATGGATCGGATCAATCAGTCCAGATTTAAATGCACCTTCTCCTCGACCACTTGGGAGCATGCTGCTTCCCCTTTATGTCCAACTATAGCATCAGACCACCCGTCCTCCACCATCAGAACCATTTGTTCTGGTAGGGACATGGTGGAAAGGTCGTCTGTCCGTCACAGACAGACAAACAGCCATTCACACGTTTGGAGTGTGGGAGGAAGCTGACGTAATCAGACAGAACCCACTCACAGAAAGGTTCCCCAACATCAACCACTTTTCACACCTCATTCGACCTGGTGTCCATTTCTTTGTTTTTCTTGTATCTGACCTGAACAGTAGGAAATATGTCTGCCACAGAGACATTTATTGTGAGGATCACACCAAATAATACTCAGTTTAAGGATTTTGAAGAAGAAGAACGTTCACCTTCTCTACCAGAATTTGATTGTGGGAGTGGGATCAGGTACGCGCCGGACCCTCTGGGCCTCATTCGGTCTCTGAGGGACGATGAGCAGGACGTCTTTCACAGGCGGCGCTGTCGTCTTGTCCCTTGCAGTCGTGGAGACCAGATACTGGAGGTGGACTCGGTCAGCCTTCGACATGCTGCTCTCAGCGAGGCCTATGGGATTCTGAGCGAGTGCGGCCCAGGACTCGTCAGCCTCATCATAAGCCGACACCCTAACCCCAAGGTAAGACATGCTCCTTCCTAATTGATCTATTATTGTTCACTGTTCTAAATGAGCTTTATGTTCAAATCGGCCTAAAACAGCAACTTGTATATTTTGGTATTTTAATATGTTACAAATTAAGGATTATTATTAATATTATTATTTATTATTATTATTTATTTATTTATTAGCTAAATATTACCAATCAGTAATAATGGTCTATAAGTATCAGGGACAAATAACCAAATTCAAACCTGACTAATGACATCAATATTATGAAATATGAGTTAAAGGAATGAGTTTGGGACTAGAACTCAGAAGATGTTGCACTGTACATAAATGATTGCCTCCTAGAGAAGCATGACACCATCCCTGTTCACTGCGTGCACATCATTGAGCCCATTAGAATGCAATCTATCCTGGTCTAATCTTGATTTCTATGGTTTTAGTTTGAATTAAAGCTGCTGCTTCTGTCCACAGTGGGCTCCTGTGTGAGATCTAGTGCTTCAGCCTCATCTTCCACAGTTGTAATAGGAACAGACCCATTAAAGCTGAAAACCACATATCCATCCTCTTTATTAATAGTTATTGTAGCTTTATTTGCCACTAATCCATAAAATCTGCAGAGTTTACGTTATGTTTTAATAAAATAAAAGCCTTTATAACATGTTTTGTGTGTTCTCAGGTATCAGAACAGGAGATGGATCAGATCATAGCTCGAACCACACACAGGGACAAAATGAACAGGAACAAGGCCTCGTCTCTGTCCCCAGGTTTGAGCTCACTCACTCTCAGGCTGTCGTCAGCTGTGATGAGCCTCTCACTCACAGTGCTTTGATCTGCAGGTAGGACCTCTAACCCAGTGATGAGGGACGGTGCTGGAGACAGCTCCCCGGCGCTGAGCTGGACCATGAAGAGGTTCCTTGAGCCGGCCAGCAGAGTAAGGCTCCTTCAAGCTGCTCTATTTGACTAGTGGACATACGGCAGCGATGGACCCAGCGCTCAACAAGGAGCCATGCCTAAAACTGAGGCTTCATTAAATCACATAGCTTAAGAATAGAGGGTTGCAGAAGTTAATGCAATTTTACACATAAACCTTGGGTTTTTGTTCAGATACCTGATGTACAGGTTATGAGGAACTTCATATTAACTTTAACTTAAGTTCATGGTCATGTGAAATGTCTACACAAGATAATATATGATTATATATACAATCCATAAATACATATATATTATATTATCTGTTTGTGTGTGTGCGTGCGTGCATGTATGTGCGTGCATGTTTGTGTGTGTGTGTGTGTTTGTGTGTGTGTGCGTGCGTGCGTGTATGTGCATGCGTGTGTGTGCGTGCGTGTGTGTGTGTGCGGTGTGTATGTGCGTGCGTGTATATGCGTGCGCGTGTGTGCGTGCATGCGTGTGTGTGCGTGCGTGTGTTAGTAGTAGTAGAGATACAGACTGAACGATCTGTTTCTCCTGACGCAGGGCTCTCTGAGCTCAGAGTCAGAGTTATCTCAGTACTTCTCCCAGGAGGTTTCCAGCCCCACGTTCCTGCCTGAATCTGTGCTGATGGGCTCCCACAGCGATGAGGCGATGCACCAGCAGAGCTGCACTGCCTCCGTGGATGACGGCGCTTCACAGCCACACGGTAACACTGTTCATCACATGCACACGGACACACACACGAGCTTCTGCATTCATTCTGCTGAAATCAGATGGTACCGAACCATTATACGTATTATGGCTCTGATGATGAATGAGAACCTGGACATCTGCGGAAGTGTGAAGTGTGAACTCATACTCACTAATTATCACAGTGTTGTGTCATGATTGTGTTTGCACCTGAACTGGAGCATAAATGATACTGTTTCTGAGAACTGGAACATAAATCCCAGCCGTAGGTTCTTAGTGTTGGGCTGGTTTCTCCTGTCACACAGAAGTGGAGCGTGGCCCGAGGCCCGGCTCATCGCCGGACGCCAGCATCCAGGCAGCGGTGCAGCCCGCGGACGGGCTGGTGCGGAGCCCCCTGCTGCGCCAGCGCCGCCTCATGTGCTCTGAGGACGAGCTCAGTGCCAATGAGGACTCAGACAACGCTGGGACGACTGCGCTCACTGACACACACACTGAGAGCCTCAGCAATGGACACCCCCCGCACGTGTTCACAGCTGCTTCAGAGATCATCATTGCTACTTCGTCTTTGGATGTGGATGGAGACAGTGATGGTGGAGATCTGCAGAGGTTTGAAGACACCTGTTCGCCTAAGTCTCCACCACCTGCTTCTGAATCAGCCTTTCTGCCCATGCACTGCACTTCTGAGCACAAAGAGGCGGCAGCGAGCGGCACGGAGTCTGCTGTCGTGACCCGTCCAGATCGGCTGGATGGACGGGTGGACCCGAGGCGCTGCCCCGAGCTGGAGCGCGAAGCAATGAGCCTGAAAGGGTCTCTGAGCCCTGAAGCAGGCTGCCTGGCCCAGAGGCTCCGGGCCGGAGCCCAGGACCCGTGTGCTGGTCTGCAGCCTGCAGGTGGAGCAGCGGGACATGCAGATGCACGCCCGCTGCTGGAGGGCGGCACTGTCCACACAGTGACCCTGAGGAGGAACCAGGAGGAGTCCTTTGGGCTCAACCTGGAAATCATGTCGTTCCCTCTGAAAGTGGTGATCACGGGGTTGAAGCCTGGAGGCGCAGCACAAAGGGTACGTCAGCGCGCTCAGCCTTCACGCCACACAACCACACACCACTGACTGCTCCCGCCCTCTTGTGATGGTGTTTGCAGGCATCATCGGCCAAGCTGTGTCTGGGAGATGAGATAGTGAGGATTGGGGAGAAGCTGGTGAGCTCCTGCAGCTACCAGGAAGTCTGCCAGCTGATGCACAACCTTCCCAGGACTCTGTCCCTGGAGGTCAAGCGCCCGGTCTCAGGTAGCAGCTCCAGAACCTGCAAAGCCCAGAGCTGGTCTTTAGCTGCGGCTCATAAATGCAATGTAACGACCCACAAACTCTTCTCACGCCATGGCATCTTACCAAACGCCGTCTGATCCTTCTCCACGTGAAAGAACCACATGAAAACACAGACCCGTGTTCTCCAGTCCAGCGCAGTCGGAGCGCTGATGAAATCCCTGCATAGCAAACACAATAATACCGCTCTCATGTTAATGATGCTGCCGTGTTTCTTGTTTAGAGCAGTAATAAATGAAGGAGCTCACTCTTTGTAACAGAATGCCGACGCGCGCCCTGCAGGCGATGGGCTTCAGTCTGACTTGATGTTTGACGCTGTGTTTCTCAGGAGCCTGTGCTGAACTGGTGTAACACTGTAGTGTTAGTGACAGGATGCTGCTCAACTGCCTGTAAATAGAGCCAACGCTTTCCCTTTGTTCCAACCTAAGACATAGGCTCCGCCCTCCCCCAGTCGCGCACCCAGACCAGCCTGCAGGCGTCTGCCTGTCTCTCCATGGTGACTATTCTACACGTTCCCCTGTAGCTAGCGACCGTAGCGCCGCCCTCTAGTTTCTGTCCGTTAGTGATTAGATCAGCTAGTGTAACAGTAGTGGAGCGTGGGCATTGCTGTGGATTGCTTGGGATTTATTATTATTTATCATCTTAGACTTGAGTTCAATTCTAGCCCATCAGTTCATCTGCTGGAGATGGAGCCAGAGGTTCATGTGGTCACAGACACAGTTCCACAGACTGATCCCTGTTTTTCTTTTTCCATGTTTTTCCAGCATCCACCGTAATTTCTCCATCTCTGTCTACTAATGTAGAACCATGTATTAATAAACTGTGTTTTACATATCTGAGCTACACCCCACCTCATCATTTAGTCTTTACAGTTAATCAACAACAGAATTATCACGACCTCCTCTAGGTGTAGACATCTGGAGCATTTGGTTGAAAATGCTGGACACGATTCAGGATCAGCTTTGATGGAAGAGGTCTCGATACTAGTCAACTTCTGGTAAATATTTAGACAACTGCTCAGACCTGGTACAGTAAGGATGACAAAGTGGTACCAAGAAAAAGAGAAGGTCACTATACAGTAGGTCTCATCAGTCACCCCTGACCTCTGGTCACATGCTTCATGGGTAAAAAACCCCAAAGAATCAGTAAAAGGCCTCAGCACTGAGTGACGGCAGCAGGTTCCAGCGTTCAGGCCGTCGTTGGCTCTTAAACTCATTGTTTTAATGCAGGATTTTCAACCAAATCCTCAAACTCAAAAAGATGGCCGTACACACACACACACACACAAACACACACACACACACACTCGTGCCTCTTTATTTGACAGTTTACACTGTAGAGAAACGATGACATGGCACTTTCCTCTTCTCACTGTGTCTTTGTTGCTTCTCGTTTGTGGTCCCAGCTGTAGATCAAGTGTCAGGTTTGAGGGTTTCATCAGGAGTCGATGCTGCTGCCAACATGAAGCTGGCTGATGAGGCTCAAGTACTCAGTCCTAAGCACCCAACCCAAACGGAGCATCGCATGCCCATCACCAACATCGACGACGTATTATCGGAGTGCAGTGATGTGAATACACACCATACATCCCCATCACCCTGTAACGAGGCTTCCAGGAAGGCGCCGCCTCAGCCTCCGGCACAGCCCAGACCCCTGCACGCGGACGGAGACGCTGCTGCCGTCTCTGTGGAGGCACCTCATATGAAACAGCTGAAGCAAAACCACATGTACCCTGAGAGTGATGACAGCGACTCCAGCGACAGCAGCGTCAACAAGGTGACGGACGGGGGACGCGTCGACCCCTCTTCAGACGACGAACAGGTGGAAATGTGCTCAGCTGATGCCCAGCGGGGGCAACAGGCTCCCCCCTGCTCCAGGCAGCCTCCCACAGAGTCTTTACCTGTTCAGGAAGCCAGGGGTTCAGCCCAGGGGGCTGATGGGATGCAGCTCGCCTCCAGTTTGACACCAGCACAGGCCTCGCCGCCCGCTGAGGCTTCCTCTGTGGTGTCCTGTACAGAGGGCCACAGCAGTGCTGGTAACACCAGCTCCCACCCACCACACGCTCACGCTGCCACTCAGGAAACCGCGGACGCCGCTGTGACCTCAGAGCTGCTGGAGCCCACGCGCCGGCCGCCTTTGGGCCCTTCCAGCTTCAGTGGGTCTCAGACAGAAAGGCCAGAGCCAGTGAAAGGCAAAGACAATGTGCTGGAGCAGAGAGCCGTAAAGCTGCACGTTAGCTCATCGCCCCCTGACTGGTCGGACTGGACACTCAGCGGCGTCAAACTCAGGGTTGAGTCCAAAATCAGACCGAACTGCTCCACTAAACTGAAAGGCCTGAAGATTAGAGCTGAGAGCAGAGCAGCCAATGAGTCCCGTCAATGCACCAGTTCAAACGGCGACGCTGCCTTCAGCCCATCGCCCACCGGCGCCGAGTCCAACGTGAGCAGCTGGAACAGAGGACGCGACATAAGGCAGGTTCCAGCCGCGGGCAGGTGTTCAGTCGCCTCCGTGCAGACCATTCACCCAGACTGGACTCCTCCAGCCGAGTCCCAGGAGTCACAGCAGCCTCTCACTCAGAGAACCTTCATGGAGGTTCGACTGTCTCCCTCATCTGCCTCATCGTCACCAGCCATGACACCAAGTGGCAGCCACTGCAAACACACTCCAGGCGGCGCTGATAGGGTAGCGTCTGCTGCCAGGTCCACGCTGAGTAGAACCCCCCCCTCCTCCCCCTCCTCCTCCTCCTGCACCAGGCTGTACTCACAGGACAGGAGGAGCCTCTCCTCCGACGCCGGCTGCTCTGCACAGAACAACCCCTTCTCTGTGCGACACAAGATCAAGTCCTTTGAGAACCTGGCTACCGTTGAGCGGCCTGTGACGCGGAGCAGCGACAGCCAGTCGTTTGCCCTCGCGTTCAGAGCCTCGCTGCACCAGAGGATCGCTGGTTACATGGGCTCGCTCAGCTCCACGGACGCCCACACCCGGCACAGGAGCAGCTGCGCAGAGAGCGCTAAGGCTCCGACCAGCGCGGCGCTCCTGGGCTCCGGCTCTGCTCTGGCTGAGCGCCGGCCCGGGCCCGTTAGCAGAGCGCCCAGCGGGCCGGCGCCGCACACGCCTCCGGTGCTCCGCAGGAAGCACAGCAGGGCTCCATCCAGCAGGCTGCCGCAGCTCCGGGCCCTCAGCATGCCCGACCTGGAGAACCTGTGCGCCGAGGGCCTCCCAGCCGAGGACGCGGCCCGGCCCGGCCTCCACCCGCCACATCCCAAGGCAACGCGGGCCGAGAGCTGCCAGCCTGCAGCGGCGCCGGCCATCCGAGACCCAGAACCCACCGGGGCCCGCGGGGGGAACCCGGGCCCACGTGGACCACGGCCTGGATGGTCCATCAGGTGAGGCAGGGCCCTTCTGTTCAGGCCTGTAGGTGCAGGATGCTGCAGATGATGACTGCTGGGATTATTTCTCCACAGTTTACAGGAGCTGGCCTCATCTGCCTCCAGTCGCTGGGAGCTGCAGTCACAGCTGTGCTCCCTGACGTCCCAGTCGTACGTCTCATCCCTGCTTCAGCAGCCGGCGGGCCTCTGTGAGGTAGCTCCATGACCAGCCATACACTTCTCTGTATAGGTTTAATGTCCCAGATTCCTGTCTCACGTTGGACGTCTCTGCAGGTGAACACTCGGCTGGTGGTTCTTGATAAAGAAGAAGGCTCGGGTCTTGGCTTCAGCGTCGCTGGTGGAGTTGACCTGGAGCAGAAGGCAGTAACTGTAAGTGGTTGGAGAACGAGGAGTGTTTTATTTGAACGTCAGTTAAGGAGGAAGTGTTTGCTCTGTGGAGGGTTGAAACTGTCTGTTTGCTTAAATCTAAGAGCTGCAGATTCATATTAAGCGCTGCACCCTGTGCTCAGGTTCACCGGGTCTTCACCAGAGGTGCAGCTGGATCTGAAGGTACAATCCAGAAGGGCGACGTCATTTTATCTATAAACGGCATCAGTCTGGAAGGAAAGACCCACGGAGAGGCCGTGTCCTGCCTGCACCAAGCCAGACTGTGCAGCCAGGCCCTGGTGGTGGTGAGAGGCCCACCAGCCGGACCACCAGCCGGACCACCAGCCGGACCACCAGCCGGACCACCAGCCAGACCACAACCCGGATCACCAGGGGGCCTGAGCGCCGGCCCGAGGCTCCCACAGAGCACGGCCTCCGTGGAGGCTGCAACTGGTGAGTCCCACGTTCATCTGGTGATGCGTTGACCTGTACATTAAATGTGAAGTTTGCCTTACAGTGGTTGGAGCTCGAGCTGTGAGGTTTTATGGACAATGTAGAGTTTGCAGAGTATTGACCTAAATGTGTGGAGTCACACATCTTTAGTGAGTTGGGACTTGTTACTCCAGGTTGTGTTTAGAAGGCAGACTGTCAGGACTGAGGCTTTTACAGAACAGGAGTGTGTCCTCCTGGACCTGCAGTGAACCACGCTGATGGTGCGGAGCTCCTGCATCAGCTGGTTCCATGAACATGTGCCGTCAGAGAATGATGCAGGTTTCACAGCAGCAACGATTAGTGTGCATCCATAGTAGCGTGTCACACTCCTCCCCTGTTGCCTGTTTCCAGAGACGGACGGACGTCCAGACGGAGCTGTGTCAGTGGAGCTTCAGAGCGCTGCAGGTCTGGGCTTTGGCCTGGAGGGGGTCCTGGAGGGGGGCCGGGCGTCAGGCCCCGCAGACCGGCCTCTGGTGGTGAGACGCATCTTTAAAGGGGACCTCATCTAGACGTGGACGTGTGGAACCAGACCGACTCCTACAGGCAGTGACCGGTGCCACACTGTGTAGCGTAGGATTAAAGTGAAGCCTTCATCTGGGCCCAACGTAACACAAACGCCTCGACAACCAGCAGCAGAAAGCACGCAGGCCTCGTGAGGTCACCAGCTGCTAACTCAGTCGCCTCCAGTGGAGCCTGCAGGAACATGAGGTGTTATTAAATCAGTCTGACTCTCATTCACTGTCCTTCATTCTGTGCTTATGAGCATTGTTGATGTATTTCTGCACAACTTGACTGTTTTACTGACTATTACTGAAACCTTTTTGTTTTATCTTAACTACATTTCAGACAAAGATATTGAAATTTCACACCACTAGATTTATTTATTAACATTTTTTTCTTTAAGAACTTTTTTTCCTTTTAGATCAGATTTGTTGTCAATGTCAAAATCTAGAAGTCACTGTGTGATTTTTATTATGAATTTTAAAACCTGATGATCAAACTAAATATAGGAAACACAACATGTCAGCTCTGGTGACTGGTGCTAATATTCAGGTATTTTGCTGAACAGACCGTTGTTTGGGATCTTCCTATGGTAATATTTGAGTGTCTGACTCGTTGGGCCTTTCTATGGGACTTCCTCTGCTGCTGTGAGCAGTGTAACTGTGAGTGAGACCGAGCTGCTGCAGGAGGTGCTGCAGAGCTGTCTGGACCCATCGGCGTTGGCGATGAGGTCCTGTCTGTGTGTTAAAGGCCCTTCTCTATAGGGCCCCATGCACCACCATGCCTGGAGAGTCATCAGAGCCACTAACGAGGGGCCAAACCAGCTGCTGATCCGCAGTTCAGCGGCTTCCTGCAGGGGGCGCTGTGAAACTGGACCCTGACGCAGGAAACTGTGTGAAACAGTGTGATGTGTGGTTGAACCACTGGAGGATGTGGTGAAGATGCTTAGTGCAGCTGTTTACAATAGATTTATTTTGAACACAATAATAAAGTGTCGGTGGTTTCATTTTTGTAAATAAAGCCAACGTGTCAAAGAACATGTGCCTGCTGGTGTTTATATCATTAACAATAATTAATGTTTGAGTCAGTTGCATTAAATCACTCACTTCAGCCTCCTTTTTGGCTGTGGTGCAGTGGTTAGCGTGTTGCTCAGGTTATGGGTTCAATCCCCTCAGAGAGAGGTTGCATCAGGAAGGCCTCTGGCATAATAACTTTTTTTTTCTTCAAATTCGCTTTTTAGCAGGAACGTTTCTTAACCAGACCATCTTAACCTTAAGTGAACATGTGGTTGAAGCAGGTGAGTGCTTGGTTCCTTTGTCTGTGACCGAGCTGCTGCTTCCTGCTTCCTCTCCGGTCTGTGGGAGGACAAAGCCAGGTCTGAGTGACGCTTCCACAGATGAGTGGAGTTTGGGAATTCCAGCCTTAGAGCCTCGAGCCACATCTGTCCACACATCACGCTCTGTAGCAGCGAACGTGAGCAGCCTAAAAAGCAATAGTAAATGGAGGGAGAAAAAAAAGAAGAATTACAGATTCAAGAGATGCACTGGACTCATTATTATATTTATAGATAAGATCATGTGACCAACAGGGAGAACTTCCTGCTTTCTGATGGACAACTTTTTTAAGATTATTAATTGCATGCAACTTCCATAACCCTAACATCTGCAGCAGCATTTTAAATCCACATCATACGCGCTAGTTGTATTTGAGTTTTAATTTAACACATTAAATGTGCTATTTATACTATGACTTACTGTTTACATTAAGGAATGTATGAAACACACAACCTCTAAAATCTTTTGGCTGTAGTGAGATCACTGACAACATTCATTCACTACATTAACAGCAGTGTCAAACTCTGAGTGACCACTAGATGTCAGTAAATGCACACAAACCAAAGTGATAACGACTGAGCCCGGAGCTGGTGATGACAACAAATGATTATTTAGGCAAAGATTAGAGATCTGTGTTTTTGGTGGAGAGAAGGGGGCGAATGATGGCAAAGCTCTGCAGCTGGAACGCTTCCACATCTGGCCTGACATTAACAGCTGCCCATAAATAAAACTGCAATATTGTCCTGAAAATATCCTCCTGGGCAGTCACAAGAACAAAGTTCTGCCATGAACAAAGTTCTGCCATGAACAAAGTTCTGCCATGTGCAGAGGTTGTTATTATGGAGTACTTACATCCAGCTCAGCTGATTCATTGTAAAATGTACAGACAGCCCGTGTAGAACAAGCACGAGAGCACGGAGCAGCTCTGCCACATGCCTGGAGGTGTGGACGCATTCCACGGCTGCACACGTGACCGCAGCTCCGTGGGCTCCCGCCGAAGCGCCTGAACGAGGCTCAGTCAGAAGGTGAGCGCTGCAGCTGCCGCCGCTCATCCCCGCGGTGCCCGGCGGGTCCAGGTCGGGCTCGTCAAGCGCACGGCGCGACTCAGGAATCCACGGGCGCGTGCGTTTTACTGCAGGGAAGGAAGCGGAGAATAAACATTCATTGTCATATAAAGGCATTTTAACAGCCCACATTTATTGTGCAGCAGGATGTTGTGTCGTACTGGAAAAATCCCACAGATGAACAGCAGCCATTAAAAAGTGAAATGTCATTACATGACAAGGTGTTGAGTTTAGTGTAATGACCGTAATTACAGAAACGCTCCCCAGTGGCGCTAACTGGGGCAATTTAGAGGTTTCTGATAAAGATAGCACAGAAGTGCGCTTCACATTCAGCAAAATAATCTGACTTTTAATGATTTAATGATTTTAAGTATGATGAGAGCTGTGGAAAACGCTGGCGTCTGCGTCGGTAAATTCCACTCCACTGGCCAGTAAACACCACGCGTGTTCTGAGAGACCTGGTGGGTGAGTCACTGGTGACGCGTTAATGAGCCGAGCTTCGTGCTACGAGAGATGCACAACGTGGAGCCTGATTGGACGTTTGCTCCGTGGAGGACAACGTGCTCATGGGCCTGTTCTCAGTAAACGCTGCTCTGATGAGCTGGAGCTGCAGCTCAGCAGACCGTTTCACTGATTTAGCCCTTAGTGCCTGACCTTTAGGAGGGTTTGGGGTCTGACAGGGCAAGTGATGTAGAAAAGGCCTTCACGACTAGTGAGTGAGTGAGTGAGAGCGTGTGCATGCTGTCTTTTAACTGTGGGTGAGTGTTCCACTGCAGCAGCAGCCTATACACAGCACAGGAAGCTGGCGTCCCAGCACGTGGACCGCGTTCCACCTGGAGTGATGGACGTGGAGAACCCGGCAGCAGAACGTGGCCACCTCTCGACAGCGATGAGCAGAATCAATGTGATGCTGTACGCGTGGCCGCAGCACAGAGCAGCGGTGGAACGCATGTGTGAGCTGCGTGGGAGATGATCTATGAACCGACAAGCAGCGCACGTGGGTTTCTCTTTTATGTGGGTGCATCGCTTTTCAGATGCCATTTTCATCCTTAATGAACAAATAAACTTCCAATAAGGTCCTGAGGTCTAAACCTCACACTATTAATATATAAATAAAATGTCAAGTCCAACGTAGACTGAGCAACGTTTCTTTTTTCATCTGTGCCACGCGAGGACATGATTTCAGGATGCGTCTCGTGCCCAGAACGGGTCTGCTGTTGGTTCTCGCAGAACCGTAGGTCCCATTAAACGCGTTCGCTCACGCGGCGTGAAGCGACTCATTGTGAGCTCCGCGGCGGTGTCGCTTTAAGGAGGAGGTGCGCAGCGCTGCGATGACGCAGGAACGAGCCCGAAAAGATGCTTAAAAGTGCGGAGCGGAGCCGGAGCGCGTGCGGCGGGCTGACGATCTCCGAGGGGGAGACTCTGGAGCAGACTCCATCACACGCACGCTTCGGCACCGCTGCTTCCTCACGCGCGCTCGTTTGCGACCGAGCCACTTGCGTCTGCGCGCAGCTCTACGTGCGCGGCGGAGCCAACTTGCGGGAAAAGAAGAGAAGAGCGTCTGTGCAAATCCAGCTCGGCTGAAGCAACATGTCATGTCTCATCACACTGTGCGTGTACTTTCTGAGCGTCCTGAGTGCCGTCATGACAAAGCCCATAACCGAGGACATTGACGTCTTGGTACTTTTGCCACACAATAACACCTACCTGTTTTCATACGACAGAGTGTCGCCGGCGATCTTTTACGCGCAGCGCGCGCTGGAGGCGGACGGCGGACCGTACTCCGGCTTCCGCTTCAACATCCACTTTGAGAAGTCGGACTGTGTCAATGACGCTCTGTTCGCCTTAGTGGACGGGTCGTGTCGCCAGAAGCCGGACCTGATCCTGGGTCCGGTGTGCGAGTACGAGGCGGCGGCGCTCGTGCGGCTGGCGTCGCACTGGAACATCCCGGTGGTGTCGGCAGGTGCGCTGGCCGCCGGCTTCCGCAGCAAGAGCGGCGAGTACGCGCAGCTGACGCGCATCGCGCCGTCCTACCTGAAGATGGCAGAGACCTTCACCGCGATGTTCGAGCACCTCCACTGGAAGTCCGCGCTGCTGCTCTACGAGGACGACAAGCAGGAGCGCAACTGCTACTTCACGCTGGAAGGCGTCTATCACCAGATGAGCGACTACCACGTCAGGCTCTACACGTTCTTCCAGGAGGATCGACTGGACACCGACGACGTCCTCCAAAACATCCAGGACGCGGAAGGTAACGCGCGTCCACCCGCTGCGGCCTCCACGTGCTCTAAGTGCGTGCTTCTCATTCAGTCTATGAAACCAAATCTGCCTTTGTTGCTGGGAGATGGTTTATAATAATAATCCCCAGATGGAAGTGCAGGAATGTGCAAAACTACAAATTCTTCTGCTGAAGCCGATGTGAGGTCCCACATTGTGAAGTGTTGGTGATTAATTGAGGCTCAGAGGGTTCAGATCCGCCTCCGCTGTGATTCGCAGCGTTGCTGGAAACGTGGAGGTTTTGTTTGTGCATTCGTTTCCTTCAAACATGATGTTTGGGAACAAGTGGAGATCAACAAACTGAGCGCTCAGCTTATCTGGGATCTGTTTTTCCAAGAACTCGGGAGAATATTCGGTTCACTTGTAAAATAAAGCTTTGTGAATATGAGGGCGTAAGACACGCTCATATCAACATCAGGATTTCTAATACTAATAATCTTATATTTGTAATACTGATATAACAATGAATCCCAACTACGTTTGCTGAATTGTGATCTAAATAACAGTGTGCTGTGATGAAGGAAAGCCGCTGGGTCTGTTGTGCTCTGTTTGAATTCGCTGACTCCACAGACAAGCGTTGAACACACTTGCATAACGAGCCGCTGCCACGGCTTCATCGCATGAACGGTGGCAGTGGAGGATCCGGTGAGGACTTTGGACCTGGTTGAGGACAGCAAACTGAAATGGCCTCTTTAAGTCAGTGACTGATGAAGAGAGATGGTAGAAGTCAGGACGTGATGCTGAACCTCAGGTCCAGTTCAGGGGAGAGACCAGGTTGAGTCAGAACGAGGCTGCGTTCATGTGGACGTGCACGGACGAGCGTTAAAGCTCGGTGGCCGTTTCTCACCACACAAAGCGATGCAGCGTTTGTGGATGGAGGCTTTTGTGGCTGCGGTCGTGGTCGTAGCAGTTACTGGTTACATCACCTCATGTCACGGAGCGGATGCTGTAGAAATGAGCATAAGCGTCAGGCTACACTTAATACTGAGGCTGCAACCAGTGCTCCCAGCAGGTCAGACGCTGCTCTGAAGGGTTCCAGTTCAGCTCCTTCGTGATGTGACGCTTCATATCCGACTGACTGGACCTCACTGTGCTGCTGCCGCCTGCAGGAGCAGACCGGACCTCCTCGTGTCCGGGCCGTGGCTCTTTGGACCGTGTCCTTAGTGTCTGATGAGTGGCTGCTGTCTTGTCTTTGTGGCCGCTGCCGCCCCCGGGGGGCGACTGTTACCACTCCTGGGGCAGGAGGTGCCGGTCGTAACTAACAGGTGTCAGCTCTCTATAAACCCGATGCACACATGTTTCCAGGACGCGGTGGAGTTTAATGTCCCATCCTGCTCAAACTCATGTAGGTGTAAGGAACGGTTCAGCTGAATGATCCCAGACGTTAACGTGCATCCACTGCTGTGTTTAATAGATTATAAAGGAAAAGGTAGTAAGCAAACGTTGGAAGAATATGATATCGTCAGCTTTTGACAGGTCAAAGGTCAAAGTCACTGTGACGTCATGTACTTCATTCAGAATGTTACAACCAGCATTTGTTACAGTTGGTCTGACACTCACTGGCTTCCAGTGCTGCTGGGACAGTGCATCTGTTAATACTTCTCCACCTATGATCTTACAAACCTGGAGGATTTACATGAAACCTGTAAAATAATGGTGAAAGCACGCGCAGTACGTTGTAGCACGTGACGGGTGATGACGCCATCGCTGGTCCGCTGGATTAAAGCGGCCTAATTGGGTCTGATCGGATCTGCAGCCACTGGAGGCTGTGGTGCAGATTGGCTGATAGCTCTGCAGCCTCTGATTGGACCCGCGGTGGCCAGAGCATGGTGCCACTGCACATTACTGCCCAGTGTGTGGGTCCAAATGAGATTACACACATGTCTGTGCAGAGCGGTCCCCGCTCTGGAGTCTGGTGCCCCACAGCACGGGTCAGAACCCGCGTAGTTCTAAAGCAGCTGCGTCACCCAGACGCCGGCATCGTCACTGCAGCAGCTGATGATGGCGTCATGAGGCGCCGGCCGGGTCAGCTGTGTTCCATTCACTAATGCATGCAAACACACAGACGCAATCGCTGCTGTCTGGTGTTTTAAACGCATGTCAACCACAACACAATGAGGTGTTACCAAAGCTCTGTACATGTTTAATGGAGCAGGCCTTCACTGCGTCGGGCCACTGTAGAACCTTCCACAACGTTTTTGGGCTGTTATGGGACGGCCCAGTGATGGTGGCACTTCAGCCTCCACTACAGCAGCACGGTGCGTTACCTCCACGGTTCCATCCGAGCCGGCGCCGTGCCTCCGTG
Source organism: Betta splendens (assembly GCF_900634795.4). Lineage (NCBI taxonomy): Eukaryota > Metazoa > Chordata > Actinopteri > Anabantiformes > Osphronemidae > Betta > Betta splendens. The sequence goes on from NC_040898.2 coordinate 1,185,838, forward strand.
AGTCATGGTTGGGTGAGAGGCTGCATCCAGTGAGTGGGACTGGGGCCTCAGCCGCTGGCTGTTTGTCCTGTACAGGACTGTACCGAGCATTACGGCCGCCTTCTGTTGGAACCTTCACTGTTTGTCACAGGCAAAGGCTGGGGCGCTTTTACACAGAGCAGAGTTGAAATCCATTTAAAGCAGCGTCACCACGTGAGACATGGGTTCATTGCCATCAACACTAAAACCAAAGCTAATGAACTGTTGCCCACATACTGGTCATGGGAGTCAACTTTGACCTACACACCTTTGTACCTGCACAAATGTCCAGTTTTGGAGCTTAGATCACCCTGAGAAATAGTTTAAACCTCAAATGAAGAATGGAGCAAAACAAAGCAGCAAAATATGTTTAAATGTTATGGAATCTGTGTCTATCGTTGATCTTGTTTACTGCTTTTCTCCTGGAGCCAAAGGTTCCTGCAGGCAGCGCATTGAACTGGTCTGGGAGCAGCTGAGCCTCAGGCTGCTCATTTAGAAGCAAATCACACACATCACACACATCACACACGTGGATGTGATGTGACCAGAGGTAAAAGCGTCTGACGCACAGCTGAGCACAACAACACGTACCACATACATGCAGTCAGGCAGGCGCTGGTTCTGGAGACAGCCCAGCCGTGGAGCACTGGTTCTACAGCTCCAGAGGGAGGCAGCTGGTGTCTGGACACCAGCTCGTACGGTGGAACCTCCCTCTGATGCTCTGGAGTTTTACTGTAGGAGTCATTAGCTGCTTTTAACTGGGCAGTGTGTGTGTTGTATGGGATCACGTAGTGGCAGCGTGACATCATACAGCTCGCCTTGGCTCCAGCTCGGCTCCGGCTCGGCCTGACCCGGCCCGGCTCAGCTCCGACTCCGACCCGGCCCGGCTCGGTTCGACACCGTTCACGAGTCACAGCGTTTGCTCACGTTGTAGCTGGAATGTCTGTCTCAGAATCAAGCGCCCCATGTGGAAGTGAGCACCCTGGAATTCCAGAAATGGCATGTCTTACTAAAATAAGTTTGGGATTTCTGTCATTCCATCCTCATGAGGCAAACAAACTAAACATGCATCCATTTATTTTACCAGCAGCCAATGTTTTACATCTAAAACTCCCCTCATCAGTTTGCTCTGGACTCTGGTACCAGCGACCACACGACTCTTACGCGTAACAAGCACTTAGGAGGGAAGAGGAAGCAGCTCTCACGTGATTGGTCCGTTTCTGATGCGGGTCCTCCTGAGACATGCACTCCCATCCTGAGTCTGTATGAAGCCTTTGTGTTTGCAGAGAACTCCCCCTGAGCTCCTGCATAGTTGTAAAGCAGTGACTCACTTTTACTGTTTGACCACAAATGTCTGAAGGTTAAGCCTTGAGGGCGACGGCAGCAACACGGCGTGTTGCTGGGCACATCCTACGCTGGCGCGTCGCTGCCTGCCTCCGTCACCATCACACGTGTCTGTTCCTTCTGACAGACGGCTCCAACAACATATATCCTTGTTTTTGGAGTAGTCGCATTACAAATTCGCACAACAGCCCTCTATTTGCATACGCTCTAGTTTCTCAGCCAGCTTCAGCCGCTGACACACTGTGGGCACTCAGTGAGCGCGCCATGTGCTGCCCCATTCCTCACTTAATTTGTAACTTGCATCAATGCCCTCGCAAAAGGGAAAATCCTGAAGTTTTGAAATGCTGCTGGCTGCGAACGCTGCCCCGTGGAATGGCTAACAGAGCACACACAGGGCCACTAGTGTGTGTAGAGCCCAGTGTAATTAAAGGGTGCTATAGTGCTGGCAGGACTGAGGTGAAGTTTGTCCCACCGACTCCAGGGATATTTCAGGAGGTGTGTTTAAGTGACAGAGTTGTGAGGAATGTTCCAGCGAGACTCTGAATCTTCCTTATTACCGGCGACGCTGGGCTCACGCTCTTTTCAATCGCGACCCTTGTTTATGCAGCAACTTTTTTGTTGGTTTATTTATTTATTTATCACCAGGACACCAAAGGGAAAGTCTATCAAGCTAGCGAAAGAATTCCTGCATCTGCTCTTTCCCCAGAGCTGTGCTCACTGCTGCTCGCTAGGAGCACGTGGCCGCGTGAAGGGAGCGCCCCAGCGGCGAGGCGTGCTAGCGGCGAGGCGTGCTAGCCATGAGGCGTGCTAGCGCTCAGGTGTGCCACCGCTGAGGCTTGCCAGCGGCGATGCGTGCTAACCATGAGGAGTGCTAGCGCTCAGGTGTGCTAGCGCTGAGGCGTGCTAGCGGCAAGGCGTGCTAGCACCGCAGTGTCACTGATGGCTGAGGCTGTCATGGGCTCCATCCACCGTCTGCACCAACCTTGTTTAAATTCTAGGCCAGGATGCAGAAAGCAGCCTGGATGTGCCAGCGTGACAGAACAAACACGTAGACCAATGTCTCAAGCATCTGCTACTCAGTGTCACAGAGCCCTCGAGCTGATTAGCGGCCGCTGCAGGCTGTAATGAGTGTGATGTGGCCCTCCATGCAGGTCCACAGTCAGCAGCAGGCACGTGGGTTCAGCTCAGATACGCTAGCGTCATGCATCAAACCTGGTTAATAGAAGGTAAACATGTCTCTCTTCTAATGAGTGCATCAGTCTCTTCTCCTTGTAGACACATTGTTAATGGAGCCTGAGGTGTGACATGTGAGCCACTGGTGTATCACACCAACCCGTCCACCTGTTACTGCTCCTAGCAGGCCAATGGAAATGCTAGTTTTGCTTGTGGCCAAATTTAAAACTGAATTTTAGTTAAATTTGACATTAACTGTTTTCAACCATTCTATCTGTGTCCAGTTACTGGTCCAAACGCACCGTCTGTGTCCAGTTACTGGTCTAATTATCTCATCTGTGTCAAATTACTGTTCCAAACACATCGTCTGTGTCCAGTCACTGGTCCAAATGCACCGTCTGTGTCCAGTTACTGCTCCAAACACCTGTCTTTATCCAGTTACTGGTCCAAACACCCTGTCTTTATCCAGTTACTGGTCCAACCACACCGTCTGTATCCAGTTACTGGTCCAAACACCCTGTCTTTATCCAGTTACTAGTCCAACCATATCGTCTGTATCCACTTACTGGTCCAAACACCCTGTCCTTATCCAGTTACTGGTCCAAACACCCTGTCTTTATCCAGTTACTGGTCCAACCACACCGTCTGTATCCAGTTACTGGTCCAACCACACCGTCTATATACAGTTACTGGTTCAACTACACCGTCGGTGTCCAGTTACTGGTCCAACCATCCCGTCTGTGTCCAGTTACTGGTCCAAACACCCTGTCTTTATCCAGTTACTAGTCCAACCATATCGTCTGTATCCACTTACTGGTCCAAACACCCTGTCCTTATCCAGTTACTGGTCCAAACACCCTGTCTTTATCCAGTTACTGGTCCAACCACACCGTCTGTATCCAGTTACTGGTCCAACCACACCGTCTATATACAGTTACTGGTTCAACTACACCGTCGGTGTCCAGTTACTGGTCCAACCATCCCGTCTGTGTCCAGTTACTGGTCCAAACACCCTGTCTTTATCCAGTTACTAGTCCAACCGTATCGTCTGTATCCACTTACTGGTCCAAACACCCTGTCCTTATCCAGTTACTGGTCCAACCACACCGTCTATATACAGTTACTGGTCCAACCACACTGTCTGTGTCCAGTCACTGCTCCAAAAGCACCGTCTGTGTCCAGTCACTGGTCCAACCACACTGCCTTTATCCAGTTACTGGTCCAACCACACTGTCTGTATCCACTTACTGGTCCAAACACCCTGTCTTTATCCAGTTACTTGTCCAACCACACCGTCTGTATCCAGTTACTGGTCCAACCACACCGTCTATATCCAGTTACTGGTTCAACTACACCGTCGGTGTCCAGTTACTGGTCCAACCATCCCGTCTGTGTCCAGTTACTGGTCCAACCACACTGTATGTGTCCAGTTACTGGTCCAACCACACCGCCTGTGTCCAGTTACTGCTCCAAACACCTGTCTTTATCCAGTTACTGGTCCAAACACCCTGTCTTTATCCAGTTACTGGTCCAACCACACCGTCTGTATCCAGTTACTGGTCCAACCACACCGTCTATATACAGTTACTGGTTCAACTACACCGTCGGTGTCCAGTTACTGGTCCAACCATCCTGTCTGTGTCCAGTTACTGGTCCAAACACCCTGTCTTTATCCAGTTACTAGTCCAACCATATCGTCTGTATCCACTTACTGGTCCAAACACCCTGTCCTTATCCAGTTACTGGTCCAAACACCCTGTCTTTATCCAGTTACTGGTCCAACCACACCGTCTGTATCCAGTTACTGGTCCAACCACACCGTCTATATACAGTTACTGGTTCAACTACACTGTTGGTGTCCAGTTACTGGTCCAACCATCCCGTCTGTGTCCAGTTACTGGTCCAAACACCCTGTCTTTATCCAGTTACTAGTCCAACCATATCGTCTGTATCCACTTACTGGTCCAAACACCCTGTCCTTATCCAGTTACTGGTCCAACCACACCGTCTATATACAGTTACTGGTCCAACCACACTGTCTGTGTCCAGTCACTGCTCCAAAAGCACCGTCTGTGTCCAGTCACTGGTCCAACCACACTGTCTGTGTCCAGTTACTGGTCCAACCGTGTGTGTGGGTGCGCTTCTGTGTGTGTGTCTGTGTCTGTGCGCCTGTGCATGCTGTGTAGGACACATGTACCCTGTGATCACTGTCTGGTTCTCTGGTGGAACCTTTAGTATTTCCCAATCTGTGCAAGCATGAGGGCAACACTCATCACAGCTGTGTTTCCTCTGCTGATTGCTGACTCCTCCCACGGTTAAGGATCAGTGTTTGGGGACAGGCTCATATCATCTCTGATTAGGTGATTTATGGTGGATGATGTCCAGCAGGTCAACCCACGTTGTCCACACCCGTGTGTGTGTGTGTGTGTGTGTGTGTGTGTGTGTGTGTGTGTGTGTGTGTATATGTGTGTGTGTGTTTATATGTGTGTGTGTGTGTGTGTGTGTGTGTGTGTGTGTGTGTGTGTGTGTGTGTGTGTGTGTGTGTGTGTGTGTGTGTGTGTGTATCTCATACTGGAAATCCTGTCTGTGTCTGTCTGTGTTATTGGTCCAACCACACCGTCTGTGTCCAGTTACTGGTCCAACCACCTTGTCTGTTTCCAGTTACTGATCCAATCGTGTCTGTGTGTGCGCTTGTGTGTGTCTGTGCACGTGCTGTGTAGGACACATGTACCCTGTGATCACTGTCTGGTTCTCTGGTGGAACCTTTAACATTCTCCAATCTGTGCAAGCAGACGCGGCTTCATGAGGGCAGCACTCATCACAGCTGTGTTTCCTCTGCAGAGTGCTGACTCCTGTGTGTTGCAGTCTTAGGGAGGGTTCCAAGTTGAGTAAGAAATGCAAGTTGAGTAAGAAACCCAAAGTATTGACAGGTGTTGTGCTCATTTTCACGTCTGTGTGTTAAAGCCAGCAGCTCTCAGGTTGTGTTCGGTCCCTTCCTGCTTCCTGTGTGTGGCTGGGCTCAGGCTTCACGCGCCAGAAGACGCTGCAGATAATCGCGTCTCCGGATAATCTCTAAGAAAGTGCATTCATTCTCGCGCTGGGCCAGGAGGATGCACAGTTTCTGCATGGACTGGAGTCTGGGCAATTGAAAGCACATGGCTCCGACATTTGCAACTTTATTCCAAAAGGCACACTGGGAGGTGCGTTCCTCCACATTCTCTAACTAACGTACTGTACATGCAGAGGACAGAGGCCGAGGTTGAGTCAACTCCTTATTTACCCTCAGTAATGGAAGGTGTTAGTGAAAACCAGCCAAAGTGTTGATTGGGACTTTGATTAGTGTGAATGCAGACCACTGGTTAACGACCACGTGGTGACTGACTGAATGTTTGGCTTTGTTCTTAGTCATTGTTACTATTGCTAATGTGTTAGCATCAAGCTGAAACATATACACATGTTCTCTATTGAGTTGTGCTTGGATTATCATGTGTTGCCATGGGAACCAGTGTGATTTAGCACCTAGAGACTGGGCTCATCATTCTGTAAATAAGTGAATCTACTCTGGTACTGCTCCCCTTCCTGGTTCTGTGGGACTGTGGTTCTGTTCTCTCTGGTAGCACTAAAGCCCTGTCTCTCAGTGAATGAGTGTTTTCATGTTAGTACCTTCCTTACTCTCATCACAGCACCAGACCATTCTTCTGTTAACGTCACGACTCGTTGTCTCAGTCCGGTCTGTCAGCTTTGCTTTTCACCTCCAGAACTTCCATTATCCAGCCAAAAACATGAGGTCTGCTTCCTCACTCACAGCTTAGAGCCCACAAAACCCAGAAGGAAGGTTCCCTCAGACGTCCAAGCTGAGTCAAGGCAGTGGTTTGTTTCAGGACAGAGCCTACGTTTGAAGCATAAGCTTGCTGTTTGGTGAACTTGTTTTGATGAACTTGTGGAGAAGGTCAGCTGGTCAGAGCAGTGTACGGGTAGTGAACTCCTCCATCCTCCTGGATGTGATCCAGCTCACAGCCCCCCTCAATATAAGCACATGATACCAGGCCTCAGAATCAGAATTATCTGAACCAAACAGGGAGCACACATCAGAGGAGTTTAGGATTTACGTTCTGAAATTGGATTTCATGGCCTGAACTGATGTGAATTTAGAAGATTAAGTAGAAAGTGGACTATGTATGAATTTTATAGCATTTTGGGACATAAAGTGAGCGTTTGAAATGAAAAAAGAGAGTTTTATTTATCTGTACCAGAATAACTATGCATTAAAAATCATTGTTGTTAATCTGTTAACAACACTGGCACTGAGAACATCAAAAATGTGAGGTTGTTTTTCTGCAAGACCCGTGTGTTAAAAAATGTTTTTTAAATTTTATATTTTATACTAACAACAAAAAAACTGAACCATCTCATACTGAAAATCCTGTCTGTGTCCAGTTACTGGTCCAAACGTCCTGGTTGTGTCTGTTGCTGCTTGTTATTCTTGTTCATTCCTGTCTTTTCTATCTTTCACCCCAACCCGTCGGGGCACATGTTTGTGTACATTCAGCCATGTTTGTTTGACCTAGTACTTACAGAACATTTTCTGTTTACACTTTGTGTGTTTAAAGAGTGAACTAACTGAAATAGGACATTGATATAATTCAGCATAATAACCATAAGTACTTTCACCTCTTTGTTCCAGCGGTGATCATGTGCATGGGAGCTGACAAAATAAGAGAGATCATGTTGGCTGCTCACAGACGAGGCCTCACCAGTGGAAACTGCCTCTTCTTTAACATCGAGCTCTTCAATGCTTCGTCTTATGGTAAGTTTAGCCTAATGTAATGAGCCAACTAGAAACCATCAACAGAATCATTTACACTGATTTGAGCTTTGATAATTTATCTGCAGCAGAGGCCAGGTATTCAGACACTGACTCATTGAATGGTAGTGAGTGAGGGGCTGCACTCCAACAAAACATGACACAGTATTTAGTAGATGAGTCAAGTTTTATCATACAATGCACCTGCAGAGAAACTACTACACAAACTGTGCTTTCTTAACATGTGTAGATGCTCTTGGTTTAGAGGGATCTGTGCTTAAACTCTATTTTGTCCAATAAAACAGACTGTGTTTTCCTGAATTCTAGGCAATGGCTCATGGAAGAGAGGGGACAAGTATGACAACGATGCACGGCAGGCGTACGCCTCTCTGAGCACGGTCACGCTTCTACGGACGGTCAAGCCAGAGTTTGAAAACTTCTCCAAGGAGATGAGGAGGTCCAGTGAAAAAGCTGGACTTCTTCACTGTGACGACTGTGGAAGTGTATGTGTCAAACTCTGTTACTGTGAATCAGTGTTGGTTAGCAAATAATGAAACACAAATATTAGATTCATGTGAAAATGGCTTTCTGCAAATTATATTAAGGCACATATGGGTTCAGGAAGGAAATATTCAGCTCCTTCCAAATCAGAGTAATAACGAAAAGTTGAGTCCCTCCGTCAGTAAACTGGGTCATTTGAGTCCAGTGCTACTGGTTACAATTTCACAGTGCAGTACAGGGGGATGTCTGGTCCGTCACCTGTCACAGCTTCATGGGAGAGTGGCGAAGAGAAAACCACTGTTAAATCACAACTGGATTTCACCAAACGGTGGAAGACGGTCTTTTGGAGCGATGAGGCAGAATGCTGCTTCCTGCACATCAGACACCGTCACATCAGCGTCATGCTGCAGGGAAGCTTCTACAAGTCATGCCTGGAGGTCGTGAATAGCAAATGTGATAAAACATAAGAGAATGAATATATACAAAATATTCTTGACCTTACTTACGTTTTATTTTACATTAATGCCGCTCCATCAGTCTGCTTGTTCCAGTGACAGGTGACACAATGTCTGTGCAGCTGTAAAGCAGTCATCTCAAGTCATCTCATTTAGCTCTAGTAGGGTTTAAGAATACAGGTGTATAGAAAAAAAGGAAAAACTGAGAAACCCAAACCAGAACCAGGTGCAGGTGGGAGGTTATGTCCAACCACCCTGTCTGTATCCAGTCACTGGTCCAACCACCCCGTCTGTGTCCAGTTACCGGTCCAACCATCTTGTCTGTGTCCAGTTACTGGTCCAACCACACCGTCTTTATTCAGTTACTGTTCCAAACACCCCGTCTGTATCCAGTTACTGGTCCAACCGAACCGCCTGTGTCCAGTCACTGGTCCAACATGTCTGTGTCCAGTTATTGGTACAAGCCATCTTGTCTGTGCCCAGTTACTGGTCCAAAAACCCTGTATGTGTTCAGTTACTGGTCTAACCACACTGTCCGTGCCCAGTTACTGGTCCAACCACACCATCTGTGTCCAGTTACTGGTCTAACCACACTGTCTCTGTTCAGTTATAGGTCCAACCACACTGTCTGTGTCCAGTTACTGGTCCAACCACACTGTCTGTGTCCAGTTACTGGTCCAACCCTCCTGTCCGTGCCCAGTTACTGGTCCAACCACACCATCTGTGTCCAGTTACTGGTCTAACCACACTGTCTCTGTTCAGTTACTGGTCCAACCACACTGTCTGTGTCCAGTTACTGGTCCAACCATCTTGTCTGTGTCCAGTTACTGGTCACACCATCTTGTCTGTGTCCAGTTACTGGTCCAAAAAACCCTGTATGTGTCCAGTTACTGGTCCAACCACACCATCTGTGTCCAGTTACTGGTCTAACCACACTGTCTGTGTCCAGTTACTGGTCCAACCATCCTGTCTGTGTCCAGTTACTGGTCCAACCCTCCTGTCCGTGCCCAGTTACTGGTCCAACCACACCATCTGTATCCAATTACTGGTCCAACCATCCTGTCTGTTTCCAGTTACTGGCAAACATCTTGTCTGTGTCCAGTTACTGGTCACACCATCTTGTCTGTGTCCAGTTACTGGTCCAAAAAACCCTGTATGTGTCCAGTTACTGGTCCAACCACACCATCTGTGTCCAGTTACTGGTCTAACCACACTGTCTGTGTCCAGTTACTGGTCCAACCATCCTGTCTGTGTCCAGTTACTGGTCCAAACCTCCTGTCCGTGCCCAGTTACTGGTCCAACCACACTGTCTGTATCCAATTACTGGTCCAACCATCCTGTCTGTTTTCCAGTTACTGGCAAACATCCTGTCTGTGTCCAGTTACTGGTTCAACTACATCGTCTGTATCCAGTTACTGGTCCAACCACCCTGTCTGTCTCCAGTTAATGGTTCAACCACACTGTCTGTATCCAATTACTGGTCCAACCATGTCTGTGTTCACTTACTGGTCCAACCATGTCTGTGTTCACTTACTGGTCCAACCATCTTGTCAGTGTCCAGTTACTGGTCCAACCATCTTGTCTGTGTCCAATTACTGGTCCAACCACCTCGTCTGAGTCCAGTAACTGGTCCAACCACACCATCTGTATCTGGTTACTGGTCCAACCATCCCATCTGTCTCCAGTTACTGGTCCAAACGTCCTCTGACCTGTTAGTGGTCCAACTGTCTCGTCTGTATCAAGTTACCGGTCCAACCGTCCTCCGACCAGGTACTGGTCCAACCATCCTGTCTGCGTCTGCTTCACCTCAATTAGATGGCAGATATTTGCTCACATGCATTTAAATCACAATTTATTGATTGGCTTTTCAATTAAACACATCCTTTATGACTATTTAAACTGGACTGATTGGAAATAACGTTGTCTTTATCCATTATTCCATCACAGGTCAACATGTTTGTTGAGGGGTTTCATGACGCCATGCTGCTGTATGCCATCGCTTTGCATGAAGCCATGAAAAATGGATATAATAAGAAGAACGGAACGGAGATCACGGCACACATGTGGAACAGAACCTTTGAAGGTAAAACTACATACTGCTCCTGCTGAATCTGTGTTTACTACAGTCACTCCTATTAGTGATGTATAAAGCACAACATTCAATCCAAGTTGAAGTGGTTAGCCAGTGATTGGTTATGTTTCTATGGTGATGAATAGGTGTGGCTGGCCAGGTATCCATGGACGTCAACGGTGATAGAAACGGAGACTTTTCTCTGATGGCCATGACCAATGTTGAGGCAGGAACCTATGAGGTAAGCAGAAGCAAGTGAGAGTTTCTCCCAGGTAGAAATAATGTTAAACGGAACCATAACTAACTTATAGGCGGTGGCCAACTACTTTGGTGCCAACGGAACCTTCCAACTGCTGCCTGCCTTCAACGCTGAGCGTTTCACTCTGACAGGACGACACAAAGAACCCGTGGACATCAACAAATCTTGTAATTATCTTTTACATTTTACTTGAATCTGACTTGAAATAAGCATATGTTTTAACTGGTGCCTGACTCCCAACAGGTGGTCTGGGAGTGTCAGCTCTGACTGGAGTCATAGTGGGAGCTGTTCTAGGAACTGCACTGCTCATAGCATTCTATTTCTTCAGGTAACAGCTGATACTAATCTTCTTTTTATGATGTAAAAGGGTTAGGGTTTTCATAAATGTCCATGTGAGACTTTGATGTCACTTTTATAGCCCTGAGATTCCTTAATCTCTTTGCATGATGACAATAAAGCTTCGTCCTGTCCTATGCTGACTAGGTTTTGGTTGGAATCGCTCTTATTAACCGATCGTAAATCTGAGAGTAGGTGTTGGAGCACTGTAAGTATGATGAAAGTAAAGGAGGGAGGTTTAGTGCTAAACAGCTGGTGGCACCAGTTGGTTGTGATTAAAGTGTGGCCAATGAGGGGTGTGTTCGTCACAGTACATGGACACCTTTCTCTTTGTTCAAGATTGAAGTTAAATTTAAACTTGTGTCTTTTGCTGTTTTGCAGAAAAAACTACCGAATCACCATTGAGCGACGCACACACAGTGAAGAAGTCAACACTAGGAAGCACCGTCAGCTGCGAGAGGACTCCATCAGATCCAACTTCTCAGCAGCATAAACGTCCCGACCAAGAATCACGCGTCTTAATGTGACCAAAGACTGAAACCTTTGTGTTTGTCTCCTTCAGTGTTTGACTTACTGTAACTCAGGACAACTGTACCAGTCACAGAGTACCACTTACCTGGATGTTCCTTCACACAGACACATGCTTGTACTGGTGTGAACACGCAGCCTTTCCAACCCCACGTTGGCGCACTAGTAGGATGGGTGAGATCCACTTTACTTTTCTGCTTTTTAAACAACGGAGGGAGCGACAGGAAGGGACATAAGCTAGATCTGCACATATAAGCCTAAGCAAGCACCTGCTAGTGTTAATACTGTGGGAAACAGGAATCGTCACCTCAGTATGACCACAACCCACGGGTCAGCATATTTCTACATGTGTAGACTTTAAGCTACTGATACAGTATGACGCTACTGACACTGTTAAACTTTAGTTCACCGTCATTTAATTGAAAACCATCCTCCATCCAAATCAAATCCCTGAAATGAGTGCAAGTCTCCAAAAAAGAGAAACACTACGTTGAAAGCACATTTTTTCTATTGGCTTTGTGAGTCTGTGTCTCTACTTTCTGGTGAGGCAAAAATCATTTAGCAATAATAAGAGGACATCTGGCTTAACTGTTAACTGTTAAACCTTTGCTGGTTTAGCTTTGGAGTTTCATACATTACTGCTTCATGAATAGATTATCTACTGACATGTCAAAGAACACAGTCGGTTCCAAATTACAAATCTTAAATCAGATCATGGAGCTGTAAGTAGTCCAAGAACAGACTGCATGCAAAGTGTCAGCGCGCTAAATCTAAAGCCTAAACCATTCTACAGGCAGGAAGATGGTGACAGACTGGTTCACTGGACTAACTGCTCGATGGTGTCGATTTTCAGAGATACGTTTATTATGAAGAACCAAATTCATCCTTCTATTTAAGCTCTGCCTAATATTACTAGAATTACTTTTAGTATCTGGTCCGGCACAGTGATTTAACAGTAAACCTTAAAGTATTTAAATTATTTTTTTTATTTAAAACATCAATATTTTTGAAATAATTCTGTCTATATTGAATGTGTAGTAAAATGATTAAACATCCTAATTGACTTCAACATATCCTTTTTCTCTATTGTTACTGTATGTTACACTATTCCACAGTATGTTTTTATATTATGTCAGTTATTATAGTAGTGTAGATGCTTTTAAATAACCAGTATCAAGTTGTTTCAGTGGCAAAAATGTAAACAAACCATTTTCCTCCTTGTTTTCTGAATAAATTAGTCATGAACTGTGATCAGTTTAACTTAAAAACCAGCTGGACTTAGTTTTCCACCACCCCTTTGTGATGTTGAATGGATGTGCTCAATAAAGTTAATGACTGTGTATGACTGTATCAAACCTTCTTCTGTGTTTACATTTATACTTTCATAACCAAAACAAAGCAATTACTTTGCATTCTTTTAGAAATATCAATATTAATATATATTGTGTATTTTGTTGTGGGCAAGCATAGTTCTTACAGGCAAAACATAGTATGTTCAACATCATTATTTTTATTTTTAAATAAAATTTAAGTGATGTAGTGGATTATTTTGCAGTAAATTCTAATAATGGTCTAAATAGGGATCAAAGTGAAATTTCAGGGGTAATTAAAGGAAAATCAAATGTACTTACAGGACGCAGACAGTAAACTGATTCATGACCCCACATATCAAACATGGATTCATTCCTGAATAACAAACACTTGTGAAACAATCGTGCACTTTTAGACGTCCTGTTTAAAAGCAGTAAAGTACAGGCAGCACAGTTGCCATTATGTAATTGTAGATTAACAGCGGTTTAATGTAGCTGAAATGTATAGTTCAGTAACGTTTTAGTAAATACAGCAAAAAGCTGTTATTTTGTACCATAACAGTAAAATACTGGCCAATATTTACCAATTAATTCATATTTACACATTTTCTAGAAGAAAAGACATGGCTGCATAGATTTTAATTTTTTCTAAGTATTATGAAATTATTAATCTTAAGTTCTAACTCTTACTCTCTCCTACATTACACACAGTAAAATTGTGACTTTGAAATTTGTATTTTGCAATAACTGAGCCTCAAAATGCTTTTCAAAATATGTTTTTATATGTTTTTACTTTTCCGCAAAGCTTTATACATAAAAAACCTCTGAACAAAGTTCTCAAAAAATCATAAATTTCAGCCATATAAATTAAACCAGTGATCTGTCTGTCTGGAGTGTAAAAACCTAAACAATATAACTGAAGTGGGTTGTCCAATCCTGCTCATCGAGGGCACTGTGCTGCTTGTTTTTCAATCATCCCGGAACTTATAGCTTTGACTGGCTGAACACAGCTAAAGCAGGAGATCAGAAGTGAGTAGAGAAGGAAGAGTTCAAAAGCAAGCAGGACAGTGACCTTTAAAGAGCAGGATTGGACACCACAGAAGTAGCAAAATAGCAATAAGCAATAAGCAAATAAGCTAAAGTCAAACATGTACAGTATGGGGTGCCAAATGTAAAAGGAGCACCTATAACTAGTTTTCTCACATTTAACTAAATGACACAACATGTTTTCTCACATTTAGTTAAATGTGCAAAAGTCTAAATGTAAATGTTAAATGTAAATGTTAAATGCTAAATGTTAATGTAAATGTTAAATGTTAAATGTTAAATGTTAAATGTTAAATGTTAAATGTTAAATGTTAAATGTAAATGTTAAATGTTAAATGTTAAATGTAAATGTTAAATGTTTGCCGAGTGTAAACTGAATATTCATGAATGGGCAAGTAGACTCCACCCCTACCCTCAAACAGCGCTGGTCTCAGATCAGAGACGCGAACTCAATCACCTCAAACAGTGCGCGCAAACCCCGCCCACATCTGATCTGGAAACTTTTGTTTTTAGCCTGGACGTAACTTCGGCTAGCTAGTATAGTTAGCCAACTAATTCTCCACCGGCGCCACAGAAATATTCTTTTTAAACCTACTTGACTCCTCATTAATGGTGTTTACGACAGAACGGCAGTTTGAAGCGGAGCCTTAGCCTGCACACCTGCCGTTACAGCCCGTTCAATCTCCCCCAACGGGAGGGAGTCGGAGCTGGCGGCCATGATGGCTTCGACTTCAGGCTTCTCTCTAGTATTTTCGTGCACCGATCCAGAGTCAGATGTGGGCGGAGCTATGCGTACTGTTTGACGTGTTTGAGTCCGCGTCACTGATCTAGGATCATAGGAGGTGGAGTCTACTTAAATATTCAGTTTTACACTCGTTTTACATTTACATTTAAAATTTACATTTAACATTTAACATTTAGATTTAACATTTAAATTTAGACCTTTGCACATTTAACTAAATGTGAAAACTAGTTATAGGTGCTCCTTTTACATTCGGCACACCATACATAGCAAAGGTTACAGACAATGTAAATTTAAACTTAGCATGAAATTTGCAGGGTGACAGTAAGAAGTCCGGTGCCAGTTTGCAATGTCACAAATTCCTCTAAAGAGAGAGAAAAGTTACTACCATTCCTCCCACAAGTGCTTTTATCTTTGAAATGCAGACATCCCTGCCTAAACCTTACATCACTTGTAAAGATCTACACTCATCATGCACAGCAGGACTTGTTTGAAAATGTGATGCACTTTACTAATTCCAACAAGCAAAAAAACTGCCAATTACCTATTAAACTGACAGATGAAGATGGGGGAAAATTCAAACTGGACCATTTTCTCTAGCATGTGGGCTCACTAGTTGGTTGTATTCCCATGATGCATTGCAAAAATACTGTAAAGTACTGTTTTCGCTCCTCAAAGTATTAATACTATAGAAAACTGGTAAAAGACATTTCAGGAAAATGATTTACAGCAATGCACTGCATTTTCAGAATTACAGAAACATACTGTTAATTACGTAAATTAACAGCAATGTCTAAGAGTGTGCAACATGAATCAACCAGGGACATGACATTTAATGCAAAGGAGTGTTTAGACTTAATGGAAATGATCATCACAGACCTTCACCTTCCATTAAACCCCTGTCACCAAAATAACTGAAGAGTTTGATTATTTGAGATGACTCAACATTAATAGTGTTTAAAACAAATCAATAAAAATCATTTGAAAATAGTCATTTTTCATGCTTCCATACAGGCCTGGCTCTTTACAGTAGACACATCATTCAGGAGATGACCCAGCCTTCAAGAGGAAAAGGCCTGAAGTCTGTATTTTCTACCAAACAAGATTGAAGAAGCTGCTCCAGAGCCGCTCCAGATGAGTCCTTAACTTAATGAATAAGTTATTGAATCTTTAATCTTTTTGAAACCAAGGAAACATTATCGCTCTGTCAGATTACTGTTGAGAGCGGCGCATTAAGTGATGACAGGGCTCCTTCATACGCCACTGGTCCAAACCTGAGGAGGCACTTCTTAGTTTTCTTTGACGTTTTTCCATTTTGATTCAATGGAAAGAGACAATAAAGAAAAAACATGAAAACAGAATTCTCACTAAAGAGGAGGTAGGTTCCGGCTGAGACGGCGGGGTCAGGTCCATTTCAAGAGTGGACGCGTTTCCTCTTTTGGACCATGTTAGCTTTGGCAGCAGATTGTGGATTCTGAGGTTGTCTTAGGTTTCAGTCTGCTTCCTGTTCCTGTGGAGGATTGGCCTTGTGATTTATTAGGAGGAAGAGGATATCATGTTCTGAGACGCTCTTTTTTCTTTTTAATGAAAGCTATGCACTGGGAGCATGAGCCAGATTAAGACCCAAAAGAATAATTATGCACCTGTCACACAATTCAAAACGTTTCTATGGGACTTTTTTCATTTTCCTTCCTGGAAATATTCTGCACAACTCTAACGTCCTCCATCCTCCTCTTCTTTTAGAAGAACAGAATTTAACCTTTAAGGCACCAGTTGTGGCAATATTTCATGGCTTAAAATAAGGTTTAAGGATGTGTGCTCAGCATCAGATAAGGATGCTGTCGAGTTCAACTGTTGGCTAATATGAATTATATCAATTAATATGAATAAAAAACAATGCACATGCATGACTAATGCCTGGGGCAGTTATTAAACATACGAAGATGATTACATGAAGCTGCATAGCAAGGAAAACAAGAACTTGTATGAACCTTTACAAAAGACTCAAATTCAGGAAACAAAGAGCATAAATGACCTATTTTATTGTTTAACTAGATGTATTTTAGTTTTGCCTGATTCCTCACAGATATCTTTGTATTTAAACTGAACAGTAACTCACATGTTCTGATGTGATGCTATGATTGTTGTCATGACAACAGGTCAGCCACATGTCTGCCTCATCATCTGCATCATACTGTATAAATAGTTCTCCTTTAGTGTGTGTATGAGCTGATGAAGTATAAAGTTTTGTACCTGAAATAGTCAAAATACATTTTATCCAGGCGGTGCGGTGGGAAGCACTGTCGCCTCACAGCAAGAAGGTTCTGGGTTCGATTCCCGGAGGCGGCCCTGGTGCCTTTCTGTGTGGAGAGAGTTTGAAACTCTTTCTGTTAATTCAAACTCCAGCTTGAAAGATCCAACAGCGTGACGGGACGGCAGAGGTGTTTGACTTCACTCAGTGAAGGAGGAAACAAAACTTAATATTAACAAAAGTTAAATGGTGTAATAATAAAGCTTAGAAAACCCAGAATGAACCACATTTTGTGTTTTCTAAAAGATTTCCCAAAGAAGCAATATTTAGCTTTGGCACGACACCTTATCATGAAACGCATGAAAAGATTCATATAAAGCTGAAAAGCTGAAAAGTGTTTGCATCAGAGTTTAAGAGTCAAGATTCAAAAAACTTTATTAATCCCAGAGGGAAATTATTTTTTTCATTTTTCATCAATCTGTTAAAGAAGGTATTAGTTCACTGGCCCTGTCCTTGGACCCCTCAGTCACTGGCTGCTGGACTTGTAGCCAGTGATGGTCCTCATGCTCCTCCACACTTCCCTGGTGTTGTTGTTCTGTGTCTGTGGTCCAGTTTCCTCCTTTTAACCACCTTGCTGAATGCTTTCTTCTGTTCATTCAGGGTGGCTTTGATGTCATGAGTGACCCATGGTTTGTTGTTAGGAAAGCAGTTTTATCAGGTACATAGGTGTCCACGCAGAAATTAATATCATTTACTGTAGCATAGTTTATTACTGGAAGTTAATTTGCTGAGGGTGGAACTGGAGCCCAGTCTCTAATCCACACATCACACTCTGACATCAGAGGAGAGGCCTTGAATGTGGAGGATGAGCCCTGCTGCCTTGGAAATGGATGAGGCCTTACCCTCAGATAACAACGGTCAGAGCTGTGTAAGTCCTCCAGATGCTTGTGATCAGGGAGTGACATGTTTAACCTTGGTGACCAGTAGTAATGTCCAGTTGTGTGATGGTTGTTTGTTTGAAGCAGAAGCTGGGACTGTTGTAACTGCTGTCAGTTCAGAGCAGGAAGGGCTGCAGGGAGCTGGCATTGTCTTCTCCTCCCCGGTTCCATTACAGCTCATTAAGTGTTCCCTTCCTGGGGCACCTGTGAAGTGGCCTTGATCGTTCTGATAAATGGACCACCTCTGTTGAGGGGGGTTATTCATTTGTACATGCAGAGCCTCTCCAACCACTGGTCTTCTCTGCTGGTCCTGGACTGAGGTGCTGCTCAGGCTCTTTGTCCTGTTTGTCTCCACTGACCTGTGGCCTCTCTTGTGCTTTGACCTTTGCTTTGGGGGTTCTGGGTGCTGTCTGCAGGCAGCTGTGTGGTGCAGGGATGTGACATGAGGAGCTGGAGCTGCTGATGGGAGTTTGACTGGGGCTCCATCAGCTGTTTCCACTGTAGCGCTAAGCTGGGTTGGACTTCACGCGAGGAAGCTGCAGCTGGAGGCGAAGGCTGGTGTTCAGCAGGAGAAGAAGCAAAGGTGCCATCCATTATCATAGAAAATGTTCACTCTGCCATGATGAGGAGCTGCTGAGCCCTTACTAACAGGGGCTAGAAGGTAAAACAGGGAAGGGTTCATCAGCACGGTTACCATACGACATCACATCTGCTCTGAGCTTATTGGGACCATCATTTTATTTTGGAAAGGAAACTGACCTGGCTGCTAAAGTCACAGTCTGAGTTGATCTGAGGAAAAACCCAGTGGCTGTGAATGTCAGACTGGCATCAAAGATGAAGCTGGGCACTCATCAAATACATTTTGGATATGTTTTTCTACACATGCTTTTATATTTGATGCTTTTAGACTTTAGTATTAATGTACAACATAAAAACCCTGAGGAGGCTTTCTGTACACAGGCTGCATGTTATTTCTCTGGCTTCTTCTCACAGTCAGGTTAACTGGAGACCGGCCCGTCGGTGCGATTCCCACAGTGAGTGTCTGTTTGTGTGTGTGGGCCTGTGATGACCTGCTGACCTGCCCACAATGGACCCTGCCTCCGGCCCAACAGCTGGATCAGCACCGTCACTAGGAGAAGAGCTGAAGCAGCAGCAGGAGTGAAGCACGTGCTCACATTATTCACTGATTGCTGACTTACCTGGATGACGTGCTGCTCCCTGCAGGTGGAGTGGGCCTTTCTCTCATTTAATGGACCCAAAGAAAAAAGACCATTATCTTTGCTCTAAGTGCTCCAGGCTTTTCCACATTCCTGCCTCTGCACAGCAGAATTCCTGCCAAGGCTCAATCATTGTCAACACCAGGTCAAAATGTCGTGAATGCATAATAATGCATAACAGTAATGAAATGAATAACTTCTATATCAAGCCATCTGTGTTTTGGACACGTTGTTCATTTGCTGGGAAAAACAAAGTGTTACACAACAGCTGGTGTGAGCTGACAGGAACAGGAGCTCAGCGTCCATCAGTATCTGTGCTGATGGACGCTTCCTGAGAGCATGAGTGTGTCCCACACTTGTTTATGGACACTCACCCCCAAGCAGTCCGCTGCCCGGCTTCATGTGAAGGGATTCTCAACCCTAAGAGTTAATGGGGAGATGAGCTGGATTGGATCCAGTTGTAGCAATCTCCTGAACATCTGCATCTGCTTCAGGCATTACCCCAGTATTATTTTTCTAACTAAACTCTCCACAGCAGCTGAAATGGCTTTTATCTTCTGCAGCCTGATATCATCTACAATAAACCAGGCCTGAGCTTGACCGAGCTCCAATGTGTCTCAACCTGCTGGCTGGTTTCATATGAGAGTTCCGTTGTGGATGGGTGGTGCCTCTGTGTGGACCACGGTCCTCCTGTCTCACCAGTTGTCTCCAGATGTTCCAGCTTCCTCCCACACGCATGCAGTCAGGTGAACTGAAGTGCAAAGTGATGCCCTGTGATGCACTGGCGAACGGCCAGGATGAACCTCGTATCTGTCCCATTACAGCAGACGCCAGCAAAGCTAAAAGCACGTTCACACTGGATAGTATTACAGAGGTTTTCTGTAAGATCTTAACCTTTACTTTGTAAAATGCATTTAAATGATTTGGAGCTATATTAATAAAACTGAAGTGAATTTATTATTTTACATTTATAGTCTTCAAAGATCATCCAGGTTTTGATTGTTAAACACAGTGCAAAGTTATTTCCCTTTGTCGCACACGTTGCATTTTCCTTTATGGCCTGTGAACAGTGTCAGCTCAGCTAGAGTTCTATCTGAACAACATGTAACATGTAACATGTACCATGCGCCATATACCATGTACCATGTAACATGTAAAAAGTACCATGTAACATGTACTGTGTAACATGTACCATGTAACATGTACTGTGTAGCATGTAACATGTACTGTGTAACATGTACTGTGTAACATGTACTGTGTAACATGTAGCATGTACTGTGTAACATGTACCATGTACCGTGTAACGTGTACTGTGTAACATGTAGCATGTACTGTGTAACATGTAGCATGTACTGTGTAACATATACCATGTAACATGTACTGTGTAATGTGTAACATGTAGCATGTACTGTGTAACATATACCATCTAACATGTACTGTGTAACATGTACTGTGTAACATGTAGCATGTACTGTGTAACATATATCATGTAACATGTAGCATGTACTGTGTAACATATACCATGTAACATGTACTGTGTAACGTGTAACATGTAGCATGTAGCATGTACTGTGTAACATGTACTGTGTAACATGTAGCATGTACCATGTACTGTGTAACATGTAGCATGTAACATGCCATCTTAAGGTCACTGACGCTTCCTTTAATGCCACTCTGAGCGCTGACCGTTCACTCGCTGAGTGCATTTGCTGTTTAGATTGTGCAGAGGAAGGTAAACCGGGCTGAGTCAGATCCAGACGAGGCGATTGAACTGATGCCTGACGTGATCACTATCGCTGTTGTACGAGCAGCCACTCAGCGATAGCCTCAACAAAGGACGCTTGCTCTGCTCGTTTCCCTATAACTCTATCAGAAAGTCAATTATGTTGATTTAGACATCAGGATCCGGTGACTTTAATGACGTCAAACACCTTTTATCAGACCAGAATTCTCACACTCCAAACTCCGAGTTCACAATTTGCAGAGGAATGCATCTGCTCTCAATGGCTTCCTTCCGTCTTCACGCTTCCTCTCTCATTAGTCCCTCACATGCCTTTTGGTCACTTTGTTTTTCTTCCACATGCTTTTTAACTTTTTATTGCTACGATACCAGATGAATCATATTCACTTACTATTGCTCTAACATCTGATACAATATATTGGCTTCACATATTTATGCAAAATTATTTGTCTTCAATTAATCATTAAAGACTGAGATATCACTGGATTGACAATGTTTCTATTACACGACGACATTTAAAAGTTCCTCACACATTTCTGTGTCGTAGATATTGATTCAGACGAGACAGATAATAATGCTGACGCCATAAGATCTGTCATCTAATCAGACGTGTAGATGTGTGGCTGCCTCGCTGATCTGTCTGTCAGAGGGCGGAAAAAGAAACAACTGAGCATGAAACACAGTGAGGTCTGAAAGTCACCAACTGGACCTTTTCACTACTATTACACTTTTTGTCTAATATATAATCCTTCTAATCAACGCTCGCGTTTGTTGAGCTGCGTCTGTCCTTCCTCCTCTATACACAACCATCCTGATGGTTCCAGTGGCTCTGTCAACAAACCCAGGGTCTGCTTTGCTTGTTGTTGCTCTTCACAGCTGGAGGAGAGGCCTTTCATTCTGCACCCTGTGGTTCCCGGACGCCTCCTCGTGTTTTAGTGGGATGCCTGCAGATCAAGTCGCTCCTGGGAGCTTAACCCCTGGCCCTCAGGAACCCAGTCATGCAGACAGACAGACACCATCACAAGTCTGACCCCCAACACAAACCTGAGTCTAACCTCGGCCCTGAAGCCACCATCAAACATGTTATGCACTAAAATGCGCGCACGCACACAACAGTGATTCAGAGTGAAAGTCTTGAAAGGTTTTTGATACTCACTTCACCCTCGCACTGCAAAGGTGGATAAACAATTAGTCAAATATTATCAGCAGAACACACACACACACACACACACACACACACACACACACACACACACACACACACACACACACACACACACACACACACACACACACACACACACTACACAACCCTGAATAAACCAGTTGGAGGAGAGAATTTGCTAAAGCTGCCTCAACACAACTGTTGCCAAGGAAATGGTGGATTACGCTGACTAGCTTAGCAGCTGCCTCTTCACTTGTTACTTTGAAAACAGGAATGTCAATTATCTGAGCTTGAAAAGGAAAAGTTTGAGGCGTCTTTGTTTGCCTCATTTCTTGTGAACTGCAGTGAGTGTGGTTATAAATCAACATGGCTTCTCATTAACAGCGGTGTCAGACATGCATTCCTACCTGCTACGTCTCTACAGGTCTGTTTACGTCTGTGCTCCATGGATGCGCTGCAGACTGCAGACATCTAAGCGTTTAATGGAAGATTCTTTGTGCGTTCGTCCTCCTCGTTCTGTCCATTCATTCCCTTTTCATCCTTCACCTGGAGGGTTGAGAGGAGACTTTCTGTTCCCATTGGTCTCATATTTAAGTCTGTGTGATGTAAAACACGCAGACCTTCAGCAAGCTGACATTCATCTCTTCACCTTTTAAACCCTGTCAGACTCTGAGCACGAGGTGCCAGCTGTTTAAATGGATGAGGTTTACAGGTTCTCACTCAAACCCAGAAGCTTTAAAACTACTTTAGTGCTTCACATGTCTGTGTCCTCATTGTGATCACATTCCTTTGTGAGTGTGCCTTCGCCTCAGTATTGGTGCCATGCTGAGCCCAAAGTCTGGTGATCACCCACATACGTATGGATGCTGCTGATAGAACATGGTTCAATAATTCAACTCCCACACTGGGAGACTCTCTGTCAGATGCTTGTAATAATGTTAAGCCTAAAGGCAAGCATGCTTTCTTCAAGTCCAGCCTTAGACCTTAGTTTTAATGAAGCCTAGTCTCTTAAAGAATATTTTCTGTGTATATTTTATCTTTTTCCCCTTTGCTTAGCATGCAGCGAGGAGGACCCACCGGGGCCAGAAATGGTTAGGAGGCCGTGAATCACAAAGGTAACTGCCCCCAGTGCCCCGGGGGGGCAGAGGTAGCTACAAACAGGACGCGGGGGCAGGGCAGGCACGTCCCAGGCAAGAACTCAAAGATCTGAGCCTGTGGAGTCCATGAGGCAAAGCCCAACGAGTCCCAGGCCCCAGAATCACTGACACGCCATAAGAGCTTCAAGAGAGATGTAGAGAGACAAGATAACGAGTGCAGGTCAGCTGGAACATCTCTAGAGACACAACTCAGACTATGGAGCTGAGGTGAGGAATGAGTGAAGCAGGTGTGCAGCCAGAATGAGCACATGACTCAGGTGTGTAGAGCAGGACCGAGAGAGACAATGCTAAAGTGAGTGTCCACTCAGTGCTGATTATGAATGAACAATACTGAAGGAGCAGGCGGAGGCTTGACTTTGTCTCATGTGTTGGAAGGTCACGCTGGTTGGAAGCGTGGACGACTGATATGTGCAACACAGCAGAGTCCAAACATCATTCCCCCTGGAGACACAACGGAATGGAATGTGTGCTGTGTACACAGAGGCTAGTGGTCCCAATAACAGGACACGCAGCATCTTCATTTTATGATCACACTTGTTTACAGTCAGCGACTGCTGCGCGTTAGACTCACAGCAGCAACAGCAGCGAAACACCTAAAGACACCGAGTTCATGGTGACGGCAGTGAACACAATAATAACATACGTGTCATCACAGTACAATCATTTCCTCCTCCTCCTCATCATCATCATCATCATCATCACACTGGTCATCCCTATAGTGTAGTTAATACAGAACACGGTGAATAAAGTCTCATAACTGTAGTAACAGTACTTGTTGTTGCACTTGTTGTACTAGTATTCTGATTTTAAAACATGAGTTGTCAAATAAATGTGGTTTTAATTCATTCAGTCAGTCGGTGGAGCCAGTTCTCCTCATTCTTACATTCTTCGTCGTGCATCTGCCTTCTGCAGCTTTCTTGAGCTGGATGCCCTGCACAGATCTGTCCAGATGTGTCCACAGCTTTTTAGGATTGGTGGGATCCGTTCTAATGCTTTTGAGCCACTGGTTACAACAGACTGAGCCAAAGTTAATGGTAATGAGTCTATCACTACAGTGTGAAGTAAGTAACAATAACATAATTAAATGTGGTTTATTGAAAATCAGATCTCTCTCATCTAAATCCTTGTTAATAAATGACTTGTGACCATCACATAGATCTGTTCTGTCTCACTGAAACCTGGCTGCAGCAGGATGAACATGTTACTTTAAATGAGTCGACTCCAATGAGTCACATCAACTATCATGTTCCTAGAAGTACAGGTAGAGGTGGAGGAGTAGCAGCAGTTTATAAATCAGATTTATTAATTACTCCTAAACCTAAACATAGTTATAACTCATTTGAGAGCCTCACTCTGAGCCTTTCTCACCCAGACTCTAAAACTCACTGTATTGTTTACCGTCCTCCTGCTCCATATTCTTAACTGAATTCTCTGAATGCTTATCTGACTAAGTTCTTAGCACAGATAAAGTCATTGTAGTGGGAGACTTTAACATTCATGTAGATGTTGACAGTAACTGTCTCAGCACTGCTTTTAACTCCTTAATAGACACTATTGGTTTTACACAGCATGTAAAGGCAGAGCTTTTAGCTACCAGGCCCCACTGTGGAACCAGGTTCAGCTCATATTCTAGAAGAAGACACCCTCTGCTTTAAGACGAGGATTAGAGCCTTCCGTTGTGGTAACGCTTCATGTTAGAAGGTTTTAGTTGTGTCAGGTCTTAAACCTTGTAAAGTGCCTTAAGATGACTTTTCTTGAATTAGTGCTATAGAAATCGAAGTGAACTGAACTGACAGCCACTGTAGTTGCGTGACACAGGATATAAAAGCTAAAGCCAAAGCAAACTCATTAATAACCAAGTAAGGAGTTGCATCTTGGGACCTGTTCAGTGCTTTTACTGACATTATTTGCTCTGTAGAAAACACAGAGAGATACGAGGTAAAGAGGCATTTACAGTGAGCGTTTCCTCCACGTGTGGCTGTGAAGCCGTAACCCTAGCTCACCTTTTCAAGAGGTTTGACAGCATAGCGTTAACAGGTCTGGGCTGCTCCCTGCTGGACAACACGGAAGTGTTCCATGTGCTGTTATATGTAACTTATGAGCCGCTGTATCGCTGGAAGCCAGAGTCTATCACAGGGGTGATTCGGATAAAGAGGTGGGCAGACAGGCAGATCGGTTATTCATCCCACTGGGAAATTCACATTTTCACACACTAAATAGAAAGTAAAACACAGACAATAAGAACAATGACAACAACAACATAAATCTGTCATTAAACAGTAACTATAAAACAATAGAATGCATAATACAGTGATAAAGTGCTGACAAGGTACAGTAGCTTCCCTGAATAAATATTGCATCATGGTGTGATGGATTTTGTGTCACATATTTCGTAATGGTTATAAAATATTTTGGGTGAATGTTAAAGCATGAGTTCTACCGTGTAATATACTGTAGCCCTGTCAATGCAGGTGATGGGTCCACATCCTTGTTCCGTGTAAAGACATATTCGAACGTTTACTGGAGCCTAAAAATGACATTCAGCATCTGAGTTTATTAATGCAATCTTCAGGTTGTTTGTTTGAGATACATTTGAAAATGTGAATGCGTCTTTAACATGACAAACATGAAAAAGGTGGTTTGCATTGCCAAAGTGCACATTGACGTCTCAGTCGTCTGTAGACACGACTGAACTGTGCTGAATCAACACTGTAACGTGTGAAGATGTCGAACCTTGTTAGAAAGAGATGCTCACGAGCAGCAAGTGCCTGGGAAATGTCAACAAGGACGCCGCTCCCTGAGGGCCACCAGAGAACAGTAAATGCTGTTCAAACAGATGCCATGGTGCTTCTCTTCACAGCAGCCATCAATGATGCAGTGACCTTTATTTAATGCAGGCCAGTCTGGTGCCTTCGCTGGCCAACCTGGGTCCAAAGGCACCAACAGCAAACATCTGATTCACGGCTGGAATGTTCCTACGAAACAGAAGCTTGTTAGGAGAACATTATCCGCATGCCTAATGTTACACATCACATATAGAGCAACATTATCAGTGTTTAAACAGCAGCAACAGCTTCACTGCTAGTGATGTGCTCCTTACTGGAAAATACTTCTCATCCCAGTGGGATGAACAAGTAGAGCACACGGTGCCAATGAGGCTGCTTTAGTGTTTATTGCGTGTAATTAGGCCATGTGGGGTTTCTTAGATTCATGCCTACTACTGGTCCAGAAATAGAACACACTCCTCAGTGGCTACAGATTTTTCTTTGTTCAACTCAAAATAATTGATATGTTGTTTCCTTCAAACTGCATCTACCTTAAAACCGATGCTCAGTAACAATAACTACAGGATATATTTGAAGTTAACTTAAAACGCACGCACCCAAAGCTTGATGCTGAAAACTATAACGAGAAGAATATTCCCGTTGACCAACATCACTGTTACATTGTAGTATTAGGGTCATGTGAGATCTGGTTACTTGCACTGACATAATAATTATATGAGATTTTCATCTCGACAAAGGCCTGAGATCCTAAGACCTTTCCTTTGACCTAATGGGACCAGTAGTTTTAGCTTGTGCATGCACTTACGCATTACAAAACCTACATCGGGTTCTGTTGAAAGGTTCCTATTGCAGGAGCTCATTGGTCTCTGGTCTCAGACAGTGAAGGCCACTCCCTGTGACTACGCCATGAGCTGGTTTATCTCTGTTTAGCATTTAGTTTACCTTCTAGTCTACCTCTAGCTTAACTAAGTTAACTTAGTTTTACTTAGTTTAACCCTTGGTGTAACCTTTAGTTTATCTTTACTTTACCTTTAGTTTATCTCTTAGGATACAGTTTAGTTTAGCTTTTGGTTTACCTTTAGTTTAAATCATAGTTTAACTCTTAGCTTAACCTTTAGTTTATGCCTTAGTTTAACTTTTACTTTACCTTTACTTTGAGTTTAACCTTTCGTTTACTTTTAGTTTCCCTGTAATTAACCTCTTTGCAGCCTCTACTCTTTCTCCGTCTTTTGAGCATCTCGAACAAGCGCTGGATTCTCTCAAAATGTAGTCCTGTTGAATAAACTATAGCTATATATCATTTAAAATAAACTATACATTTCAAATAGTAAAAAGTTAATGTGCTAATATTATGTATTACAGTGAATGGTGAATCTCTTGTTCCCTTTATAATTTAAATAATGTCGTGTTTCTATCTCCTCTCGTCATATGGCCGCTGTGTGAAACACCCACAGATCCTATTCTGGATCCACGGGATCCACTGTCCGTTCGGAGCCGTTCGGAACCGTCCACCGTCCGGGTCGCAGCGTTTTCCTCCGTGTCTTCCTGCTCGACGCGCCGCTGCTGCTTCCGCCATCGCTGCTCCTGTTTCCGCTTCCTGTCACTAAATCTGCTCGTTGCGTCGCTCCACGTAAGTTTACTGTTTACGGACCAGGCGCTGGTCGCGCGTGTAACGAGTGTTGGTTCGTGGGAACACGCAGCTTCTGCTTCGTGTCGGGTGGAACGAGGCCCGTCTCCAGACGCCGCGCCGTCCGGTGCCGTTAGCTGCGCTACGAGCCTTTAGCTTCGCGCCGAGCTAACGTCCATGTGAGCGTCGTTTCACTGCAAATACCGTCAGCTCGCCGTCCGTGAACGCGACGAACCGTGTGTGGACGCGACGCAGCCGAGCCGCGCGCGTCTTTAGTGGAAGCAGTTCAGCGTTCGCGGGTTTCACCTGATCGCGCTGAATCCCGGGCCTAAAGCTAAAACCACCTGTGTCCTCTGCTCGCAGTCAGTGGGGCTTCACGGACTCACACCAGTGAATAAACATGAAAATGAACCAGTGTTCGCTCAGTTTGCACAAACTGCGTAAATGAACTTATGGCGCATCCCTTCGACGGGTCGTGTCACTGTATTTGAGCTGCCAATCATTCCGGGCGTTATTATGGGATGCGGTTTGGCCGCTAGCACGTTGTAGCTCATGTGATGTCTCCACGCAGCTCTAATATTTGATCCCTGTTCCAGCAGAATGCCCAAATCAAAGGAAGTGTTGTCCTCCACGTCTGGAAGCGACTCAGACAGTGAAGTCGAGACCAAGGTTCGTGAGACACTGACGCCTCATCCGGACGTTTCCCCCAAACGCTTCCAACGTGTGACTTGAGCAGTGAAGCCCTGGGACACAGCGCTTTGCTCCCTCCTGCTGCTGTGCTCTTTACTGAGACGCGGCTGATGGAAAGGAGTCACATAATAATCAGTTTGTCTATTTTCCAGGCAAAGAGAAAGAAGCCAAGTGCTCCAGAGAAACCTGCCAAGAAGCCAAAGAGCGGAGAGAGTTCCAAGCCGGGCGACTCGTCCAAAGGCGGCGGCAGCAGCAGCAGCGACGACAACATGTTCCAGGTGCGTTGGGTCTGTCGTCGTCGTCACTGCCAGCGCAGTGACTGCGATCGGCCTTTTTTAAGGTTAGAGTAAAATGTTCAGTCTCTGTTAAAGGCTAAAACATCATTTCACTTCCACTCAAACTCCAAATGATCCAACCAGATATTTGTGTTTGTCAAACCTGTGAACCTTGGCTTCTGTTTATCTCCACGTGGACGCGTAAATATGACTTTCCTCGTTGGTCTGTTGTGGAACACGAGCGTCTGATGTTTATTCTGATGTCCAAACCACTTCATTATTTATATAGCACATTAAAAACAACAAGGTTGACTAAAGTACTTTACATAAATTGAAGACAGGGCAGCGAAACCCATAAAAACCACCACAATGATTCAAAGATAGTCGACCATCTACAAATAAATATAAATTAAATGAGTAAAAAACTCATTAAAACCCTTTCAGTTTAAATGGATGTCAAAGTGAGCAGATGTTTCTTACAGATCGGAAAGATGAGGTACGTCAGCGTGAGGGACTTCAAGGGTAAAGTCCTGATTGACATCAGAGAGTACTGGATGAACCAAGATGGGGAGATGAAGCCAGGGAAAAAAGGTAAGCCCTGCATGGCGCACGGGTTCAAAGCCGCTTCAGCCAAATGCACTGATCACATGTCTTGTAGGCATCTCCCTGAATCCGGAGCAGTGGAACCAACTGAAGGACCAGATTTCAGAAATCGATGACGCCATTAAGAGAATATAAGCATTTCTTTGACTGTTGTCCGTTGTGCTAATTGAAGACTGTGGTTGTTTTCTAAAAGACCCGTTTATTTTGTAGTTGTATAGATGTAGAGTCATCTGAATAGTCCTGTTTTCTGTGTTGACCTTGTTTTTGAGCAGCTGTAGTTCAGGCGTGGGTGGATGAGTAGGTGGCTGGTGATGTGGGGAGTAGTGATGTTTTTTGTATTGAATAATAAAAACAAAGCACTAACTTCATTTTGTTGTTCTCTTAATGGTAAATTAAAGGAATTTCATAACAGTCCTGATGAGACATGTTCAAGCATTTCATTATTTCTACAGAATTTTGAGAAAATTGCAATTTATAATTAGTGGGAGAGCTGAACAGCTCTCACACTATTGAGATCTTCGCTCTTTATTATTATTATTTCGCCCCGTTTTTCGGCCGCTATCTACTTCTCAACGCTTTATCGTAGAATCATCGTTCAACGTTCTAAACGTGCGTCATCGTTAGACGATGCAGGTTATTACTTTTCACGTTTTCAGCTTTTCAACTTTTAACGTTATTCAACGTTTTCCGTCGTTTTTTTATAATGCTCGTCTATGGGAATCATCGTTCAACTTTCTGTCAACTTCCCTCTTTTTATCAGCGTCTACCATCGTCATACTTTGGCGTAGAAACGTCATTTCAACGTCAAAAGCGTCTATCATCTTTCAACGTTCTCCGTGTAAATCAGCGTCCTCGTATCTTTTATAGTTTTTCGACTTGTGAGCGTTTAAATATCGTGTGGTTTTTGTTAAATTTTCAGCTTTTCCATTAGTGTGTATTGCGTCTGCTAGAGTGCGTGATGTCACAGCTACAGTGAGAAGGTGCGCTTTTTTAAGACAGAACTTCTGTCTCTAACTTGTCACTACAGCCACAATTTTTACTCTATCAACGTAATTACTTCACTAAATCGTAGTCATACTTGTCTTCTTTCTAATGATGTGTCTGGATATACCCTCAGACCTATACTTTAGTCGCTATCAACCTCAAAGCACAGAGACATCCTGAAATTCTCCCATAGACTCTAATGATAATTTTTGGCAGACGTCTGAGGAGAAAAACAGAGGAGACATATTTTGAAATTGCCACTGTGGCTACAAGCTTTTGTCCTTAAACATAAAATTCACACCATTTGCTCATTGAAGCCTTGGGACTCGTAAAATGAAATAATTTTTGTGATAACTATCATGGTTTAGCTGAAACAAGCCTGTTTATACAGGGTGAAACTCTGCTTTTACAGAGCAGAGTGAGCCTGATTTTCCCCGCCTTTCGTCTCCATGGCGACGGCGCAGCTGCAGATTTCACTGACAGGTCAAACTCCTGATGCTCAGTGTAGACAGCAGTTCCATGCTTATTACTGATTACTCAACTACACTATTGGATTGTGTAGTAATTAAGCACACACTTCCTCTAAATCCTTTCAAAATAAAAGCACCAAGCCAAATAATTAGCTTTAATAGCAATATTTCTGCTTTTAGATGGGTAATTATGACTGTTTAAATATAGATTAACAGTTTAGTAATGACCCACACATGCTTCCTCTACATCCTTTCAAAATAAAAGCACCAATGCCAATTATTAGCTTTAACTGCACTGTTTTTGCCTTTGAATGGGTAATTATGATTATTTAAAGACTAGTTGACAGTTACGCTATTACCCCCACACATTTCCTCTAAATCCTTTCAAAATAAAAGCACCAATTACAATTTTTTACCTTTAATGGCAAGATTGATTAGAAAGTTTGTGGTTCTGAATACTAACCAATCGTTAATGAGATTACTTTAGAGTTCAGTAAATAGCCACTCAAACTTATTAGGGTGCTTTTATTCTGAAAGGGCTAAATCTAAATCTTTTGCTTTAATAGGGCTATTGTTGCTATTGAATGATAAATTATGACTATCTAATGACTATTTTATAATTTAGTAATCACTCACACACAACCTCTAAATCCTTTCAAAATAAAAGCACCAATGTAATTTATTATCTTAAATGGCAAGATTTTTGTTTCTGACTGGTAAATTTTTAATAGTTATTTAACTATTACATAGTTAGGTAATTATTTACAAATACTTTCTTCAAATCAAAAAGCTAGTCAGCTTATTTATGATTGTCAACAATGCAACTTGGTCAACTTTTTAATCTTTGACATCTTTTCAGCTTGGTAAAATTAGGAATTTTTAAATCGCCATCTTTTGTCATCGTTTTATTCTTTGTCAACGTTTTCTCGTTTTCATCTTTTTGTCGTAGTCAACTTTTGGACGCAGTCAACTTTTTGACGTCAGCGGCTTAATCAGCGTTTGTCATCGTTGCGGCAGCAGATCAGCTCTCCCACGTAATTTCTCGAGAAATTACTTTTTCTAGTTACAGTATCTCTCTCAAACTAAACAGAATTTTAGTATTTAATTTTTTTAACCTGACTAAAAGTGTCAGAGTTGCAGGAATCCTTAATACCTCCTGTCATGCCGTCATCACATAACTCGATGAATAGAAACTGGCCTTTCATGCGATACTTCCCAACTAAAGTGTTTCTGCTTCAATACAGAATACGTGAGTCTTTCTTCACTAGGTTGGTTTGAAATAAGGATACTGATGAAAATGATCAGAGTATATTTCATGGTGAATCCCTTTCACAACAATCTCACTGTAAAATAAACTGACGTCCATCTTTGTTGGAGCAGGCACCTGCAGCAGACCCAGAGCTGTGGTCCCTTTACTTGAAGGGGCCTTTCAGGTCTCTTGCCAGGTTGTCTTTGCTTTCTGCAGCATCCTTAAGCATCTGCACCATCAGAGCCTCCGTCTTCACTGTGTGTGATCCAGGTAAAGTCTGATGGGCAACAAGACGCACAACATAGAATCAGTGACTACATCACTGCAAAAGAGGCACACGTTAAAGACATGCAGCCAAAGCTCCAGTCTCTGTGTGGAGGTCACTGCTATTTTTGAGCTCCAGATATTACAAAACTTAAGAAACTTATAATGAAATACAAGTTACAATGGCTTCAACCAAGAGCAGTATTTTGGGAAGAGACAGAATATTCAATATCCAGTAGTGACTCAGTGCTTCTTTGGGTGTACGTGTGTTCAAAAGGCGCAAACTGCGCCTTCGTGTTTACTGTGTAACACGTCAACTGGAAGCAGATGATTAAAAGAATTAAATTATGTTTCATAACAGAAATATAAAACCTGAGCCGTCACCTTGAGATCCTTCCTCCTGTGTTCTGCTGGAACCATGGCGAACCACAGCCCGAAGCCGAGCCCCAGCACCGCTATAGCAGCGGAGCCGAGGGCGGACCGGAGGCCGCTCATACCGGACAGCGTCTACCACAGACCCAAAACGACACCTGCACGGAACCAGGCCACCTCAATCCTGATGAACAGAACCGTGATCGTGCCGGTGACGCATCTTCTTCTGTGCTTTAATGGCGGTTGGCGACGTACAACGTCAAGGCGCACTACCGCCCCCTGGTGTTCAGGTGTATACACATAGTAACAGGCAGACAGATTAAAAATGTCCAGGAAACACTCAAGATCAAGTCAGGTGTAGATCAGATTGTCAGATAGCTGGGACAACTGTCTTGTTTAAAAACCTAAATTTATCACACAATTCCCTTCTCACCAGTTATTTCATCTGCTGCCACTATCACACCCTGAATGAAAAGAAGAAAGCATTCAGGTCATTCAGGGAGGCAGCTAGGAGTGTCCAGAGAGAGCTGTCAGTCTAAATTAGACAGGTGAAGGTGGTTAAAAGGAGGAAACTGGACCACAGACACAGAACAACAACACCAGGGAAGTGTGAGGAGCATGAGGACCATCACTGGCTACAAGTCCAGCAGCCAGTGACTGAGGGGTCCAAGGACAGGGCCAGTGAACTAATACCTTCTTTAACAGATTCCAGGTTGGGCCTCTAAACCCCCCGCTGCCCACGATAGATCCCCCTCACACCACTCACAGGGTTCATTCACCCCCACCTCACACACAATCACAGGTGACAGGATGAGATCAGGTGAGAAAGGAGCTGAACAAGCTTCATCCAACAAAGGCTGCAGGACCTGATGGAATCAGCCCAAGGATGCTGACAGTCTGTGCTCCTTTTATAGGAAAAATATTTCTTCCTTATTTCTATGCAGTTATTATATGATTTATGACGTATGTTCTGCAATTAATATCTTGTGTTTTGTCTTACTGTATGTATTTGACATTTCACCTAGTTTGCTCAATGGTTGTCTCTTCTTCCAAACCCAAGGCCGGGAGTTGTGTCTCTGTCTGTTGAGACTTAGTGCTCCTTCCTCTCTGATAGTCAGACGCCAGTGATGCAGGTGTGAGAACGTAAACATCTCTACACACACAGTGGCAGGGATGAGATGGTGCATCAGTCTGATTGGGCCACACAGACGTTCCAGCGTACACGGACAGAGGGTTAAAAGGCAGAAGCATCTTGAGGACCGTGGGCTCTTTGCATCACACCTTCGTGGTGTGTGCACTGATCTCACAGCTGGTTTTTGGTTTGTTGATGTGCACGATCAACATCCATGTTTTTGATTTGCTTTCCCCATTATTCTTGTTTTCCTTTATTTTTATAATAAATCACACAAGAGACAACTCTCTCATCTGCTCTTAATTGGAAATTTCCACCACAGCTCCCCAGCGTTGTGGTGTCCTCCAACACATCTTCAACCTGAGCCTGCAGCTGGAGAGAGTTCCTCTTGGGTGGAAGAAGTCATGCATTGTGCCAGTGAATGACGCCACGTCCCAGAGTCCTCAGTGACTTCAGACCTCTGGCTCTGATCTCTCACATCATGGAGGCTTTTGAGAGGCTGATCCTGGACGTTCTGTGGTCAAACCCTCAGTTGACCCCCTTCAGTTCACATATCAACCCCATCTAGGAGTGGAGGATGTCATCACATATGTGCTCCATCCCACCTACAACCACCTGCAGCCTGGAGCCTCAGTGAGGATCATGTGCTTTGGTTTCTCCAGTGCATTTAACAGCATCCAGCCTGCGCTGCTGGGGGAGAAACTGAAGGACATGCAGGTGGAGCCCCCCCTGATCTCATGGGTCATGGACCACTTCACCAACCGCCCCCAGGACGTCGCCTGCACAACTGTGTGTCTGACACCTTCAGCCAGAGGCTGATCAGTATTAGGTTCTCCACAGAACGCCAGCAGAGGTCCTTCCTACCGGTGCCATCAGCCTGTACAACTCCACCTCTGTCTGTGAGGGTTGATCTTCATCCATGCAATAACATGTACAATAAATCTTTAGCTAGTAATTAGATGTGAGTGTGTAAGGGTCCATCTGTAATAAAATTTTAGGCAGAAATATTGATGTGATTGTGTGTACTGTATGTGTTTAAATTTGTGTACCTCTGCCTGGGATAGAAATCAAGAGTGGAAAACAATTTCCTTCTGGGATTAATAAAGTTTTTTAATCTTAATCCTGAATCTTAAATCTTGAATAAAACAATTGGTGATTGCAAATGAGCTAAAGTTGTCAGCACCTATCTCACACTCATTGTCCAAAAAGGAACAGCTTATTATGTTACGCATGCGCACAAGGAGGGAGTTAAGACAGATCAGGCCGCGCCCGACTTCCCCGGTGCTCTCTCATGCGCATGCGCCAGGACTAGCGTTTCTGGTACGACATGTAATATAAAGGCTGGTCTACTGCTCGGGTGTTGGAAAAACATATTAAGCCAATGATTCCTATATGCCCAGTAGTCTCCTTCACCTATGGTAAGTGTTTTCAAGATTAATTTATAAACATGGATGACGAGTTTAGAAACTTTAGTACCGCACAAACAGTGTTACGAGTGTATATTTGTGAATAGTCCTTGAACTGCTGGCTTTAGCCTGCTGCTAACGATTAGCTTAGCGTCATCCTGCAACTGTTATGTCTGTCCTCCGCAGTGCCCAGCCGGGTTGGTGAAGATGCCAAAATGGCTACCGGCAATTACTTTGGATTCACCCACGGTGCTGCCGCCCAATATAGGTGAGCGTGCATGCGGGGCCGGTGGGTTTGGATCCACCGCGTCCCACACGGGGCTCCGAGCTGAACGCGGCTTCATTTCTGTTGTCTGCTCACTGCTACCATTGTCGGGCTGGGGGAGGGGGCTTCTGCTGCGGTCGGCCGTGCCGCTGACGTGAACCCCGGGTTCACACTGGAAACGGCACTGCGCGTTTCTTTGCGCAGTGCCGTTTTCCAGCTACTTCGGTAGATTTAGCACAAGATCCAGTGATTAGTGAGGAGGCTGCGTTTGTGCACAATGTAATTGAAGGTCAGCGCTTTGGTGGAATTCCTGCCTGTGTTCACAACATACCTGCGTCTGCAGCTGAAGCCACAACTTGGCCGACGAACAGTTCTTTCGTGATTTTTAAGCCAATGTTGACGTTTCAGAGTAATTCGATTTTTACAAATCAATGGAATTTAAGGGTTCAGTTTAGTTTTGTCATGATGATCATGTCAAATTTAATACAGATTTACCAAACAGGATGAATTTCAATAACAAAAAAAGGAGGTGTATTTATATATTAACGTCTGGATACTGGAAAATTACTTTACCTCGTTATTGTGTACATAGCACAAAAATAAAACTGTCCAGATAGATAGATTGATAGATAGATAGATAATTAAATAGAAACCAAATCCAAGCTGAGCAAGTGCTGCACCAGTAGGAAGGAACCAGGGTTCGCTTGGATGGATGTCTGCCTTAACCATGGTGGAGAAGAGACTAAAGAACAACTGGTGACAAGCAACAGCTATAGTTTTTTTTTTTTTTTTTTTTTTTTTTTCATTTTTCAGATTGTTTGCTTTTAGAGCCATCACCTGGATCATGAATCTGTAGAGCCCAATGGAAAAAGAGCTCTGAATGAATGCTTTTTTTTTTTTCTATACGCTAGAAACAAACTGTCTCTGCATCTTTTAATGCCAGTTTAAATGAATGCGTTGACAAATTAATTCCTACAAACCCGTATAATCATCTGGATTCATTAATTAGTTTAATTGATCAAGCAATATAATCCAGGAAATAAACATGCTTGTGCTTAACATGCTTAAATTGTTATTCAGCACTTTGGCTTAATCCAAGAAGTTAAAACGGTAACTCTAAAGTCTGACAGCTCAGCCAACCTCCAGCTGATGACTGTCAAGGAAAGAGCGTCTCAGGTCTCACCAGTTTTCTCCGTTCTTCTCTGGTTGCAACATCCATCCACAAATCTTTAGTGAAAGGGACTAAGCCTGCATTCCACTAGGACCCCCTCCCCTGCCTTAAGAGAATTAAATGTCTAGTGGACTCCCTGCTCTGCCTAGATGCAGACAGCTCACTTCATACTGTAACGCATCAACACATGTTGGCGCATCCACATGCACAGAATAAAAGTGATGTTCTTAATATGCGACTTGCCAGCTAATCTTGATATGTTTCGGTTCTGCCCTTCCAGTCAGCAGCCAGCTGCCGGGTTAGCCTACACACATCCTACCACAGTGGCCAGTTACACAGTTCATCAAGCCCCTGTAGCAGCACACACCGTGGCAGCAGCCTACGCTCCTACTGCAGCCACAGTTGCTGTTGCTAGGCCGGCCCCCGTTGCCGTGGCAGCTGCTACTGCTGCAGCTTATGGAGGATACCAGCCAACCCACACTACCACAGACTATGGCTACCCTCAGCGCCAACCTGAAGTCCCTCCACCACCTCCACCGGTCACCTCACAGAACTACCAGGTGCAGTTTTTGTTGGCTAAACGAGCACTGTAGTTGTTGACCTGTGAGTGAATTGAAATAGACAATGCATCATTTATCACAGACTGAAATTATGACAATGTAGAGTGAGAAATAAAATTGAATTTTGTCTTGGCACTAAGGATTAAACTGCGCACGTGACTGCTATTTGTTTTTATAATTGGCATGTAAAACTAGAATATTTTGGTAGAATTCATCTTTCCAATTAGCATATTTGTATATAACATGACATATATCATAAGAGTTAGGTTCAGATTGCAGCCACCACTCAGCCAAGACTGATCACAACAACATTGTGTCACAGCTTCCGTCTTAACAGCAGTTTTATCGTCTGTCTTTTGCAGGACTCTTACTCGTATGTCCGGTCAACAGCTCCAGCTGTGGCTTATGACAGTAAGCAGTACTATCAGCAGCCCACTGCTACAGCAGCTGTTGCTGCTGCACAACCGCAACCTACTGTGGCAGATTCCTACTATCAGACAGGTACGGTGTATTGGTTTTCTGATGGTAACCTTTAGTGCCTGATAATCTTTCTTTTTGTGCACATGTATTGAATATGTCTAAGTCTGCTGAGTACTTTCAAAACAAACCTCTGATTAGTCAGTGAAAACCACCACTGTGTCATCTGTATATAGTCTCTGGTACGTTAAACTTTATTTGACAGGTGTTGTAAAAAAATAAAGAAAATTTTGACTCTTAAACATAATTCTGGACTTGAAAGAAAATAATTTTGACTGGTATTGATTCACTTGTTTTCTAGCCCCCAAACCAGGATATAGTCAGGGAGTGACGTCCTACACCCAGAGCCAGCAGACTCGACAGGTGACCGTAATAAAACCAGCTGCTCCCAGTCCAGCCTCGTCCACTTTCTCCATTTACCCAGTGACCTCCACTGTTCAGCCCGTGGCTGCTGCTGCATCTGTGGTCCCTTCTTACTCACAAAGCCCAACCTATAGCACAAATGCTGTCACCTATTCCGGTAAGTGTTAATAGCTTTTAAAGTATTACTAAGAAATTGTAAGTAACATTTTTGCAAAATAAGTAAGATGGTGCAAATGGTCAGACTGATCTGATATTACTGCACATCAATATCATTTTTAAAATGGAATAAAGATCTGTGAATGGAAATTCAGGTTTTAATAGAATTAGTCAAACCACAGAACCAATTTTTAGTTTAATTTCACTGTCATCTTAGTTCAATTTGCACATCTGTTCATAAAAGCTATTGGGTAATTCCCTGCTATTAACAGCCGCATCATGGAGTGTGTTTCCCCAGTAAACCCATTTGCAGGATAATAATTACATTTAAGATGTTATTTTTTTATATAAAAGCACCAAATCACAAAAAGGCATTATAAGGGATAAATAAATTAAGTTTGCTCTGATGGAATGCAGAACTTTTTTTACAAAATAAGAACCAGATGTGTTGAGCTTGTGGAAAGTGTACAACTGTTCAACTCCTGAATTGTTGTGAACCACATACCGACATGCAAACCGAGTACATTTCATAAATCTAAACATTGTTTTTGTTCTACTGGCCTAAAAAGCTGTAAATACACACAGTTTATAATTTCATCTTTGTTTTTACCTTTTGAATACTGTTTTGGGAGAACTGCATTGGCTGACCCTCTATGTCCTACAATGATGCATTAAATAGTTTAAATGTTTTTTTCATTTATATGGTCCTTTTTAACCTTTTTAAATGGAGAGAATTGTTCAATTTTGAGTCTGCCTGTTCCAAAGACAAAAACAATTGGGTAACATTACACCCAGAAGGTGAACTAACCTTGGTCTGCTGGATTGGTCTTCCAGGAACATCCTATTCAGGCTATGAGGCAGCTGTTTACTCTGCAGCCTCCAGCTACTATCAGCAGCAACAGCAGCAGAAGCAGGCGGTGGCTGCTGTAGCAGCAACAGCAGCATGGACGGGAAACACGTTCACCAAGAAACCTCCATTTCAGAGCAAGCAGCTTCGGCCCAAGCAGCCACCAAAACCTCCTCAGATCCACTATTGTGATGTCTGTAAGATCAGTTGCGCTGGCCCTCAGGTTAGTTCAATGGCGGGGACATCATTAGTCACACACTTAGAAAATTAGGCAAATTTGGTCATGGAAGATGGTTGTTGTGAGTTTTTGTGTAACTTTTAATGTTGGTAAACTGATGATAGTAGATATTGTCACATTAGATTTCAATCATTCACCTCACTGAAGATCAAAGATTCTCTCCCTCCTAAACATGACCCTTTTTCTTTTCTCATTAGACGTATAAGGAGCATCTGGAAGGCCAGAAGCATAAAAAGAAGGAAGCGGCACTAAAGGTTTCTCAGAGTAGCAGCACCAGTGCTAGTGGGGGAGGGGTGTTGGCCCGAAATGCCCAGAACCAGCTCCGCTGTGAACTATGTGATGTTTCCTGCACAGGAGCTGACGCTTATGCTGCGCATATCCGAGGAGCTAAGCATCAGAAGGTATGAATATGAGTGGAGATATGTTTATCTAGCTGGAAACAATCAGGGCTGCAAGGTTACGGCTAAAATTACAATTTGAAACTTAGATTTGGTCAGAAAGTTCAGTCTTCATAATGTGTTATTCAGTCTCTATTAATGGTGATGTGCTTATTGAACCTTAAATCATAATTGAATCGACAGAATAAGTTATATGTTTTCTTATTACATTCATGAATATTAATAAACAGTCAAGTAATGCAAGGCATATGTTTTCATTGTTGGTCTGTCAGTCGGTTTAACTGGTAAGGCTCAACAACAGTTTTTTTTTTTTTTTTTTTTTCCCCCCCAACAAATCTCACTCCCACCTGCTTTGTTATTTAGAAATTTATTATAATAAATGACCTTTTGATGCAGCAGTGGAGGGAAAAAAACGCCTCTAATGGAAGAAAATACTAATTTGCTAGAGCGGTCTGTTGTTTTCTTCCCTTCTTCAGGTTGTGAAGCTCCATACCAAACTTGGTAAGCCCATTCCTTCTACAGAACCCAGTATGGCCACGCAGACCTCTTCCACCACAGCTGTTCCCAGCAAAACCACCACAGCCACCCTAAACACGACCAGCTCTCTCTGTGTAGCTTCCTCTTCCCCCTCCATCACCAGCTCCGGCTCCACATACCTAAAACCTGTCAACATTGTTGGCAGTGGTGTAGGTGCCAAGAACCCAATAACCAACAGCCTCTCTGCTGCAAGCTCAGTCTCAGCCGGGAAGAAAGTGAACACACCCAAGATCAATTTTGTCGGTTAGTAAATATGTCAAGATTTGTACAATAATCCAAAGGATTGTTGCGGTTTCTTTATTGCAATTATTGTCATAACGTTTAACCATCTAAAATATTTGTCTATTTTATGTGGCAAAAAAAATAAGGGTGGGCTTGACTTAGATCAATAATGCTGTATTGATATAAAAACATTTTGATACTGAATGTCAACAAATAAGTTATTTAAGAGACTCAAAAGTAAAAAGAATGAAACACTTTCTTCACAGCCGTTCTTGTGTGTATTTTGTAAATCCCTCCTGGTCTAGACCCAGTGCTTTTCCAGGCTTGTGTTGCATGTAAAATGTTGACTTAGTCACTAAGCATGCGTGTTGCTATTATTGCGCGATCATAGAATCTTTTATTTAGTATCAGTAGATTTTGAATTTAAAGATGTGCAAATATAGAATATTGAGTGGAATTAAGAGAAGTCAATGGAGCCATTTTGTTGTGCAATGCACATCAGTACATAACGCATGATAAACCTATTCTCCAATGCAGGGGGAAATAAGTTGCAGACCACTGTGAAGATGGATGAGACCAGAGTTGAGGCCAAAGTGGAAACGTCAAAACCCACTACACCCTCATCGGGTATTCAGGAACCCAAGGCAGAAGTTTCAGATTCTTTGTCCACATCCACCCTGGCTGCGTTGCAGAGTGACGTCCAGCCTGTCGGTCATGACTACGTTGAGGAAGTAAGTGCAAAGTCAAACAAAATCGTTTAAAACAGTAACACTTTGATGTTTTGAGTTAAATATTTTATTCTCCCTTCTAGGTTCGAAATGATGAAGGCAAAGTTATCCGCTTCCACTGCAAGTTGTGTGAATGTAGTTTCAATGATCCAAATGCAAAGGAAATGCATCTAAAAGGGCGCAGGCATCGATTGCAATACAAGGTTTGTGGCTGCTGTTTCTTTCACCATTCTACAGAATTTGAGAAATCGATAAATGTTGCAAAGCAGGTTTTTAGTTAAGAATTTAGCGTTGTGTACAAATGCCTAGTGTGAAGAAGGGAATAATTATCCATGTCAGATTTTAATCAGTGACACACAGCCATGATTGTCTTTGCTTCAGAATTTTTAGTTTTTACTAAAGTTTTACTTTTTTTTTCTCTCTCACATCTTCTTGTTTTGTAGAAAAAAGTAAATCCAGATCTGCAGGTGGAAGTAAAGCCCAGCATCCGAGCCAGAAAAATTCAAGAAGAGAAGATGAGAAAGCAGATGCAAAAAGAAGAGTACTGGAGAAGAAGAGAGGAAGAGGAGCGTTGGAGAATGGAGATGAGGTACAAATGTTACTTGCCAATGGCTGGAGGACAATAGCTGAATAATGACATTTATACTAGGGCTGCAGTTAACGATTATTTTGATAATTGTTTAATTTCTGATTTTATTTTTTCGATTAATCTGATAAAAAAATATATTTTTTTTTTATGTTTTGCTCATGAGAGACACTTTTTTTTATCAGGGTTTTTTATAACTAAATTTAGATTTAGAATTGATAAGTGCAAATCATTATCGATCAATTTTGGTCATCGATTATTATCAATTGTTTTTGCAGGCCTAATTTATACCATATCAAGATGTTGAAAGGAACATAGTTTAGCCGCATGGTCTACCATCATAGTCATCAGACTAGAATTAAACATTACTTAACTATGATCCAGGAAGTCTGACTGACAACTAACAATCCTAGACTTAAAACCAAAGTTGTGTCCGCTTTTGTGAATTTCCATATTTACATGGTTTAGTCATGTTTGTCAGGAGAGCTACTTGCCTTCTGACCTCAGCAAAAAGGGAACTGGTTTCTGTAACTAGAGTAGATTAGAAAAAAACTAGTTAACCTTTGTGGATGAAATTAAATAATCTGGCTGAACAGGCTTTGCTGCACAACAGGTACTCGGTACTAATGAAACCTTTTGAATAAATTATTAGGTTTTCTGTATCTAAATCAATTTCAGTGCGGGTAGTACTTGTATAAAAATATAAATAAAGAGTGCACAAATTCTAACATTTTGGAAATTACATTGTAAGAAGTTTTGATATTGATACTTTTTGCATTTTTTCTTAGGCGTTATGAAGAGGACATGTATTGGAGACGTATGGAGGAGGAGCAGCACCACTGGGATGAGCGACGTCGGCTCCCAGATGGAGGCTATCCTCAGGGGCCTCCTGGGCCTCCTGGTTTACTTGGTATCCGGCCTGGGATGCCTGGCCTGCAACCTCAGGGTCCTGTGGTAAGACAGTTTAGCTCTGTATGGTGCCTGGAAGGTCTCTCTTTATAGCTGATCCTTCTTAATTTAGGTTGTCTCATGCCTTTGCCTATAACTTGGCTTTGGTCCTTGGTAAGGACTACATTTAACTAGTCTGCATAAGTAAAATGTCACGTTTGTATTGGGTCAAATGGCAAGTGAAATGATACTGTATGCAGTCTCACTCTATGCATTTGAATGCAAAGAGGAAATCTCTGTTGAGGATTCTAACTGTTCAACTACCTTTTGTGAAGTAATGTTAAACTTCCTCTCAGCTATGTATTAAAGTCTAATTTATCACACACTAACAAGACTGTGTAGTTATAATAAAAGGTTTCTGTGATAAATGTACATCATTGTCAACCCTTTAATCTTTTTTTGTGTTGCAGCCCCCACGTCGGCCGGATTCTTCAGATGATCGCTATGTTATGACCAAGCATGCAGCCATCTACCCCTCGGAAGATGAGCTCCAGTCTATCCAGAAGATTGTGTCCATTACAGAACGTGCCCTGAAACTGGTCTCTGACATAATTACAGACCAAGACAAGTCCAAGGAGGAGGACAAAGAGAAAAAGGAACCTAGTAAAGACAGGTGTGTTATCTGGTCACACGTTTTACGTCATTTAAGGAATGCAGTGATGAGCTTGTTTTGGAGGGAAATACGCACAGAATCAGTCCAACAAGCCCAAGATGGACCTGCATGTGTTATGATTGTGACATGTTTGAGCTGCAGATGTTTAAAGCAGTCTCGTTCCTGGGTACACTGACAGACATCATGCACTAAACTGTTCTTGTTGACTATACATTGACTGTATAATACTGTAAAGTGTTTACCTTTAATACTTCACTGCAGTAGGAAGCGGGGCTGCAAATTTCTGCAGCACAGCTTCATTTTAGATACGAAATGTATGCATGTTTCCAGCATGAATGAGCGTTGCACCTGCCTGAGGTTTTATCCACAATCTTTTCCTCATTTCTTAAAGACCAGTGTTGGTATTTTCAATATGGTTATTTTGAAATTAAGTAATTGAATATGAATATATAATGAACATATTGAAGAATATACTTTAGGTGAGGATGTTCACTACATGGTGGTTTTCTGGCCTTCTAATCGTTCCTTCTTCTAACATTCCAGGGCCTTAAAGGGAGTGATGAGGGTTGGAGTCCTGGCCAAAGGCCTGCTGCTTCGTGGGGACAAAAACGTCAATCTTGTCCTCCTTTGCTCTGAGAAGCCCACCAAGAGCCTCCTCACTCGCATTGTGGAGCATCTGCCCAAACAACTAACAGTACTATCTTTACCAGTGTTACTCCACATCTATTTCTTGACGGGGCTCTTTTTGCTTTTAATGTGTGAGCATAAGGTGGAATGAATAGCATGTATGCTTAAAGTTATACTCATACACTTGTATTGCATGAACTGAGCTGTTCACCACCTGTTTAAAGTATGATGATGGCAGCAACACGTAAGGTATACATTCAAGACAACAGTCATTGTCAGTGCATGATTAAAGCCCTGAATACTATAGAAGACCTGCAGAGTGACTCTAAGATGTCAGTTAGTCTTTATGTGTATAGATCAGTGGACTGGTTAACCATTTACAGTTTACCTGGTTAACACGCAGTGCAATGACTGTCAAATAATTGTTTACACAATTTCTTTCAGATGGTGACTCCTGAAAAATATGAGGTCAAAGGATCTATCCAGGATGCAGCAATAATTCTCACATCCTGTACAGAGCCAAAGATGCAAGTGACAATCACACTGACTTCGCCTGTCATCAGAGAGGAGAATGGCCGGGATGGAGGTTGGGAAAATCCACCACAGCTTCCCCCATTGCACCTCGTTGTCTTTCTTTTCTATGAAATCAATTTCAGTATGTTGGTTGACACTTTGCAGAGCTTTGACCTGCTGGCACTCCATGTATTTTTTTGTTGGGCCTTGAATGGTTTTCCTAATATATTCTGGCTTGTGTATTTGGATTTCAGAAAACTTAAACAATGGCTCAACATATTGGATCACACCAGTTGCTGTCTCTTAGGCTTACTAAGAAGGTCTGTGGTAAACCAAATATTTCAGTGTAAACAAATAAAGCCAATGACTTATTCATAGTCGAATGTATTGGTATGAAGTACAAGCCCCAGGAAACTG
This sequence comes from Betta splendens, assembly GCF_900634795.4. Classification (NCBI taxonomy): domain Eukaryota; kingdom Metazoa; phylum Chordata; class Actinopteri; order Anabantiformes; family Osphronemidae; genus Betta; species Betta splendens. The sequence goes on from NC_040898.2 coordinate 1,230,419, forward strand.
CTAACCTAGTTGCTATTCTCCGGTAAAGCTCCAGTGACCTAACGAGACACCGGTGTGAAGTGCCAGCAGCATTGCTCTTGTGCTTTTTGCTCTATAACTTTTACCTCTCAGATGCTATCTTTATCCTTTTAAACAAAGCATGATCAGTGTTTGCATTGTGTTAAGTCTAGTTTTCCCAGGTGAGATTTTGTTTTGTTTCCTGTGTTCCAGGGGATTTTGTTTCCATTTTATTGAGGGTTATAGCTAAAGTCTTTCATTGAAGCTTTCCACATTGTCTTAAGGACAAAAAGGCAATTCTAGCAGAAGATGAACAAATACATAATAGCAGGAGGTGCTTATGTTCCTCGATTTTTACCTTTCAAATCAATCAATCGTTGTGTTATCAACCTTTCTCAAATCCAAATTTGGAGGAAATTCGATGTTATTTTCCACAGGAAACAAATCTTCCTTTGTGTCCTGGTGAACAGTTCACCATGCTGAGGTCCCCTGTTCTGGAGTGCGCCTATGAGTTGATGTCTTTCCTTACACAGATTGCTTTCAATAGGAGCTCACATTTAGCTACATTCAACGAAATTCAAACTATCTTTGATTTCACTGACTGTAGAAAGATGGAAAATCCCTTCTATTTGAATTGACAATGCGAAGGTGAAAGTGAATCATACGCTGTAATGTTTTTTTTTTTAAAACTGATTCTTAGGAGACTATTGTTTAAAACATGAGGCAAGAAGGAAAGAAGAAATCATTGGTTGGACCCGAGTATAGCGTTTGGTATATACTACGTTGTTGGGGTCTTATTGCAACTTACTGATGAATGCATGCAGTGATATCCTAACGCCTCTTGTTTGCTGGTAGTTCTCATGTTTCGTTTTTTTTGTTTGTTTTTAGTTTTGTTTTTTTTTTTTTTTTTTCCCCTCTTCTTCTTCAGCATCTATTGCTTCCCCCTCTTTATATTCATAGTTATATTTCCAAGTCCTTCAAAGGCTTCCTTTTTTATTAAACAATCCAGTAATTTGTGTCCCATCAGAGGTTTAGTAAGGCCCAACAGCTCTGGAAGGATTTTTGACCAAGGTTTTCTTACATCCCAAAAACTTTGCCACACCTACTACTGCCATGCCATGTTTTTATCAGGTCATAATTAGCCCATAGCACCTTGTTTTTGTGTCGGAAATATTCATCATTAGCTACAACATCCCTTAAGTGGAGGAAAACAAAACAAGTCAAAGTTTCTATTTCAGTTACCAGGGTAATGAACACAAACATAATTGCCTGATAAAATGGTATTGGCTTGAAAACATTTGGCAGCTTGACCCAAAAGTAGTTACATTATTGCCTCCTAAATTGATTTCTAAATTTGTATGGTTAAAAGTTAAACTCATCACTTTAGAGAATATTATGACTTTACATGTTCTAGGCTGAAACCGTATCTGTCCACCTCCTCTGGCATCATAGTGCAGTAAGGTGAGGTCTGTCAGGTTTTTTGTTTTAGTGCTACAGAAGCAGTTGTACTTCAGGTAGATCTGGGGGTGGAGAATTTGGTATGTGTGGCAATGTGTTTGTTCTCTGCCAGCTTCGCTGACCTGGTCAAACACCCATTCCTCATCACCGTTTTGACACTTGAAATCCATTTTTAGATGTAACCTCGGGTATGGTGAAAGACCCAGCGGACGTCTTGGACAGGCAAAAATGCCTTGACGCTCTGGCTGCTCTGCGCCACGCTAAGTGGTTCCAGGTTCGGAACATCATTTTTCTTTCTTACTGTAGCCTTATGAGATGCCTTATGATTTATTTGTGTGTTACACATTTGGTTTTCATTTTTGAAAAAAACACCCCAAAAACTATGAATATTTAATGCAAGAAGAAAATACATATTCAAGGATGCCACTTATCACTAGGATCTGAAATAATGTCCATTATGTATTAATCGTCAATTTGAGTTAATCAGAAGTGTATTTGTTAAAAATACTTTGGCATCCTTGTATTCCCATTTCAATTGTCCAAATGCCACATTGTAGTTATGATTCCATAAGGCTGCACAATAACTTGCACAAAGTTGTGTGCATATGTATTGTTTTATTCTATGTTTTGTAGAATGGGGATTGAGAGGAAAAGGAATATCTGAGTAGTTTCCTGTGGTTCTGCTAGCTGAGCTGAAGCACAGAGAAAGTAAAGCAGATTTCCTTAGCTCTTTCAGTCCCTATGCTCTCCTCTCAGGTGGACTCTTGTACTTTTAAGGACCTGTTTGTGAGATACCCGGATAAACCTGGGGTCAGGGTTTAGAAGATGGCAAGAAAAGTTCTCTTTCTTGTGCATCTTGCAAACTTTGGACCCCTTTACTAACTATGAGGTACAAGACTACTGGGAATGGCAGCTGTTTGCAGACTTAAAGCCCATACACACGTCAAACCATATTCAAGCTTCCATTATGCACAGTAGTGTTTGGACCTCGGTGACAGAAATGATTCTCTTGTTTGGGCCATCTGTTGTCCCTCTTGGTCACTCCATCCAACTAACTTTATTGCATTAAAAGGCTAGGGCCAACGGACTTCAGTCCTGTGTGATCATCATCAGAATCCTGCGTGACCTCTGTCAGCGAGTGCCTACCTGGTCATCCTTCCCAGGATGGGTAAGTGTATTGTTTAACTGTGGGACTCCGTGGTGAGAAAAGGGAAATCCTGACCATCTGGAAAAAGGTCAAGCTAGAAGAACGAACTAAAACGTTTGAAGCCAGTTCTTTGTATTTTAAACCCCTCTCAGGCCGTAATAGCTGAAATGAGCCTACTGTAACTATAGCCACACAACTGCTATGACCTCACAGCCAAGAATTTTGTGGCTGTTTCCAACCCCTGCCACTGAGAGCATACGTGTGTTTGATGTATGTTTTCACATGCACTCACTGATTTACCAATGTTTTTTCTTTGTCTGTTCAGGCCATGGAGCTCCTGGTTGAGAAGGCCATCAGTAGCGCCTCTGCCCCGCTCAGCCCAGGTGATGCACTCAGACGCGTCCTAGAATGTATTTCTTCTGGAATTTTGCTTCCTGGTAAGTTACTCTTTTGCTGCTTGTTGTTGTTAAAAATAATAATTATTGCTGCTTATTTGTTTCTAATGTAATTCTGTTCTCAGAGTTTTGACATTTAAATTCCAATTTTTGTCTCACACATCTTTAGCACTAATTCAGAGGGTTTTTGTGGTGACATCATGTTATGCTCTTTGTAACAGGTGGACCAGGTTTAATAGACCCTTGTGAAAAGAAGCCTGTGGATACACTAACGCCCATGGGAGAGCAGCAAAGAGAGGAGATTACCTCAAGTGCCCAGGTACAGGCTCTGAATTCTGTAAAAACTGTTAAAATTAGTTTGCTTAAGCCTAATTTCATTTAGCCTCTCAAACTGCATCATCTTGCATTTAAACAGCCGGTCAAATGTGTCAGATTCCTTGAATGATGCAGCATCTAAAGTAGACTATATGCTGAGGAGTGGCTGCTGACATAGTTAACCTTCTCTGTACCTTTTAACCTTAATTTGCTAGAATCAACTTCCTCATCCTTTACCCTCCATTGTTGCGTAAAAAGCGCTATACGTTAATCTCTGTTATGACCTTTTACTCTTTCTTTACAGTTTGCACTGAGGCTGCTGGCATTCCGTCAGATCCACAAAGTTTTAGGTATGGACCCTCTGCCACAGATAAACGCACGCTTCAACATTCGCAACAGCCGTAAGCGTCGCCGGGACAACAGCGATGGCACAGACAGTTTCGAGGGTGAAGGGAAAAAAGACAAGAAGGATTATGAGAGTTTCTAAACTTCTTCAAACCATAATTAATTTAAAGTAAACTCCATACAGAAATGTACTAACATGTTGTATGCCCTTTCTCCTTTGTACTGCATTTTTTTTGAAACTCCAGATGTACCAGTAGAACTGCAGCCTCACTGTGTTATACCAACAAATGTCAGTTTGTAGAGCCTTTTAGTGTAGATTTCATCCCCCTCTGCGCTGCGTGAAGCTCTTACCTGATGTGCTTCTTTGATAGGAGTGTTTAATGAAAGTGGCTTTTTAAGCTTCTGCTGCTGCTCTGGTCTCATTGGTTTCCCTCTGATTTAAAGCTGTGGTAAGATGGAGGTCACAGCATAAAAAACAGAACATCCAAGAGTAAACGCAATGATAAATGTCAATGCCTTGTTCATCTGTATCTGAGTGTGGACTGTTCTAGTGAAGTATTCATTTGGCCAACACTTTTCAAAACTTCTGTTTTCAATATGATACTGTGCTTTTTGCAAGTGTTGTTTGATGCTGTGGACTTATGTCTTGATGCTAAGCTACATTTAAGCTAAAAGAACCTATGGGACATTGCACAAGGATTCAGAAGAACTGTTCTTAGTCTTTGCTAGTAGTGAAGTTACCAGTGGTTTCGTCTCCTCATTTTCATATATACGAAAGTATTTGTATATACCTTAAATGAATAATAGTGTTTGGTTTGTGGTAAATATAGCCATGTACACATTGCATAGTTTGGGCTTTTGCTTTTGTTTGATTGAATTGCTTGCCTTTTGATTTGGTTAGGTGCTAAATTAAATGGAATAAAGTACTAAAAGTGGTGACTGGGAATGGAATGGTCAGGAATGTAATTACCCTTCAGCTTTGGTTGCTGTGGTCCATATTCTGCTTTACGTTTCATTAGCAGAATAAAAGTCATTTCCGGATAGACTGGCTGTATTTCATCATTGAGTCCTATAGATTCATCTGTTACCTCATAATGAAATAGTTTGTAGTAGTCCTTAAATCTTAGTGAGTCATTTGACCCCATTCTAAACTACAGCCCCTTTTGCACCGGTTTGTGCTGACAGTTTGACTACAGGCCTCTCGTAGTTACGGAGCTCTGTGGAACCAGCTCCGTGTTCGGGTTCAGGTCAGACACCCTCTCGTTAATGAAGCCTATGCGTAAAATAAAAAAATATAAAAAAATAATGAAGCCGAGAGACGAGGGTCTTTATGGTTGACTTGACCTGACAGCGACATCCAGTGACCGACACATTTAAAACACATTTATATCGCAATATAAACTATGTTCAGTCTGCTTAAAAATATCATGCGATTGAAATTACTTTACGAAGAGGCTGTTTATGAGGAAATAAACATCTGCGGTTTTGTTTGACGTCCTCTCCGTACTTCACATACAAAGAAACCGTTCCGCACTGCTCAGACTTGTCGCTGCGTCACGCTGGTCACGTGACCGAGGATCGCCGTCCCGCCGCCGGTGTCCCTGAGCTCCGCAGCTAGCGCTAACGAACAACATGGATTTCAACGTGAAGAAACTGGCGTCGGGCGCTGGGCTGTTTTTCACGCGAGCCGTGCAGGTTTGTTCTCCGGCGCACGTTGTAATGTCACCGTGGTTCAGCCGAGTCCAACTTCACGGTCGACTGGCTTCGCGGCGCTGCAGTGCTGAGTTCACGTAATGTTAGCGGATAATTACGTTGCTGGAGTCTGGGCCTCGGCTAAAACGCGTCCAATGCTCGTAGCGATAGCAGTCGGTGCTACACGATGCTAGCGGCGCTTTAACTGCGGTAACTGGACTGTTACGAGACGTGAGCCGAGCCACGGCAGCGGCGCCCACGTCACGACACGGATAACGTTAGCGTCAGTGATGCACACGCACACGCACACGCCCAAGAAGCCAGTCGACCGTTCGGTTCGCGTCACCTGTGAGACTGACCGGGACGTGTGCTCTGATCCAGTTCACGGGGGAGAAGCTGGGCCAGGCGGAGAAAACCGAGCTGGACGCTCACTTCGAGAACCTCCTCATCCGCGCAGACTGCACCAAAAACTGGACCGAGAAGATCTACAGACAGTCCGAGGTCCTGCTGCAGCCGAACCCAAGTATGACGTCACAAACGAGACGGGCGCGTTAGCAATGCTGTTGTGAGTGGGTACGGGTTCTGCTGAGTCAGGCTTCCGGCTGGTCTGAAGTTCCGCAGCTCAGCTGATGCAGGTCATCACAGAGACTGAGCCGAGCAGAACAAGGCCCGGCCCAGTGAGGACCCCTAACCGGGCTTGTCCCACGCAGCTTCTGTGTCCCTTCCATCAGCTCTGCGTCTGGCCTCTGTGCTGCCTCATCTCTTCTGGCACCTTAAACCAACTCCACACGACTTGCTTCCAGTCATCTTGGCTGACGACACTTTTCTACTGGACTAAATAATTCTAGTCTGTGGACCGACTACACTCAGATTGTGTTGTTTGTTCAGTAGTCCTTCTTCACACAGCCAGACATCATTCATACATGATAGAAGTGGATCGCTTACATTTTATATGATTTAAGATAAAAGGCACGTTTTAAATTATTTGCTATTTTATGTGTTAGTTTGTTTTCTAGTGTAGAAATCTGAAGATGTGCTGTTTCAAAGCCTGGTTCTGCCAGCGTAGTTCAATTTAAACCCACTGATATTCAGAGTGATTGGGCAGAAAGCCATTAACGCCTCATATCTAATGACCTCGTCATCATCAAACATCAGCCACCACAGCTGGAAAACAGCGTGATGGAGTCCTAAAAGCACATTTTCCTCATTTCAGTGAAGTCGTATTAACATAACAGGGCTCTAACATGTGCCTTTTGATTCTCCATGCTACAGTCGACCACACTGGTGAGTACTCTGCCTCCTGATTCTAGAGCTTTTGAGCGTTTGAAAAACCTTCATATATTTAAACTCAGTACGGGGAGATTGATGACGTCGGTTTGCTCAGAAAGATACTTTCTTCACCTTCTTTTAGAAGCTGCATTTATTTATTGAACTAGTTCTTGGTGTTGGTAACAATAGTGTAAACGGTCTGTTAGCATCTCAAACAGCTGTTTGCCTGAGCTAGCTCAGCCTGGCAGCAGCGGTGTGAGCGTGCTGGGCAGAGGCTGGCAGGTCGATCCATGTCCAATCTATTGTGCATGTTAACGTGTTAGCTAATTAGGCTAACAAGGCGACTGCTATGAAACACATCCCATGTGCACTTGACTCAGTCACATGATGGCGGTAGAGTTGGACAGACTCATCTGCCAGCAAATGTCCTAAAATACTGACACAGTGAGAGTTGGCTTTTTTTCACTCTCTCACACCACACTATACTCAAATTGTAAATATTTGCCCATGTTTATTTCAGTTCGCCACTTTAGGAAGGTGTGCTGTATGTTTCTATGACTGGGGTTCATGTTTACACATGCTGACTTTGTCGGTGGTCTGATCCGGATTGTTGACCTCGTCTCGTAGACCACGGTCTGTGGTTGTGCAGCTGAACCTCAGGCTCTGTCCAACACCAAACCTACTTCTCCTCATTTAAGTGTCTGCATCATCTAGTTGAGCAAGTTTTCCTCATTGCACCAACATCGTCTAACAATGTGTGATTCTCTTCAGTTCTGTTTTATTTGTGGAAGTTCCACATTAATATTTTCCATCAGTCTGCAGCAGTTTGGCAGAACAAAACAATTAAACATTCCACACTAATAATCTTATGTTGCCTTTGCTACATTTTGCTCAAGCACGTGTGTGAGCATTAGAGGCTTCAGGGGCATAGTGTTAATTGGATTTCTCTATTGATTCCTCTGGAAACTGGGAAACACTTCTACACTCCAGCCATGATGGAAAATATTTAGTAGACCTTTAATTTACTGATTGTATGTGTGTAATATATACTTGTGTTAATAGTTAATAGTCAGTTCTCTATTCCCTGGGTTGGTTGGTATTTATAGTAAATGTTAGACTCCACTGGTTGTCTGATGGGAGTAAATCCATTAATAAAAGCTGTGGCTTGGTCAACAGATTCTTCAGCTCTTAGTACTGTTCTGTGCAGCAGTGAGCAGTTACTGCAGGTATCTGCAGCCCCCCAGGGCCTGATAGGAGGGACCCTGCTTACATTAAGCAGCTGACTTTCTTTGTCTCATCTCTTATAATGTTCTAATGAGTAGGTGTCATTTAATTAAGACACAACTCAAGCCTAAAGCATTCAGTCAGTCACGTGATTCTTATGGTCTGTTTAGACACCGTAACACCAGTCATTGTGTTAAGTGTAGTTGTGTTGTGGACCCGAGTCCACATCATGTGGAGCTCATTTGATTTCAGTGAACAAATCCCATCTTTAAGGTCTCACTGGTTCTTACTACATGCGTCTTCTTTTAAAGTTACTTGATGATGTTTTCTTGTAAACACATTTCAAGCTCTACTTATTTTTCCCCATGAACTGTGAGCTTTGTGTTGTTTTGTTCACCAATATGTTTTTAATTCATAAACATCATAGAACATCAGTTCAATACTGTTTTAATATGCTAGGCCCAAAATAATGTTTGTCCTATGTCCTAATTTAATAGAATCACAGTCCTGTTTGTTTGGTTGTTTGTGTTTTTGGAACTTTATCTTTCCCACATTGGGTAAAGTAGCCTCTGCTCTTAACCCGTCCCCTGTGGGACCACTGCTCCTTCAGGGGGCGGGTTCAATGCAGGCCGCAGGGCCCCTTGGACAGCTGCACAGTGGCCAGCCTGGGCCGTGATGGTGCCAGCTGATGCTCTACCATAGGTGGACCGCTCTACCTCCTGAACCTACAGCTCGGGGGTAGAGCCGATGCTGAACTAACAGAGCTACCAGGCCACAAAGCCATTTTTGGCCACTATTAGCCGTTTGTCAGATTAAATCATTATGAGAATTTGGTGAAAACCTATTATCAAAGTAGTATAATTTGTTCTTCATATACTGGTTCTTTCACTAATAATAACTGCACATGAACCATAAAGGTGTTGGTATCTTTACACATATCCAGTCCTGCAGCCGCTCTCTGTGGAGGTGTGTTGTCTGGCAGCTGTGCTGAGAGTAAAACCTTTGTGTCTGTCTCTGCAGGTGCTAGAATTGAGGAGTTTCTCTATGAGAAGTTGGACAGGAAGGCACCGTCCCGAATTACCAATGCAGAGCTGCTGGGTCAGTACATGCAGGACGCAGGCAAGGAGTTTGACCTGGGAACACCATACGGTGAGTATCTGTCCCAGGACTGGTCACTTAGTCACACCCATAGCCTGACCTGCTGTTGTTTCACATGAATCCTTATCACTGAAATAAAATCTTTCAGCATTCTTATTAAATGAAGTACTTCAGACATTTGTAGGTGTAGGCTGTGTTAACACCATCATCAAGTCACTTTTAAAATAATAAAAAGGAAAATGTATAATGTAATGACTTCTATACTGTAATGGTGGCTCAGTTCGTAGAGCTTTGGAAGAGTGTCCTTGAATTAGACACCTCACACTAGTTCCCTGGGCACTGCACTGGGGCTGTTTCAATTGACTAGCCATTTTTTTATTGTTTTACAGTGGCAAGACGTGAAAGGCTTTGAATACTTTCTAACGAGTCTGGGTTTCTTCAAAGAACTGAACATTTCAACTGATCTGTTTTACAGGGAGCACCTTGATGAAAGTTGGGGAATGTGAGAAACGTTTAGGTGCAGCAGAGAGGGAGTTCCTCCAAACATCAGCCATTAGCTTTCACACCCCCCTCAGGAACTTTCTGGAAGGAGACTGGAGGACCATCTCAGTGAGTCGTATTCCCATAGCCTCCCCGCTGTTACTGGATGATGGGTTATTTATTGAAGTCCCTGAGGTTTAGGCCTCACAGAAAACAACAGTAGAGTTATTTAGAATCCTATCGAAAACCTGACAGAATCCCACTTGAGTAGATGACACAATAAGAGGCAGGACCAGAAGGTGTAGACTGGAAACACAGGGTTCCATGTCAGACGGTCCCACAGTGAGGAAGAAGCTCAGCTATGGTAGAAGATAGCAAGTGGATAGAAAGAGCAGGGCGAGCATTCAAATGAATCCAATGAGGACTGACACGTTAAGCTAGAAATATGCTCTGTAGAGAAGAAGCAAGACTGAGTACATGCACATGAATGATTTATACGGTGGTGAAAAGATCGAGAATATTAATATTATAAGGCAGAAGATGTGAGTGATTTCTGTAGCTGTGACACTAAGATGTTGCATTTGACTTTACAACCACCAAATGAAGTGACCTGTGAAACAGGCACCAGCCACTAGAGGGCAGCACAGTGTTGATGGACACCACAGTCTACCCCACAGCATAATGGCCTTCTTACTGCCACTGTGTGCGTGTGTGTGTGTACGTCAGAAAGAACGCCGCCTTCTAGAGAACCTTCGCTTGGACCTGGATGCCTGTAAGGCGCGTCTGAAGAAGGCCAAGGCGGCCGAGGCCAAAGCAGCGGTGAGTCATTCAGACCCTCACAACATCCTCACTCCAGTTCCTCCATCGTGTGTGTGTGTGTGTGTGTGTGTGTGTGTGTGTGTGTGTGTGTGTGTGTGTGTCTGTGTCTGTGTGTGTCTGTGTGTGTCTGTGTGTGTCTGTGTGTGTCTGTGTGTGTCTGTGTGTGTGTGTGTGTGTTCTGCTGATAATAAGTGACTAATTGTTTGTTTATTCACCTTTGCAGTGCGAGGGTGAAGTGAGTATCAAAAACCTTTCAAGACTTTCATTCTGATTCACTCTGTTTCCTCCTGTCACATAATTTACTTTACGCTTCACTGATTTATTGGTAGCAAGAAGCTGTGAATCAGAGTGTTTCGCTATCACTGACATCAGGATTACAAACGAGCTGTGGAAATCAATTGACATGCAGCAGTGCTGATGCATTGACAGCTTATATCCATCCATCCATCCATCCATCTGCTTATCCAGGGCCTCCTACCGGTGAGACATACCTGGAACACCTCACCAAGGGGACGCCCAGTGTGCCTCTGAACCAGATGCCTGAGCCTCCTCAGCTGGCTCCTCTTTATGTGGAGGATCAGCGATTCTACCCTGAGCTCCTCCCGGGTGACAGAGCTCCTCACCTTATCTCTAAGGGAGCGCCAGCCACCCTGCGGAGGAAGCTCATTTTAGCCGCTTGTATCCGTGACCTTGTCCTTTCGGTCATGACCCAAAACTCATGACCATAGGTGAGGGTAGGAACAATTGACTGGTAAAATAAGAGCTTTGCCTTTCGGCTCAGCTTCCTCTTCAGCACCATGGATCTGTACACTGACCGCATTAATGCAGGCACCGCACCGATCTGTCTGCCAATCAGACTCCTCAGACATGGAGGAACTGATTCTCATCGCAGCCGCTTCACACTCAGCTGCAAACCACCCCAGCGCACGCTGGAGTTCCTGGCCCGATGAAGCCAACAGCACAACATCATCTGCAAAAAGCTGAGACGCTCTCATGTGGTCCCTGAACCAGACCCCCTCCAGCCCCTGGCTAGAAGTTCTGTCCATAAAAATAATAAACAGAACCGGTGTCAAAGAAGCAGCCCTGCCAAAGTCCAACATGCACCGGGAACAGGTCTGACTTACTGCCGCAATGCCAACCAAGCTCCTGCTTTTGTTTACAGAGATCAGGCAGCCCTTAGCAAAGAGCCCTGGACTCCATACTCCCAGTGCACCTGAGGCCCCTGGCTCTGCTTCCACAGCAGAAGGCCCTCAAAGTGCTCCACCGTCCCATGACATCCTCAGTTACCTGATCGATTCCTTCTTCAGCTTGATGGCATCCCTTACTAGTCTGTCCAGCCTGCTTCTCTGCTCAGTTGACAACTCAGCCCCTCTCTTTACCTCTCTTTGTCCAAAATATTTGGCCAAAGGTCAGATGACACGACTACAAAGTCTATCGTGGACCTCCGGCCAAGGGTGCCCTGGTACTATGTGCACTGATGGACACCCTTATGTTTAAATATGGTATTAGTTATAGCCAAACTGCCTACCACAGAAGTCCAAAAACATAACATAAATAATAAAACCCCTCAGGTTCAGATCAGGGAGGCTGTTCCTCCCAATCATCATTGCCCACATGGGCATTGAAATCCCCCAGCAAAACGCAACTCTCTCCAAAAACCCCAAGAAGGCCTGGTACTGGCCCATAGACACAAACGATGGTGAGTGACCTGTCCCTGACCCGAAGGCCCAGGTAAACAAGCCTCTCGTGTACCGGGGAAAACTCCAAGACTTGGCGGCTGAGCTGGGGCGCTTTGAACCAGCCCACAGCAGCCGCCTCCTCTCCCTGTGTGCAACTCCACAGGAGAAGACAGTCCTTCCCCTCCCAAGGAGTTGGGTTCCAGAGCCCAGCTTGTGCATGGAGGTGAGCCCGGCTATTTTTAGCCAGTAGTGCTTAACCTCCTGCACAAGCCTAGACTCAGTACCGCCCCCCACCCCCCCGTGAAGTGAAGTGATGTGACGCTCCATGTCTCAGGTTAGATGGTCAGATAGTTGTCCAGACATTGAGTTGCTGAGCTCACGTTTTTGAATGCTGCCCAATCTGCTTAGAACCTTGTAGCCTTGAGTCATTGCCACTGATCTTACATAGCCACATCTCACTTTTTTCTGTTATCCAACATTTTAGAAACCTCAAGTAGTCTGGTCCTTCATTAACTGTAATACTGTGTGAAATCACTTTTGAACTTTTTGTTTTACTTCTGGTCAGAATAAAAGTCTGACTTCATCTGAGTTTAGTCAGCTGGTTGCTGACTAAGCCGTACGTTTTGCTGACTGGTTGATTTAGGCCTGTGTGACCTTTGTGCATGTTAGCATGTGCATGATGATTTCTACAAACCACCACAGTCTAGTCTTCATGTTAGTTTACATTAAACCTGCCAGTGAGTACACAAGCCGTTGCTTTGGGTAGTGGTGGTTAACACACATTTGGGTTCTTTCATCACCTGCACCTTTTAAGACACACTCAGTCTAATAATATGTCAACTTCACAACGTGTGCTACACAAACCTAAAGGAGGTACAATACTAAAGGAGGTATTGGACAAAACAAAAAATGGACTTGGAGTGGAGTTCTTTTGGCTTCACCTCTCAGCGTTTGCCCAGTTAGTCATGTGTGGATAATAACATCCGTCTTCTTTCTGTAGATGGCTCCAGATTTTCAGGAAACCAGACCTCGCAATTATGTTCTTTCTGTCAGCGCCTCTGCGGTAAGGACACAACTGCTCTGTGATAGTCACCGCATAATTATTAAAACCATAGTCACTGTCCGACAGTCATTCTGACATCATGTGTTATGTATGGATTTAATAGACATGTTTTACTTAAATGATGTGCTTTTGCACAGCTTCTGTATCCACTTAATGTATGTTTATGTGCCAGCACACAATGTCGTTCATGTTTATGTGTTAAGTTGAGTCAGGGACCTTAGGCAGAGTCCAGACGCCATGAGTCAATACCCAGGTCGCCTCAGTGACGTCACTGAGAAAATATTTAGAGAAGTAAATTCTGATTCCAAAGCATGAGCATTAGATGCATCAGTGTAAATGCTTTTATTTATTTACTAACTTCCATATTTACTTCCTATTTGGATCTTGACTGTATTTTGCCCTTTCACATTCTAAAGCACGCGGCCTTAGTTTAGACAGGTGTTGTTTACTTCTGTCAGATTTGATTAATGTGAGACTAGAGTTCCATTCAGGCCTCTGTGTAATGTCATGATGGTGAAAGTTGGTGTCTCACAACCGGTCTCTGAGAGCAGCGTCACTCAACGAGACTTTTAAATTTTATTACTTATATTTTTAGTTGTACAACGTAACATAAAACATATATAAATAGTGAAACTAGCATTTAATCGAATATATCACCATGTTTTGAATTTGAAGGAAGTAATACAAATATCTGGGCCACGTTGTGTTTTTTGTTTTGTTTTTTTAACAACTGTAAAAAACAGAGGAACAAGTGTTTATCAGAGGTGAGTTGTCCTTTTTACTGATGCAGGTTTGTAACTGCTCAGTCCTGGCTCTCTGGCCAAGTGTTTTCTGATGGTGAGGTCACCTTAGCACATACTGTTCTGTGAAGTCATGGCGTTTTGATGGATCGGTATGTGGTTTAGTATTACTGAAGCAAACCTTCCCTGGAGTGATTTTGGTCTGAATGTGCGCATGTGTCACTTTAGAGCATCTATGTCCTTATCAGCATTGAAGCATTGATGCAGCCTTTCCATGTGCAAACACATGCAGGCAATGTTCCCCCCTGAGCAATCCCTGGGACCACTGTGAGCGACATCAGAGCGCTCACACCAGCACTGCATCCATCCAAATTGCATGATTTATTAATGCTAATTTACAGCATTTACACTTGTGTTAAAATACCAACTAAAAGACAACATAAATTAAACTTAAAGTGGTGAGGTGCGGGACTGAACCTCAGACCCTCTGTTTCATAGGTCAACGCTTTACCAATGGCCTTCTGTAAAACCTCAACCTTCCAAACTTCAACTTTCTATTTAAATGAGTGTCCATCTTCCAGTCACACTCGGATTTTGGTCAGTTATCTCACCTGTAACTGCCTGTTCTGGCTGATCCTTAACTCTCTGACTCTCCCTCTGCCTCATTGAATGAAGGCAATCACGTGCAATTTCATTATTACTGATACTACTTGACTTGCCCTGGAGCAAGAAATACTGGAGCGGAGTACGTGGAGTGAGGCTGATTTTACCACCAAGAAGCGAACAGCGGCTGTCATTTACACTGAACAGTCAATCAGCGTTCACTCACTAACTCACGTTGCAAAATATCACAGAATGAATTGTTTTTTTTTTTGTTTTTTTTTAAATTCAGGTTGGACTTTTTTGTGCGCGCATTCTGATTTCCTGCGCGCGCCGAGCGTGTCAGCAGCAGCTTAGAGGGAGTGGATGCAGGCCTTCAAAGGTCCCCTGATAAGAAGCTGCAGTTCACCTTACTGCAGTGACAGCTGGCTCTGGACATTATTTACCACAGAGGCTCACATGCCCAAATAGAACATAGCTGGTATTTAGGTTTACAAGTTGGACACATCTTAGCTGCCTTTTTGTGGGTTAAGTTCCAGTACGTCAGTACATCTCCAACGAGCTGAAAAGCACTGTTTCACTACCCTTCTTGAGTCTGACCACACTTCTAGAACCTTTTGGAAATGGTTGTAATAACTTGTGCTTTTTCTCTTCTTCTTTTTCTTTGTCATCTTAGCTTTGGAGCGAGGAAGTGGAAAAAGTGAGTAGAGCAATGACGTTGACAGTAGTTGCATCATTCATCGTCCTGAGATTAGCTTGTTGTTTTAAGCTTATTCTACAGGTGCCTGAACTGTACGTATTTATGAAATTGTCTCATGCATCAAATCTCAAGGAATAGAAGTAAATAGCTGTTCTGATTGTTTTAGGCTGAACATGAGCTCAGAGTGGCTCAAACGGAGTTTGATCGGCAAGCGGAGATTACGCGTCTGCTCCTGGAAGGCATCAGTAGCACACACGTATGTATGCACATTGGGGGTGTTTGTCTGTGAGGTGTTTGGTTTGTCGTCTGCCTGCTTGCGGTGGCGGCCTGGTAGGATCACGTGCAGCTTTTTGGTGCTGGTGTTTGTGGATGTTATTATTCATGGGTGGTGGTAAAATGACTGATTGGATAAATAGTGGATTGGAAAAAGTTGTTAAAAAAAGTTAGACGTTATTGTTTCAATACATTTGATGCCATAATTTCATGCTGACGTGAGACTGGCCAATCTTTAAAGAGTGTCTTTAATATTTTGTACAGTGTGAATTCAGTTTTTCCTAATTAATGAATGACTGTGTTGCTGCTTCTCTTCAGGTAAACCACCTGCGCTGCCTCCATGAGTTTGTGGAGGCCCAAGCAGCGTACTACAAGCAGTGTCATCTCCACATGCAAGAGCTGCAGAACGAGCTGTCCAGGTGAGAAGCACAGTAAACTGTCTGCAGCTGCTCCACTAGTGTGTGTTGAGCTACGCAGGAATTCAGGAAAACAGGAAATGGGAGCCAACAGGTTTTCTGGTTTTAGCCCCAGGCTAATTACAGTGACTGATTGTGTTTTGTGTATAGCTAATATAAAAAGCTGGGCTCTGACAGTGACTGCAGAGCTGCAGGGCCACTATTCAAAGCTGTAACCTGATTTTATGTGTTCACTCTCATCAACAATGGCTTCTCGTGTTGATCCGTGTTCCTAGAACAGACTACCGCAAAACTAAACGTGGGCTATTGTTAGTTCCCAGAAATATTCACTTTGTTTTTTAAATGAATGTGAGTGACGCTGGTTCAGTGTGTGGTCAGTTTTGCTTCCTACACAGACGAGGTGAGCGGCTGTTTGAACTGTCTACATAGTGACTGACGTACTGTTGTTTATAACAGCGACTCATTTTTATTATCACATGCTCTCAGTGATGAGAACCTGTAAGTATCGCTCCTGACGAGCTCATCTTCATGTGTGCAGCTTCAGTTCGTTTCTCTTGTTCATCTGTTTGGGTTTTGCTGCTGGAGATGAACCTTCTACCTGAATGTTCAGAACCGTGTTCTGTTTTAACCTGATGACCTTTTTGTACTAAATAACAGTTCCAGTAGCTTTGTCTCCTGTAGTTCTGTGGCACAGCTGCAGCCAAAACCCAAATGCGATTGACTTTCTATATTTGTTCCTGGTTTGTGGGGCCTGCTTGCTACTGTGCTTGTTTACTACATAATTCAGAATTTAGACCAGTCAGACAGACACCTCTCCCTGTGTTCCTCCCAGGGTTCCTAATGCCTTTGCACTGAACTCCAGTCACTCCATGGTTACTGCCGGCTCTCAGGCAGAAGGCGCCAGCAGCCCTGCAGAAACGGATACACTGAAGATTGAGGAAGTTCAGCCACCAGCCACAGGAACCCGCAAAGCCAAAGTCCTCTACGACTACGATGCTGCTGATTCCAGCGAGCTCTCACTTCTGGCTGATGAGGTGAGACTCACCGATGGCCTTCCTGTGTATTTGAATACTTAAAGCTCTGTGTCTGGGTTTAGTAATGTAGTTCCTTCAGTGAAGCCTTCAGTGCCCAGACTTATTTTGGTTGTAAAAGTGATTCAGCATCTCCCACAGTGATATTAAAAACATCAGGAAGCGCTTCCATTACTGTGGCCTGGTTCTAACCCGGCAGGTTTGGTTTTGGTTTTCCTGTTTTGAGTTAGTAAATGTGTAAGATTCAGTTATTTATGTCAATCAACATCAGCGACCTGTGCATTTAAGGATTAAGACTTTACACAAGAATCCTCCAGTTGGAATAAATTCTTTCTAGAAATCCAAGCTTGTGGAGCTGTAGCTTTCTTACATTAGGCTGTCTTTTATTTTACCCTCTACCTTTTACAAGCCTGCTGAGGACTATCCCCTTCAGTGTTGTTGATGTGTGTGACGTCAACCTTCTTCCACCTGTCCTGATTGTTTCATTCTAAAGCTTTGACTGAGCCATGTCTGCTGCTGAAGCTGGTTACTCCTTCATGGCCATCACAGTCTGTTTCTTGATGAAGAGGGGTTTCAGTGAACTGTCCCTATGTTGTTTGAGCTGTTTGTTTGTCTTCGTGGTCCTTAACCAGCGACTGGCCCTTCCAGGCACACTCCTTTCACTCCTTTTGCACTCAGATGATCCCACTTTCACAAAGTGTGGGGACTGCTGGCACGAACCTGAGGTTGAGTCCTGGCAGCTGGATTTCTTTCGGTGTACAGTTAAATTCCTGTTTTCACTTTGACATTGAACTTTTTGTCACCAATTTATAATCTAAATAAACATGTCTTGTCTGTGGAGGTTGGAATTCCAGACAATCTGAAAATCCCCTATTAGTCATATGATACATTTTACACTAGGTTCCATTAAAGATGAAAAGGCAGGTGATTATCTTTAATGTCTTGGAGGAAATGGAGAGCAGTGTGATTGGAGTAATACTAGTTTTTTTTTCCTACTTATGATTATCTCATCACTTTATTTGACATGTTGTGGCATATGCGGCGTAGCACCTGAAGGCAGACATCCAGATAACTTTGGCTCATGGCTTTTGTCTTCTGGCTCTGAATCCTGTTAATACAGGCCCCAGAAAAAGAAACTCTAAGAACACACTGCTGCTTCTCTGGAATGGGTTATCAAGTTCCACACAGTCACAGAGTATGTTAAATAGTGTATGCGAACATAAAATACATTACGTTAAACACTTGTGGGACACAGGATGTTTTTTTTGGTGGTTGTAGCTCAGATACGGAAGCCACAACTCAGTTTGCTTCCAGACACTCCGTTTGTCTTTGTCCTTTAGAGAAACAAACCTAGAATCAACAGCAGGACCGTTGCCTTGGTTCTTAAATGTCTTTGATGAACAAGTTTAAGTGGTCTATTAATAGTAGCCACTTCTCTGTGTGTACTGTAAAGTGACTGAGTCCTTAAATCTTTACAGGATTATAACTTTAACCAGCTTTCCACCTACATGACCAGTAACTCTGTTCATGTAAATGCACCTGCACAGTTCAATTCAAAGTTACTGGCTCGTGAGCAAATCAAACAAAACCTTTATCTTCACCACAGATAAACGTTTAATTGCCACCAACAGATAAATGTAGCACGACCCAGGACATGCTGGAGACGCTATGTCTGTAGGCTGGCCTGGGAACGTCTTGGGGTCCCACTGGCAGAGCTGGAGGAAGTGTCTGGGGAGAGGGAGGTCTGGAACTCTCTGCTCAGACTGCAGCCCCCGCGAC
Source organism: Betta splendens (assembly GCF_900634795.4). Taxonomy (NCBI): domain Eukaryota; kingdom Metazoa; phylum Chordata; class Actinopteri; order Anabantiformes; family Osphronemidae; genus Betta; species Betta splendens. The sequence goes on from NC_040898.2 coordinate 1,248,939, forward strand.
CCGGCCCTGGATAAGCGGATGAAAATGGATGGATGAATAGATAAATGTTCTAAAAAGATGCAGTAAACAACGATGGTTTGTACACGGAGCTGCTGTCCAGCTGTGCAGCACAGAACACGTGGGGCTGTTTGTTTTGGAAGCTGTGACTCAGAGCATCACTACAGAGAATGACCCATAAACACAAACATCAGCTGTCCGCGTTGTCCCGTTCAGCGTTTACTCATCAGCCTTTGCTGGTGCAGGTTGTGAGTGACCTCTCCTTGTGTGTGTTGCAGCTGATTACAGTTTACACGGTGCCGGGTATGGACTCTGACTGGCTCATCGGAGAGAGGGGAAACCAGAAAGGAAAGGTTCCGGTCACATACCTGGAGCTCCTCAGCTAGCTTCCACCGGCTGGCCTCTGTATTCTTCTGAGGACATTGATTTCTGCATCTTACAGTAACGTAGGCCTATTTCTAACCCACAGCTGACTGAGATGTTAAACGAATCATCTACACAACTATAGAAACACATGATCACACCCCCCCCCCCCACACCCACCAAAGTATGTGTGAGAGTGGGTACTGTTAATGCCATGAGGACATTACCTTCACCTATCAATTTCACACCGGCACTGACACGTCTTTTATGACTCAGTAACTACACACACACACACACACACACACACACACCAATCAAAAGGTCTCATGGTTACGGCCAGTACAGGAAAATTCCACATTCCTTTTAGTGACGTGGTTCATTGTGGTTGTGTTTACTTTCTCCTACTTTCTTATTACAAACCAAAGGTCCAGGTGGCTCCTTTCATGGGTGGATGCAGCTGAGCTGTGCTAAATAAGAATTCCTATTCTTCAGAAGGCCGCAGTGCAAATAAAAGGAACATGCAATAAAAAAGCCTCTGATGTTTCAGGTTAAAGGCGTATAACAGGGAAACATATTTCATTTGGGTGTGAACTCACGTCAGCATGAAAGATGATTTTACCAAACCAAGGCCTCTGAACCCATCAAATGCATCATCGTTCTCATGGGGTTTATTATCATGTTGCTCTTGAGTCTCTTGTACAGAATTCTATTTCATGTCAGTATTGTCATCTACTCAATAAAAATATGAATATGATGCTTAAAGAACAGCAAAAATTGGAAAAAACAGATTTTCCCTAATTGAACCCTTCGTTACTGTAAGTGAAGCCGGTGATGTGTGAATGGAGCCGTGTGGTGCCACACACATCACACGCCCTCTCCTCTAACCAGTAAGCACTCCCGTCAGACTGCCTTAGAACCACGAGGGAGAACGGACGAGGCTCCAAGCGTTGACCACCGCGTACGGCATGCAGCACCACACCTCCTCCTCCCGCGTCCTCGCTGTTTTTTCATTTACTGTGTTCTTATTTATTGCACTTTGTGTGTTCAAACTTGAGTGTCTTCAGTCTTCTTGCTGCATGTGCTGCTCTAATGAATGCGTGTGAGAGTGGATCGCTAACCGTGGGAGACTGCACAGGAACTCCTGCTTTCTCTCTGCTGTGTGTGTTTTGCCAGCATGCCCTCAGGAGCTTTGCAGAAACGAGCACACGCTTCTGCTGTGGTACTGCTCCTCTCAGAAGGTCTTACTACTGCTGTCGTGCCTCCTGTATTAATGTTACTTTGTCTAAATGTGAATTGCCTGTTCTTTAACTGTTGTGTATGGGGTTTAATAAAATGATTTATTGGAAATGTGTTCATCTGGTCAGGTTGTTGAGTGCATCTTGTCGGTAGCTGTGTTGCTCTGAGGACGTCACACAGTCACATTTAACACCAGACATGCTGTGTGATGTGTGGCTTAACCTTATTGAACTGCCAACATTTTCTCTCTCCAACCTCCTTCAGTTAGTTGCCGGTGGTTTCCCATCACTGTCCATCAGTATTGTGAAGGGGAGCAGTGGGAGCGTCACTGCTGCTTAGGCTCATTTCATGCTCTCCACAGACGCTGTGACTCTGCTCTGACTCAGTGTTTGCTCTGTGATGGACCAGCAGCCTCCTGCGATGTTGGAGCAGGACTGGTTCCTGCAGCAGTTAAAGAGGCCTTGTGTTATGCTTCATATTGATCTATGCACAGAGCTGTGACTACTCTCTCTCTTTTGCGTTTTGCAGTCTCAGATGTGTCTAGTTCTAGTTTTACGCTTACTCCTTTTTTGTTTTATTTCTAAAAGCTTTCTTTTCTAACTTACAGTGAAGGGAAATGTATTTGATCCCTTGCTGGTTTGAGCACTGAAGGAATTCTAAAGTCTGTCATCCTTCGTATCTGACCCCTTGTTGGCATCAGACCTCAGGTGGTTGCTGGAGTCGACCACCAGATATTCTCCCACTCGTTCAGGTTTCGGGTTCCTCCACAGATTTTCTGTAGGATCAGGTGGAGCTGATGGAAAAGACCTGACTCTGTCCCGCTCCTCCTCCTACAGATGCTGGAAGCCTCAGAAAGGCCTGTACCTTTGTCTGACTGAACACGGGCCCTGCGGCTCTGCAGGGTCCAGGGTTCAGGTCTCTGTCGTCCCTGTTCTCAGAGCCTGTTCCATCCCAAACCGTTCAGGGATTTCCCCACTGGCGGCAGTGATTGTGATCTTTCATGGTTGACAGCTGGAATGAAGGCGAACCAGTGATCGAGGCATTTGCTGAATGTCAGACACCTACAAAGGCCACAGGCTCAACCTGCAACACTGTATCAGTATCATTACATCACAGCCAATCAAACGAGACTGTGGCTTCCAATGTAAACGCTGCTGTCATGTTATACCACGCACGCATGCACACACACACACACACACACACACACGTGTGCTCTCAATGGACGTTTTATTACTTTAAGTGCTGTTAGATAATCACATGGTCATGGTTATGCTCTTATAATTGGATGATATTGATGAAACTATTCCTTCTTGTCATGTTGGTACAAACACATACATCTGTTACAATACATCTGTTTAATGCAGGTTTTCCGCAAAGCAAGTGAGCATTAGTGGCAGAAACCCAGGTTTGGCTGTTTAGTGCTCAGTGTGTGACTCCGTCCCCCTAGTCAGGCCCAACGGGTGCAGGTTCTAAATGCACCGTTCAGATCCAGAGTGTCTGCATGCAGCCTAGGGTCCCAAACCTTCAACAAGGAGTGGATTCAGTGGTTTAAAAGTCGGGTCCCGAGCGCCTTCTGTTTTTAGCCTCCTGCTAACGACCGACAGCCTGAACAGGACACTGCTGTGCTGCAGAATGTTAAATTAATCTATGGTGTGTTTATTTATTGCCCAGGACAGCGAGCCAGAGGACAAAGTTTGCTCATCCAGGCAAACTATCTCCCCAAGGCCTTACAACAGCACAGGCATGATTTTCTTGTGGTAATCTAGAGATAAAAGCTGCTATAAAAGCCCTTAGAGGACGACAAGACGGAGCTTGTAGTGAATTTTGAAGCTGGAGCTTTGCGTTGTTGCAGTGAGTCCGTAAATCTTCCCACAGGATTCAGGAAGTGGCAAAGAGGCTCCTCCAATTTACTTTGGCTGCAGAGTTGCTCCAACCCTGTCCCACCTAAGTTTTTATCACAACCTGTCAGCTTTTCAAGCTTCCTTTGGAAATGGCCTTTATATAAGAGATTATGTAGATACGGAAAAATAACAGGCAGAAAAACATAGGAACCAAGCAACAGAGGCAAACAGACGCACCAAGATGGAGCAGCGGGCCACATAAACATCACCACTATCAGCAGACGAGGCTGAGAACGACTCGGTGGTGGTCGGCCTCGGAACCGAGCCAGAGACGAACTGGACTGCAGGTACCAGCAGTCAGTGGCCCAGTTACCAGGCCCCGCACGGAACACAGTCCAGATGAGATGAGATCAATATAATAAAATCTATAAAGAGAAAGATGAAGGAGAGGAACAAACCATCACGAATGAAGACAGAAGGTGAGACGCTGAGTTGTACAGTATTCAGTCCTGAAGGGTCAGACCAGGACAGACAGGAAGTGAGACGTTCACCTTAGGTGTAAAGTTTGTTACTGTTACTATCAGCTGGCGTTGCTCCGTATGATCTGCAGCCGTTTGTCTTTGCAAATGCTTTGGTGTTTGTGATTTGCGTCTATTTGCCTCCACGGCAGTGAGCGGCGTGTGGAGACGGGGTCCACAGCCCACAGAACGAGCTGGAGAACCAGGTCCACCTGCTGCAGCCGCTCCATCCCCATGCTGTGCTGAAGAACAATAATCCCCATAATGCAGTTCAAACGTACAAGACTGAAGCATGTGTGGTTTCAATTTTGGTTTGAATCTTTCAATGAGTCAAACTAAGCCAACACTCTCCCTTGAAAGAGGTGAAGATCAAAGGAATGAACTCATGAAAGTATGTGACCGGCACCTGGAAGTCTACGCCCACGTTTTCAGGACATCCATGACATCCATTCCTGAGATTCCTGACACTGTGTAGGTGGCATAGAAAGTAATGACAAGCACCAGGAAAGGTTATGTTCATCAGAACAGCCAGTCTCGGTTTGGGTTTTGATGAGACCAAGCCCGCTGCTCGTTGGCAGACCAGGAATCGTGGTGACTAATGTTCAAACAATTCAAACATGCAGCACATTCCACACCGCACTGGTTTAACAGAACGGGCCAATTAGGAGATAGCGATCGCAGAGCGTCGGCCAACAACACGTGAGTCCCTAAAAGCCATTGAGTCATCGGCTGCTGCACTGGTGCTGCTGATTTCATAAGGCTGCTTGACAGGGAGCTCGCCGTGCAGCCCTGCCCACACACTCAGCTATGTGTATGTGTGCGCTCCTCAAATAGTCCAGGAAAAGTGTAGGTGGCAGTGAAACCGGTGAGCAGAGGAATTCCCGCTGAACCAGCTTCTCTCAGTGCACTGGAAGTTTTTTTATAGACGAGATGAATGTAGGGCGGAGGACGAGAAATCCAGTGAAGCCATTGACACGGTAGAAAGTTGTGTTGGTTCCTGTGGCCAAGTGTGACAGGAAGTAGCAGCACCGGCGGGCACACGCACTGTGTGGCATCACAGTGACCCATTTATTAAAGCACCATGTGGCTTTATGGCTGACGGTACCAGCCAATAATGCTGTTGTTGGCCTGGAGAAACCATAAAGTAGCTTCATCTGAGCTCATGCTAATGAACACAAGGCTGGAAATGTGCTAAAATGTGCTGCACCTCCACGCGCTCCTCTGCACTGGCGTTGATGTGTAACACTCGACTGGCTGAGAATGTCCTCGTTCAGGCGCTCGGACCGGAAGCCCAGAGCAAGAGCTCTGACCAGGAGCCCGGACCAGGAGCCCGGACCAGGAGCCCGGACCAGGAGCTCGGACCAGGAGCTAGTACCAGGCGAGCTCCTGGTCCAGGTCCAAAGTGACTGTTGGCGCTCGTCCCTCGTGTTCCTGCATTGTTCTCATCTCTGAGCCCTCAGTTTTTGGTTGGTGTTGGGAAAAGACCAGCTTCAAAGTTGAATTCAATTCAAAATAACCGAATAAAAAGCAGGCACAGAAAAAGTAGCATAATTAATAGAATGGTTAGTTCAGTCTTGGTTTTCCTATGGGTGATTTTGGTCCCCAGTGTTCACGAGCATGACTGCTGTTGCTCGTCCTCCTTGAGCCTTGCTGCTGATGGGAGTCACCTGTGGGGGGTGTCACAGTCTAGATCATTTAGTCACTGTAATTACTCATTTCCGGTTTTATTTTGTCACCACTTCCTGTCGCAGTCATTGTTAGTTTCAGTCAGCCTTGCTCCCAGTTCTAATCTACTCACCTGTCTGTCATTTAGTCATCACCATTTAGTATTTAAGCACCACCTCTAAGCCCAGCACCTTGCCAGATTGTCTCGTTGTGTTATAGCCAGCAGTCCAGCATTCATTCCTGTATTGTCTCGTTACCGATCCTGTTTTCCTGACCTTGCTTTCCGCCTCACCTGTGATACCGCCTTGCCGTAAGTCCGACCGAAGCCTGTCTTTGACCACCGTTTGCCAGATCCTTGCCTGTACTGAAACCCGCCGTCTTTGTGTACCGACCCTTGCCTGCCTGACCACGAGCTCGAATAAACCCTGTTGTTCACTGAGCCTTGTCTCCGCTGTGCGTGTGGGTCCGCTACCTTGAACTCGTGACAGGGGGGGTCCTGTGTGACTCCTCTGGAGTCACATCCCATATTGTATTGGTGCGTTCGAACTTGGACCAGGAGCTCTGACCAGGAGCCCGGACCAGGAGCTCTGACCAGGAGCTTGGACCAGGAGCTCTGACCAGGAGCTCTGACCAGGAGCTTGGACCAGGAGCTCGGACCAGGAGCTCTGACCAGGAGCTTGGACCAGGAGCTCGGACCAGGAGCCTCCTCTGGAGTCACATCCCATATTGTATTGGTGCGATCGAGCTCGGACCAAGAGCTCGGACCAGGAGCTAGGACCAGAAGCCCAGACCAGGAGCCCGGATCAGGAGCTCTGACCAGGAGCTCGGACCAGAAGCTCGGAGCGAGAGCCCGGACCAGGAGCTAGGACCAGGAGCTTTGACCAGGAGCCCGGACCAGGAGCTCGGACCAGGAGCTCGGACCAGGAGCTCGGAGCAAGAGCCCGGACCAGGAGCTCGGACCAGGAGCTAGGACCAGGAGCCCGGACCAGGAGCCCGGACCAGGAGCTCGGACCAGAGGCCGGACCAGGAGCCCGGACCAGGAGCTAGGACCAAGAGCCCGGACCAGGAGCTCGGACCAGGCGGGCTCCTGATCCAGGTCCAAAGTGACTGTTGGCGCTCGTCCCTCGTGGTCCTGCATTGTTCTCATCTCTGATCCCTCAGTTTTTGGTTGGTGTTGGGAAAAGACCAGCTTCAAAGTTGAATTCAATTTAAAATACCCGGATATAAAGCAGGCACAGAAAAAGTAGCATAATTAATAGGATGGTTAGTTCAGTCCTGGTTTTCCTATGGGTGATTTTGGTCCCCAGCGTTCACGAGCATGACTGCTGTTGCTCGTCCTCCTTGAGCCTTGCTGCTGATGGGAGTCACCTGTGGGGGGGTCCTGTGTGACTCCTCTGGAGTCACATCCCATATTGTATTGGTGCGTTCGAACTTGGACCAGGAGCTCTGACCAGGAGCCCGGACCAGGAGCTTTGACCAGGAGCTTGGTCCAGGAGCCCGGACCAAGAGCTCTGACCAGGAGCTTGGACCAGGAGCTCGGACCAGGAGCCCGGACCAAGAGCTCTGACCAGGAGCTTGGACCAGGAGCTCGGACCAGGAGCTCGGACCAGGAGCCCGGACCAAGAGCTCTGACCAGGAGCTTGGACCAGGAGCTAGGACCAGGAGCTCTGACCAGGAGCTCTGACCAGGAGCTCGGACCAAGAGCTCGGACCAGGAGCTAGGACCAGGAGCCCGGACCAGGAGCCCAGACCAGGAGTATTGACCAGGAGCTCTGACCAGGAGCTCTGAACAGAAGCTCGGAGCGAGAGCCCGGACCAGGAGCTAGGACCAGGAGCTTTGACCAGGAGCCCGGACCAGGAGCTCGGACCAGGAGCCCGGACCAGGAGCTCGGAGCAAGAGCCCGGACCAGGAGCTCTGACCAGGAGCCCGGACCAGGAGCCCGGACCAGGAGCTCGGACCAGGAGCTCGGACCAGGAGCTCGGACCAGGAGCCCGGACCAGGAGCCCGGACCAGGAGCTAGGACCAGGAGCCCGGACCAGGAGCTAGGACCAGGAGCCCGGACCAGGAGCTCGGACCAGGCGGGCTCCTGATCCAGGTCCAAAGTGACTGTTGCCGCTCATCCCTCGTGGTCCTGCATTGTTCTCATCTCTGATCCCTCAGTTTTTGGTTGGTGTTGGGAAAAGACCAGCTTCAAAGTTGAATTCAATTCAAAATACCGGGATATAAAGCAGGCACAGAAAAAGTAGCATAATTAATAGGATGGTTAGTTCAGTCCTGGTTTTCCTATGGGTGATTTTGGTCCCCAGCGTTCACGAGCATGACTGCTGTTGCTCGTCCTCCTTGAGCCTTGCTGCTGATGGGAGTCACCTGTGGGGGGGGTCCTGTGTGACTCCTCTGAAGTCACATCCCATATTGTATTGGTGCGTTCGAGCTTGGACCAGGAGCTCTGACCAGGAGCTCGGACCAGGAGCTTGGACCAGGAGCCCGGACCAAGAGCTCTGACCAGGAGCTTGGACCAGGAGCTCGGACCAGGAGCTCTGACCAGGAGCTCTGACCAGGAGCTCGGACCAGGAGCTCTGACCAGGAGCTTGGACCAGGAGCTAGGACCAGGAGCTCTGACCAGGAGCTCTGACCAGGAGCTCGGACCAAGAGCTCGGACCAGGAGCTAGGACCAGGAATCCGGACCAGGAGCCCAGACCAGGAGCCAGGACCAGGAGCTTTGACCAGGAGCCTGGACCAGGAGCTCTGACCAGGAGCTCGGACCAGAAGCTCGGAGCGAGAGCCCGGACCAGGAGCTAGGACCAGGAGCTTTGACCAGGAGCCCGGACCAGGAGCTCGGACCAGGAGCTTTGACCAGGAGCTTTGACCAGGAGCTTTGACCAGGAGCTTGGACCAGGAGCTCGGACCAGGAGCTCGGACCAGGAGCCCGGACCAGGAGCCCGGACCAGGAGCTAGGACCAGGAGCTAGGACCAGGAGCTAGGACCAGGAGCTCTGACCAGGAGCTCTGACCAGGAGCTCGGACCAGGCGGGCTCCTGATCCAGGTCCAAAGTGACTGTTGCCGCTCATCCCTCGTGGTCCTGCATTGTTCTCATCTCTGATCCCTCAGTTTTTGGTTGGTGTTGGGAAAAGACCAGCTTCAAAGTTGAATTCAATTCAAAATACCGGGATATAAAGCAGGCACAGAAAAAGTAGCATAATTAATAGGATGGTTAGTTCAGTCCTGGTTTTCCTATGGGTGATTTTGGTCCCCAGCGTTCACGAGCATGACTGCTGTTGCTCGTCCTCCTTGAGCCTTGCTGCTGATGGGAGTCACCTGTGGGGGGGGTCCTGTGTGACTCCTCTGAAGTCACATCCCATATTGTATTGGTGCGTTCGAACTTGGACCAGGAGCTCTGACCAGGAGCTCGGACCAGGAGCTTGGACCAGGAGCCCGGACCAAGAGCTCTGACCAGGAGCTTGGACCAGGAGCTCGGACCAGGAGCTCTGACCAGGAGCTCTGACCAGGAGCTCGGACCAGGAGCTCTGACCAGGAGCTTGGACCAGGAGCTAGGACCAGGAGCTCTGACCAGGAGCTCTGACCAGGAGCTCGGACCAAGAGCTCGGACCAGGAGCTAGGACCAGGAATCCGGACCAGGAGCCCAGACCAGGAGCCAGGACCAGGAGCTTTGACCAGGAGCCTGGACCAGGAGCTCTGACCAGGAGCTCGGACCAGAAGCTCGGAGCGAGAGCCCGGACCAGGAGCTAGGACCAGGAGCTTTGACCAGGAGCCCGGACCAGGAGCTCGGACCAGGAGCTTTGACCAGGAGCTTTGACCAGGAGCTTTGACCAGGAGCTTGGACCAGGAGCTCGGACCAGGAGCTCGGACCAGGAGCCCGGACCAGGAGCCCGGACCAGGAGCTAGGACCAGGAGCTAGGACCAGGAGCTAGGACCAGGAGCTCTGACCAGGAGCTCTGACCAGGAGCTCGGACCAGGCGGGCTCCTGATCCAGGTCCAAAGTGACTGTTGCCGCTCATCCCTCGTGGTCCTGCATTGTTCTCATCTCTGATCCCTCAGTTTTTGGTTGGTGTTGGGAAAAGACCAGCTTCAAAGTTGAATTCAATTCAAAATACCCGGATATAAAGCAGGCACAGAAAAAGTAGCATAATTAATAGGATGGTTAGTTCAGTCCTGGTTTTCCTATGGGTGATTTTGGTCCCCAGCGTTCACGAGCATGACTGCTGTTGCTCGTCCTCCTTGAGCCTTGCTGCTGATGGGAGTCACCTGTGGGGGGGTCCTGTGTGACTCCTCTGAAGTCACATCCCATATTGTATTGGTGCGTTCGAACTTGGACCAGGAGCTCTGACCAGGAGCCCGGACCAGGAGCTCTGACCAGGAGCTCTGACCAGGAGCCCGGACCAGGAGCTCTGACCAGGAGCCCGGACCAGGAGCTTGGACCAGGAGCTCGGACCAGGAGCCCGGACCAAGAGCTCTGACCAGGAGCTAGGACCAGGAGCTCTGACCAGGAGCTTGGACCAGGAGCTCGGACCAGAAGCCTCCTCTGGAGTCACATCCCATATTGTATTGGTGCGTTCAACATTTGGGGCCTTTTGGGCCTTTCAGGCCACCTCTTATTCTGCTTCCTGCTGGTTCCCTGCAGCTGGTTCCTCTGCTCTCCACGGGACAGACTTCAGCCGTTTGGTTGCATATCTGGGCTGTTTCTGATGGTTTATCTTTGTCTGGATGCACTTTCAATTCTGCTCAAGAAGAGAATTCTTTCACGCCCATGTACTCAGGAAGGAAACGGCCTTTTATGTCAGAACAAGAGAATGTCATGTATGGATTGTAGTCCTGCTACATCTGCAAGCCTTCCTTCCTACTTGAGTGTCATCACCAAATATTTGCTCATGTCTTCTGTCCTGCTGTGGTGTTGTTGCTTTTATGCTCCTTCCAGCGTTCTCTGGCCTCCTGAGTCTGAGTCAGCGCGGAGTCCAGACCAGAACGTAAAAAGCCTCTTCAGATCTGGACCTTCTCAGCGCCTCCTTTCTTCTTCTGCTGCCTCTGCTTTGCATTTTTCACATCCTGGCTTGATCCTTCTGCCTCTGGACTCTGAACCTTTCTGATATGTTTCCTCTGATGCTCCAGGTTTATTTCTTCCCTTTGATTATGACATGACAGCTCCAAGGACTTGATGCTTCCTGAACCCTTTCTGTTCAATGCTGCTGTGGTTTAACTCCATATACATACATAAGACAGACGTGATACAAGGTCCTAATCTGTGCATCATCTATTGAGGTACAGTAAGTACTTTATAAAGTATTAAACCTGAATTAAACAGATGCTAAAACTTTAGCTGAATGAGCAGTTGTACTGAGCTGAACATTTCCTGGACTTCCTTCACAGATGAGACTGTCAGTCAAGAGACATGTGACACATGGTGTGAGGCAAGGACTGCTTAGGATCAATGGTTTCACAACGTCCATCTTCATGGGTGGTCTTCGCTGCAGCGTCCTGCTGCTCTGTCCCGTCTCCCGGCCCAGAACCTGTGAGCCTCTCAGCTGTGGACGCCATCGCTGCTGTTTGGGGAGCTCCCACATCGGGTCAATGTTCACATGAATCTGCCTCCCTCCAGGTTCTGACTTGGCTTGTGTCACATTTACCCTATGTTTCAGCCTGTTGAGCTGCATTAGTCATCCAGGCCTGAGGGTCATTACCGTGTGTTTGCCTCAGCCTCTGCTTTGGGGCCGTATTCATGCTCCTCTGTTCCTATGACCTGTGCCTCAGAGTTCTGGTAGTGGCTTCTTCCTCATTGTAACGCTTGTGTTCGTGTCATCCTGCTGTCTCCGTGTGACGTATGTATGTGTGTGTGAATAAATCACCAAACGCTACAAAACCAACATAAGCAATAAGCTCAGTCACGGGTAAACAGATTAAAGACTTATTCTGTGAGGTGGAGCCCACTTTCACCCAGCATATATTAGTCCTAGTGGCCTTTTAATAATAATAATAATAATAATTAATATTCAGGCTTAATTGGTTTTATGAAAGTTGAAGTTCTTGTCAGAATATGTGCATTTACTGTGATTGCTGCGGTTCTTCAGCTGATAGTAAAGGTAATGTAGTCCATAGCATGTAGTGTAAAGCTGGCACCCACCGCTTCCCTACCAGCAGTGTGGGTGAAGGAGCAGAGGTCAAGGTTGGATGCGCTGGAAGGAGATCCTGTCACAGTCTGGGTTTGTGGCCACACATTTCCTGTTTTATTTTGTAGTCGTTTTCGGTTCCTGTTCAGTCATGCCCGTTTACCGCTTTACGTTTCAGGCACGTGATTCCTCAGCTGTTCACAGTCCGGTAATTTACTTCAGTACTTAAACCTCAGCTCCCTGCCAGACCGTGGGTTTTTGTAACCCGTCCCAGCGTTTCTTGTCCAGCCTGCCTGTTGCCGTCTTGCCGGCGACCCGACCGCGTCTTTGGGGTTTTGGACCACCCTCTCTGGTACCGTGGCCTTGTGTTGGACCTGATGTCCTGTTTGTGCCCACCCGCCGGCCTGCTTCCTGTGTACCTCTGCCTCTCTGCTGACCTGGTTTTGACCCACACCGGTACCATGACCACTCTAAACCTTAAAGCTTCTTCCACCTTCCTGGACGTCTCTGAGCTGTGCATGTGGGTTCGCCATCTGCGTTCCCATCGCAATCGTGACAGATCTAGATGCCTCTGGGACCATTACTCAGTCAGGCCGACACGTTCATTCCGCTGTAGCCTGGTATCAGTGGGATAAAGGAAATCTGATGGTCACTTAACAAGTCATGCACCAACAGGAAGCTGACTCATCATCACCCAGTGAAACTGCCATCACTCAGCTTCCGTCCTGACTGACACTGCCTTGGATTGTTCTGTTAATGGTTATTTGTATGATTTTGATGGTCAGAGCGGACAGGGTGTGCAGACGGGACGTTCAAAGAGGATGAGGTCATCTGCATTGGCCCCTGAAACAAAACTATTTGAATGGAGCCTCTGTGGTCACGTATCTAAGAATGAGTCACCGCTAATCATGGTTGCTCAATGTCAGGGCGGGGAAAATGTGTTAATCATGGTCAGCACCTATAAAGCTAAAATCCCTGTGCTCTTATTTATATCTGTACATCAGTAGTTGGACGTGAGAAAATGGAAATTAGGTTGAAATCATGTTTCTCCCACAAACAGCTTTATTACAGTTTGCCTGTTCCTCATCTCATGCTACTTGCAGCATTAGTGCCCAGTGCTATTAATGCTCTTAATGAGACTCCCACCTGGTATTTAACCTGGTTGGACGTGCAGCGAGGGTTGTGTTGCTGGTGGTTGGACTCTGCTTTTACTGTACCTATGATATGCAACACAATCACCCCAGATGGTGTGCTGCCGTCCATGTGCGCGTCACTTTGACTTGCATCACACCATTTTATGTTGTATGACAGCATCAGAATAATGATTTTCCTCTGAACACAAGCGTTAGCTCTTCTCTCTTGTTCACTGAATCGGAAGGAATAAAAATAAACCTTGTAAACACTCCCGGAAATGATCTGTTTGTTGTGACACACCATTATCCTGAATGTGTTTCTAATTTAGATAGATGAAGCAGATTCCATATTAGGCAATGGCTGTAACAAAAGCCAGCATGTAAACAAACCCACTCACTCTTAGTCAAACCATGTCCTCACTCTAACATTATACTAAACATTTTCCAACCCGTTCCCTGGCTAATCGTTATTACCTTCTATTTATAGACCCTGCATGTTTCACTACAGCAGATGTTTGCCTGATGTTTCCAGATTTAGGCAGATCATCCCTTCACCTTTTGCCTTATCGTCACACAGAGAGGAGAGAGGCAGACTGTCTGGTTGATGATGTTGGAGCTTCACTGTTGAAGGCAGAGAACTGGAGGAAGTCAGCTCCTGGTAGAACTCAGAGGTCCACGGCCCAAAGCAGAGAACCTGCCCACAGTGTTGAGCCTAGTGTCTTTTAATCTCAGCAGCAACAGCTTTATACGTCTGTATTGTTTGCCAACAGCTAATCAAAATACTTCCCACCTACAAAGTACCGACTGACAAAGCTCCATCGTATCTTAAAGGCCTCATACAACAGGAGGCTTGGTTGCCAGTCAAACCACAGGCTGCACTTTATTGGTCCTTCAAGTGCTTCTCATTCATTCACCAGTATATCGCTTTAACTCTTTTATATGTGAGGTAGCAGATTCTCTTCTATGCAGCTAAAGCTGGATTCAGTGTTTGGCCCAAGGACACTAAAAATAGATGAACAGTATTTGTTTTAACTAAAAGAAAAATACAATAAATAAATTCCAATATAAAAGACTTTAACATATGACTGGCCTTTACTAATACAAAGAAAATATTAATAATATCCTGCATAGAAGACGCTGTCAGCATTGAACAACCCAAACACAAACATTACTATATTACAATTGAATTTGTATTTGAATACATTTGTGATCACCATAATATAAAGAAGTACTTCTGAGTTATTTCTAAATAATAAGAGACACAAATACTACATTTCAGAAAGGTTTATTATAAAAGTACAATAACAATGCATTTTCGGCCATTCTTTGCGTAAGATGAACAAATATCCTAATTCCAAGCGTTTGTAGCAGAGTAATAAAACCTCCCATATTGTGTTTTGTTGATGATTAGAAGGTCAGACGATGCATAACAGCTCTGCAACAAGGCTTCTGATCCTCCCCAAGTATAGAGTCATCTCAAAATAGGTTGTGTTGATCAGATCAGTAAGTTGGTGAATCACCTAATAATAAACTGGAGCTGAGTTAAACATCTGGACTTCTGCTGCCTGGTTCGGGAATAAAGCCAGAAATCTGAGCTAGTGACAGAAAACATTTGGCATATGGACAACTATTTACATTGTCAATGAGAGAGACACACCCGTCGTTACTAGCTGGCACAGCTGCGTGCCTCCTAGTTGAATTATTAAACCAAACACACAAAAGCGTAGAAATATCACAAGAATATTAGGATGATTTGCATAACACACCAACTGAGAGGCTGTCGAAGCAGCAGGAGCACCTCGTGTGTAGAACAAAGAGAAGCCGCTTCTATATTGATCAGCTGTCCTGAACCCCAGTCACACACACACGCACACACGCGCACACACACACACACACACACACACACACACACACACACACACACACACACACACACACACACACACACACACACACACACACACACACACACAACAAACACAATAAGCAGCAATGGCTTCATGATTTCCCAGAATTTCGCTGACAGTGAACTAACCACACTCAACACCTGGACATGAATGAACAATTATGTGGTGTTTTACTGCAATGACTTTAGTGAATTTCTGCTTTAATTTCCACAATCAAACACCTTGAATTTTTAATAATGACCAATTATTTACAGTACTTGTCTTAGTGCTCAAACACAAGAATCAGTGACCTTCCACCTCTGGAGCCGACTCGGCAAAATAACAGCTACATTGACTTTAATTGTCTGGCATTCAGCACCAGCACACAGATGTTGGCTTGATAACTGTGATAACTGGATGTGTCACAGGTGTGACTCCTGCACTGGTGTTTACACACAAGTGGAGTCTAATGTGGGGAACTTAGCTTTAACAGGTTTAGTAACGTATGTGTGTCAGACACAGACGTGGGGACGAGGAGGGGGGTATTTTAACAAGATGTGGAGAACTGATCCGCATGAAATATTACAGTAATATTTTGAGCCAAGCTGTGCCACGTCAACCTGTTATTAAACTGTGGAGTTCAACAGCTCTGATCATGAGTGGACAGACCTTACATCTGATCCTGTTGCTGAATTTACCAACTAAAGAAGGTCAAAGGTCAAAAGGTCATAGGATGCAGCTTCTCTGATTTTTACCTCATGTGATGAAGCAGTGGAGCAGATTAGTAAATTTGGAGCAACGTTAAGGAGGCAGACGTTCGGCCCCAAAGAACACATTGTGTTCCCACTTCGCAATGAGTCCTGGGTGCGATGAGGTCACGCGTAGGAGGCTGTTAGCCATCAGCTCAAATATGCCAGACGTATAGAGGGACTTGGGCCACTGTTCATCACAGCCTATGCTGCAACTCACCCTGTCGAATGACGACAGGATGCATTTATCTTTTGCATGACTGTCATGGTAGTGAAGCACCTTGTTGCGGAGCTCCAGCTTCTCGCACTTGTCCTCGCTGCCGCACTCCTTACTGTAGGTGATCTGCAGGAAGACTCTGTAGAAGCCGTCTTCTGGCACCACCAGACTTCCCTTCGAGTAGCTGAACCCTCCGTGACAGAAGGCTGATCCCGTCTCATTCTCCCACTGGAGGTATTCCCCCTGAATGACGTTATCCGGGGGAGCTGAGGACCAGAGGGGCACAGATGAGATTAGGGATCTATCAGTAGCAGATAATTATTCAATTAGGTGTGTTTTTACAGCAACATTACAGAACAATTACTGAAAACACATGCATGCTGGAAGTGGCTGCTTCTCTTTATAAACTACAGAGGTCTCATGCTACGTAGTTGGGTTCTGTTAGGCTCGTTTGGGACCTGTGTTTTGTTCCTGTGGGCCGTACCTGTCAGCATGGCCCTCGGACTCCCCCCGTCTCTGAGCTGCTGCCGTTCAGCTTCACCTCCTGGACACATGCAGAACCTGCAGTTTTACACACTGTCTGCTGGTTTACAGGCCACAAAGCCACAGCGCTGTAATGTCACTATGGATCAACAACATATTTACCTGGTGAGAGGTTGTCAGGCTGCTTTGCAGGCTGCAAGAAGACAAACAAACACAATCAGGAACGATCAAACAATGTGCGCAGAGAATGGAAAAATCAGAATCAGAATTAACTGTATTCGTTTGCACAGAACGACAAGGATGACTCCGCTCCGCCGTTGTCTCTTTCGTGGCATAAACATGAATTATTTAGATATTTATTTATTATAGTTTAGTATTTACATAAATTGACAGCACCGAGAAATTAACTAAAACAGAACAAATCCAATAACGGATCTGTTAGAGGTGAAAGGTTTAGCACAGATCTACATCAAACAAAGTCAGGTGAAGGAGGATGAATCTGACCAAATGGGCACCAGCCGTCACGTCCACACCCACGGACGCACGCGGGGATCTGCTTTTATTAACTCGGCGTGACCGTGAACACGTCCCCGTCTGCGCTCGCGGGTCCGCACGCGTTTACATGAAAAAGCATCGTAAACCGACGATGCTCTGGCGCTTGCAGCGCGCGCGCAGGACGGGAACGAGCCGCTGCGCAGTAGCGCGTGCGGACGGTTCCAAGTCCGACTTGATCAACTTTAGCTTCCAACAACAACGGGAACTCAACCGGAGGCTCCGCGGTCCCCCGTCCGTCCTCTGACGCAGACGTCCGCGAGAAGAAGCGCGTCCACCGCACGCAAGTAGCGCGTCGCAGACGTCCGCCGGCGCGTGTTACCTGCTTGGACGACGCTCGATCATCCCGCACCACCAGCACGAACGCGATCACGGAAGCCAGAGTGAGCGAGGTGAGCAGGACGCACGCCAGCGCCAGCAGCCGGAGGCTCCTCTCGTAGCGCTGGAGGAGCTGCGGGCTCTGGCGGCGGAAGCCTCCGTGGGCTTCGCAGCAGCTGCACTCGTCGTGCTCCATGCTGGACTTCCACTCGCGGATCAAACTCCCGCCCGAGTCCAACATCTCCATATATCAGCGCGATCTCGCCCACGTTGAAAACCGCAGCTCTGCCAGGGAGGCTCGATTCAAATGAGTTTCACTGAGTGTCAGGACTCAGACACGAACTTCCTCTTCGTGAGGGTAGTTTTCCACATAGTACTGACCCCCACCCCACCCCACCCATTCCACGCAGCAGCAGTCCACAGCGTGAGATTTGCAACAGGACGGTTGCCGAGAGCAAACGCAACGTGCCGCTGCAGCGTCAGGTTAACAGTGATACACCATCACATGATTCTGAGGCTCACAACATCAATCTTAACGACACCAAGTTATGAAACAGCAGCTCTGCGCCACAGGCGCAGACAGTAAATGGGGTGAATCACAGAGAGGATTTATGTTTGCTCTTCATGCGGACAAATGGCTTATTTCATCATTGATATGTACTGAAACATCACTGTGTCAAAGGGCAGGAAATGAAGCGGCTGTTGCCAGAGCATTTAATAATAATCATAATCATAATCATAATAATAACAAACCTGGCTCTCCAAGGCTCACAGCTGCTGGATGCATTTATTAAAATGTTTATTTAGATCCTTACCTCGGTGAACAATGCATGAACTGTGCCTTAAAAGGAAAAGTCACTTGACTTTGTGCAAAGTTCCAAATAAACCCAGATATAGTTTGTGTGTGAATGATTTTGAACACTAGGAAACTGAGAGTGCCACATTCAGACGAAACTGCAGAAGATCAGTCCAGTCAGCAGTTTGGCTCATTTGAAAGCTCCAACACTGTGAATAAGTGCTCCCCTCATTGTTGCAACACGCTAAGCAGCCGGGCCGGCTGTCAGAACCCGGGATGACCCGGGATGACCCGGCGACTCCAGGTGCAATGTGTGACAAGGAAAGAGAGAACAGTTAAACCCATGTTTATTTGAGAGTTGAGCTCAAATGGTGACTGTGGGGCATTGTTCAATTCTAGGTTCTGAGTGTTGCCTCTTAGCTGCATATATGGCAAAAAGTGTGCTCATAAGAATAAATTAAATTACAAAATGCTGTGGGCTGTTTCATGCCCGGGGTGAAGGTCTGGTGACGGTGCACACACAGTTCTCTACCTGTACAATAATAAGCTACTATTCACATTCATCTGTACAATAGTCATATTTACAGTGATTACATCAGGAAAAGAACCGGTACCTGAGGAGTTAGTTCCAAGATTAGCTTCACTCATTCACTGTGGTAAACAGCCTATAAATACACAGTAACATAAGCTCCAGGTGTGAATGGTTTTACAGCAGGCTGGTTGCACAACACTACGCTTTAGACATGGAGCGGTCCAATCACTGTCTGAGTCATAAAACCCAGCCTTTACAAATGTCCACAGGAAAATAGCTCTGGATTATTTAGCTTTTACTGAACCAGGCAACAAATGCAGATTAGATAGGAGCAGAGTGGATGATGCAATCCCAGCATGAGTCACTGCCCTGCACTGGTGCCAAATATTAAGAGTCTGTAAGTGGCAGAAGCAGTTTCTCTGAAACACTCCTCTCAGATACTTCAGGTGAGCTGGCACGTTTTAACAAAAGACAGGAAGGGACACATAGAAAATGAGGTCATTTAAATAGCAGTGCCAGCGGCCACCACCCCATCACGCTCTCCAAAGCACATAAACTATACATGAGGAGATAATCAACAACACGTTAAGATAAAACACAATTCATTAATCACGTCATACATGTGCAGCATTTCTCTCCAGAACGAAACATCAACCACTAAATAACAACTAAATCAAATGTATTAAATAACAATCATTGTCTCGCTCCGTTCACGTGACCACTCATAAATTAAACAGGTTGAACGAGTTCATTTTAAAAATGTGTGAAATGTTGAGCTAGAAGTCCTGGAAGCAGAGCCAGGCCCGCTGTGCATCAGCGCCACGCTTCCTCGGGCCCCGTTCACGGACTCCACGCGGAGCCCAGAAAGGCCAGGCTTTCAGGTGCACCTCTGTCCCTCAGTGTAAAGTGCTGCCGAGCGCTCGGGTCTCGCCAGCAGTCACACACAGCGAGCTCTGGGTCGGGCGCCTCCAGCAGCAGCCTCGAGTCGCGTGTCAGCCTGTGGGTCCAGCTGGGCACGGCGCCGCTCTAGGCCTTGTAGCAGTTGCCCTGCGTGCTGAGCGCCAGCTGGCCGTTGGGCGCCACCTCGTTGGCCTCGTCCTCCAGCAGGCCGGACACGTCGGCGTTGGGGATGCTGTCGTGGTAGCTGCTGAAGCTGATGTTGTCCTCCTTCAGTTCAATGGTCCAGAAGGGGGCGTTGAGCTTGCGGTTCTGATACTCCCTGTAGGTGTACACACCTCCAACGAAGCCCAGCAGCAGCACCACCATCAGGATGATGACGGCCAGGATGATGATGTTGAACTGCGTCCAGGAGACCTCGGTCAGCGCCGCCGTGGTGTTGTCCGTGGGGCTGCTCAGGCTGGTGAGCAGGGCCTGGCTGGTGGCGGCGGTGGCGCTGGCGTTGCCCCTGGACGTGGCGGCCGGGACGCCTATGGCTGTGGCTG
Source organism: Betta splendens (assembly GCF_900634795.4). Taxonomy (NCBI): domain Eukaryota; kingdom Metazoa; phylum Chordata; class Actinopteri; order Anabantiformes; family Osphronemidae; genus Betta; species Betta splendens. Next base: position 1,268,786 of record NC_040898.2, read on the forward strand.
AGGTCAGCGTGGTGCTGGTGAGAGACGTGGAGGGGGAGGGGGCGCTGGTTGTGGTCGGAGCTGCCGGGGTGGGAAGCAGGCGAGCAGCTGAGGAGAGAAAGGGCAGCGTTAGCATGGCGCTAAGCTGTCTCCAGGTATAGTCAGAGTGAGCTGCGCCACCCTGTGGCCAAAGCCCACCTGGAGGTTACATGTAGGCGTTAGACAGAAAAACACACAAAAATCACACACTTTAGACGAGGATCAGCTTGAAGTTAACATAATGACTCAGCAACAACAAATTGTGTTTGGGAATTTTTAAAGGAGCTGCAGAAACCATTTAAATAAAAAAAATAATTAGTTAAACTATGAATGAGTAAGTGATTCATTTTGACAACATTTTTGAACAAAATGTTAAGTTAACTGGTGAAACTGATGTGAGACCAGTTTCACTAAACTGGACGTGGAACTACAGCGTCTGTTCAACTTCACGTGTTCTCAGCTACTTTATTGTACATCACAGGTCTCTCCACAACAGCGCTAGTCACTGGTGTGTCTAAATAACGGAGTCACACATTAACTCTAGTTTGAGGATGTTGACCAGTCATTCCCTCGATCCAACGTTCTGCTATGTGTGGAAACAGAACACCTTTGTGGTTCCGTTTGGGTTTCGCAGATGTTCTCTTGCCTTCTGGGACATTTATTACTATTTGCTCTGTTTTGTTCCTTATTTGATCTTGTGGGCTCCATATTTACCTGATAAATATGTTATCAGTGAAACTGGTGTTTCCCCAAATAGAGACACAGTATGTAGTTAAATGTGTCCCAGTCATTGCTGAATGGTCTGTTACTAACCAGCAGCTTTAGTTTAGAGCTGTTATCCATCGGCTGCTGTAAACACCCGACCCAAAGCTGTGACAGCGCATCAACGACCTGTATGGATGTCTGGTCTGTACCTGGACGTGTGCAGTTATGTGCTCGGGCGTCGCCTATGAATCCCGGAGCACAGAACTGGCAGTTGGGCCCAGCGGTGCCGTTCACACAGCGTAAACAGTGTCCGGTGTCGGGGTGACAGAGCTGGGCCGGACCCTGAGGCTCTGCATTCCCACTGCAGTCACAGGGAACACAGGCCTCAGAGGCTCTGTAGAAGCCAGCGCTGCAGTTGTCACAGTGAGCGCCACTGTAGCGAGGCAGGCATTTGTCACACACTGGGCCAGTGGGGTCTGTGGAGACAGAGGTGTAGAAACTGAGGTCAGGTACAGTATGTGGCAGACTGAGACACACGACATGAGGCATTCAATAACATAAACAAGGGAGGAGGAAGCAGCTCCAGTGTGCCGGTCACAGGCTGCGGCTGCTCTGCCTGGACATGGTGCTGCCCACTGGAAGCTGTGGACCGACCATGACTGACAGCCAGCTTCCCTCCACACAGGCAGCAGGCGTCCTCCAGATGTTGAAGGGAGCACAGACAGATGTGTGCTGACGTACGCTCGGCTCCGTCCTCTCCTGCACAGCACGTCCGTGGCAACGGACCAACTGCAGGTCCCGACCACCTCAATAATCACTGGTCCACTGGAGTCCAGCACCGTGTCCCTGGTCCTGGTGTTGAGCTGCAGGTGACTGGAGACGCACCCAGCCACTGTGCTGTGTGTGATGGAGTGGTGACCTGTCCAGGACGCTGCCTCTCTGAGTGTTGTGTCAGGTCTTAATCCTTCACTAAGAGCCTTGACATGCTGTTCTCATGGCCTTACATTATCATTATTATTATAAGTATATGAGGATCTTCTGTATTCTGCTGGTGCTGTGGAGCACCTGCCAACAAGGATGCAGAGCACCACCAGTGTGGGTGTGGGTGTGTGTCCTATCACTGGCTGCAGTCTGGCTTCAAATGACTGATGGTGTGCTGCCTTCAGACTGCAGTCCTCAGCACAGGAGCCCAAGTGCTGAATGATTTACACACAGATAAGTGACGTCCAGTGGCCTAGATCTTGGAGTGGTTCTACTGTAGTCTGCTCATGTGACTGTTACATTCCAGCATGGAGCAGCCTGACGCAGCCTCTGCTGGGGTTCAAGCAGCACCACAACGTCCCTCCCACACGCAGCCGGAGAAGGTGGGGGCTGGGACCGACAGCAGCAATGCAAGAGACAAATATTTAATGAACCCAACAGAAAAATGTGCTGCTCAGCCCAGGAAAACACCAGCAATGCCCCCAGAAAACCAAAACTGGAAGCAAAAAGAAGTGACAGGAAACTATTTCAAACCATGTCTGGACAACATGACCATGCAAACATTAAACTGGAACAGCACAACAATAACAATGGATTCAATAACACAAGGGCGTTTGCTCACGTCCCCCATCTGTAAAGACCCTCCTCGCGTAGAGGTAGAAGGAGCATGTCACCTTTCACGAAACTAAAATTTATGTTATGTAAGAACAAGGACAAGATTCTACACCTCCATCCGTCGATGGAGAGGGAGATGTCCTGAATGCCACTTACAGGAACTAAGCACTGGATGAGGCATTCACCCTCTCACTCACCAGAAGTAAAGTTCCTCTGTACAGAATCTACGTGTTAAAGGTGGACCGACATCACTAAGGAAGAGAAGTGATTATGCTACCAGTCATAAGCTAAAACCAAGCACTGTCCCATCTGTCTCAGTGTTACAGGTAGGTCCCACGACTGAATGTTCACTATCACTCACTGTTCAATCTATCCACACGTAGGCAACACAGGAGGCAGCTGCATGGATGCATTCTGGTCAAGGTTAAAGGTCAGCTGAGGTCAGAGTTGAGTATTGGTTCAGGTTAGAGCAAGGGTTAGACGTCTGCCTTTAGTTGTGATGGTGATGGTTAGGGTTAGAGTTAGGGGCTAGGGAGGCATTATGACAGTAGAGGTCCTCACTTCCATGGAAGTACAAGGATATGTGTGTGTCTGTGTGTGTGTGTACATGATGAACCTCAGGACAAACTGAATAAGTCCAAACATTCTGTGTCACTGACTACAGCTACAATCACACATGAATGGTTTAATATGTGCGACCCACATTCTAAAGTGGTGAACGCTCCATTTCATGCCTCACTGTGTCAGTGTTGAGAAACACACGGTCCCTATGGTGATGATTATGATGGTGATGATGATAGAGATGATGATAGAGATGATGATGATGGAGCCTGTAGTGGTGAATGTGTGGCTACCTCTAATGTTTTTACTGTTGCCTCTACTGGCCCCAGTACAACCTATTCTGACCACCGTACCTCTGAGCCGTTGCTGTCTGATGCTGCACCCTGCAATGACCCAGCTCTGCTCAGCTGCTGGACGTCCCTCACCCCCTCTGCCTGAACCTGAACTGACAGCCTAAGTGCATCTACATTATGCATGTCTGTTGCCAGGCAGGCCACAGGGAGAGCAGCAGGAGAAGACTGCGATCTGTGATTGGTCCAGAAAAGAGAACCACAACATGCTGAAAAGTAACGGAGCAGAATGAAGGTTAAATGAAGCAGCAGCGTGTGGACCGAGGAGCTAGCACAGGGCGTCTTGCTCAAGGACACACCTGGTGACCTGGTGACTGAAGCCGGATCTGAACCCGTGGAGCCGCCCGGCGGCTGTGTTTGGTTTCCAAACAATCACCCTGAGAGGTTGCATCCACGAACACATTAGAACACTGTTGATACTACCTCAGTCACGCAGTCATAAACAGAATGGTTGTGATCACCGGTCCTGTTGGAGTGGTGCTGTCTGTGGACTGACCGGTGTGGCAGGTGCCGGTGGATGTGGAGCTGGAGCAGGGACACGGTGCACAGGCCTCAGTCAGGGCGGCTCCAGGTCTGCGGTAGAAGCCTGACTTACACTTCTCACAGTTGGTTCCCTGGGTGTTGTCCTCACAGTTCAGACACCCTCCTGGAAGACAGGACAAAGGTCGGATGGTTAGAGGGAGGGAGGGAGGGAGGAGGCTTCCACTGGAAACGCTTGTTTGGTTGAAAGTCATTCCAGCAGCTGCTGTTCCTCATGGGCTGTTGACCATGTCCTCCTCGCTTTACCCCTCCATTACTGCCTACATCTCCCATCATGCTTAGCTTACTCCCTCATCCACTGCATGATCCCCACACACAGCTTTTCTGTTTGTTATATTTCATGAACGGATTCCAGTACTTTTTTACTTTCTCTACATACCTTTGTTAATTTATTAATTTTGGCCATTTGGTGCCTAAGACCCAAACTGAACACCTCCAGCTTGATATGTCACACCTCGTTAGGTATAAAAACAGCTGTACACCACATTAAGCACGTTACATCTATGATTTTCAAAGGACAACTGGTTCAGAAAAAGGCGAGTTTATGATCAGACTGACTCTGCAGCGAGCATATTTGAAACGCGATACCCCGAGGTTATCGGGGCAGCATCAAAGCTTGGTGTGGAATCGCCATCGGGGACACAGACGTGACTGAAGCTCTGTCTGTTCCCAGTGCAGTCTTTAGGGTTGGGGTCATTTGCATTTGAGCAGAGCTTCCTCATGTTTTCAGCTGTGGGAAAAGCCCAGGGTCAGTATTTAAAGGAAGCCGTCAATGTTGAACATGGCATATGGCTTCTAAAAGAAACCACCCCGTTAAAACTTTAAGCCTGATCACAGCGAAGTGAGCAGAAATCCTCTTCATGTCATCAGGGGTGAACAACGAAGTCGTCCTAATCCCACACTCGCTTTTTCAGAATACATTTAATACATGTTACTGCCATTCTTTGCAACACACACACACACACACACACACACACACACACACACACACACACACACACACACACACACACACACACACACACACACACACACACACACACACACACACACACACACACACACACACACACACACACACACACACACACACACACACACACACACACACCCTGGAGGACTCTCGTTAATCCTTAATTCAACATAGCATGTAGCTGCTGGTGTTACCCTGCACAGTGTAAATGATGACGGAGTTCTTGGTTAACCTTTGCTGTCTTCCTTTGCAGAACGTCCCAATCCTACATAAACATGAGACAGCAGACTTTACCGCCAGTGAGTCAATCTGAAATGTACATGTTGTATGTGAAACTTCACAATTACTATCTAATTCAAATAGTGAGAGTCCAGACGTATGGGAGGCGGTACCGTGTTTAGGAAGGAGACCTGTCCCATGCTCCAAAACAAACACAATACTGATGTTCATGACAGAGGTGTAAGATGAAACCACTACTCCAGAGGAGGTTTGCTGAATGAAGGAATGAAACAAGCCGGCGGCAGTATGTTTGTTCCAGCCTCACTGGTCCAGGGCCACTACAAATAGCTGACGTTTTACAAACAAATTCAAGCTGTCCATCAGTGAACTGCAGCTTAATAGAAAGACAACAATTGAACAAGACACAAAAAAAAACTGTGTAGGCAGCATAATTCTTTCGGAATGATGTGAGAATCCTGAACGTTTGTATATAAATGCTGTAGAACAATCTGAAGCACATGATTCACAACAGGAAGCCCAGATGAAGCAGTTCTAAAAGGAAGAATGAGGTAATGCAGCTAATAAATGCATGACACACACGTTTCTACAGAAAGGACCTACTACCAGCTACCCAAATATACAGTACACCAAGATCTGATGACAGACCCAGTACCCGAGCGGCACTGGGCACACTCACCGGACTGTGGGTGGCAGGAGCTGGTGTGGTTGTGACACTGGCAGGGCTGGCAGCCGGTGCTGCTGAAGCGGAAGAAGCCCGGGTGGCACTCATCACACTTGGGTCCATACACTCCCGTCTTGCACTCACAAATCCCTGAGCTGAAAGAGATGGAATAGAAAATAAAGTAAGTGCAGAACATGCAGTGAAACACATGAATGGACCTTGTGCCTTAATTACTGCACCTGCAACTTCTCTTTCATTCCATAAATCTACTGCTAGGGTCCAAAATCGGTTATGGTCCAAATTATGTAACATTTTTTTTATGCCCAGCATGATGTAACACATAAAAGTGGATGCTGGAAAACTTAGCCGGTATTTATTCTAGAGATGTCTCTTTGGCCAAGTGATCAGTGCATGGACCCTCTTTCCAAAAACACTGTCAGTGTTATCAGAATTATCCACAAAGTAAATGTAAACTGTTTATACATATCCATCAGCACAATGAGTTCAACATGAAGAAGGTTCAGTGTGAAAGCAACAGAAATCCACAGTCTCCTGGTACAGAGCCTGCGGAGCGCTGGCATGATGCTTCTCTGATACCTGCTCATTCAGAGAGGAAGCAGAACGTGATGCGTCTAGTCTGTTGACGCATGTGGTTCTTTACTGAGGTTGGATTAGTTTAGGATCAGCTTTATGTGCGTTCACCACGAGGTGATGTGTAGCCCACTAACAATACACAGGTTCCTAATCTGCGTAATAAAGAAACACGTCCATGTTATACACAACTAGCATCTATTTATACACATGAATGACAATGACTTTATAACATTATGAAATCTAAACATACACGTCGCTCTCATCTTATCGTTTCGAATGAGGTCCCATCCTTTCAAAGAGAAAAACAGTGTGTGTCACTATTGGACCCTATCTAATCGAATGCCTCCAAGAATGCTCAGCCAAACTGAAACTGCTCAGCATTAATATGTGTCTACAGGATTAGACTTGCAGTCTCACTCCATGTAGCTAAATATAGTGGACGCATGCTCATTGTAGTGATTGATCAGGGAAGAGCCTGACGACTCCCTGAACTCAGACAATGGGCTCACAAAGACAATAACTCCCAAACAACTGAAGTAAATCAGGAGTGACCGCAGCATCTGTGTGTGGTGTCTCACAATCAGGGCTTTGTTAAAACAACTGCCCTTAATGCAAATGAAGAGGCCCACGGTCACACTTAGTGGGGCAGGGCCACAGCTGAGGACCGGCTGATGGTGCACTCACACTGTCAGGCTTGGGCAGACGTGGGACCCACATGCACAGTACACAGACGTGTTGAGAATGAACTCAGGTTTTATTTCCACAATCAGAGTTAGGCGGTCCAGGTCATACACAAAAGAGCACGGTCTTAAAGCACAGTCAGAGGCAGGCAATCTCAGGTCCAATAAACAGGCAGGGTTCGGTACACAGAAGAGCACAGCGACAGTACAGACAAGGACTAGGCAAACTCACAGGTCAGATAATCAAGCAGGGTTCTATCCAGGCGAAAGTACAGGCAGGGTTCAGACAGGATTCGGAGGTCAAGGTAATCAGGATCAATACACGAGAGGCAATACAAGAAAACGCTGGAAAGAAGTACTGGACTTGACAATCTGGCAGCTAGAGTGTGTGTGAGGTGAAGGCTATATACCGGTGCTTGATTAACTAACTGCTGACTGGTGTGTTAAATGATGGGGAAGTGAAAAACTGAACTGCGAACAGGAAGTATTACAAAATAAAACAGGAAGTGGCATAGAACATGACACACACGCACCAGCTGTGGAGAATTCAGTTAAACCAGACACAATGTTACCGAAATGATTGTCACGAGACATTCTCTGGTTTCTACAGTTAAATCCATGAAGAAAAGCTTCTGAATAACATAAAAACTCTGCTAGCAGATGCTGTGTGTTGAGAATATAGTCATTGTGTTTAGTTCACACAAATGTGCATCAGTAACAACAAATTTAGACCAAAATGCCAAATTATCAAAATGGATCAAATGCAGCATCACAGACTGCCGCCAGCGCTGATGTCAGGTTCGTCTTCTACTCACTGTCTACTGTAACAGCATGACAACATAGAGACAACCAGTGTGCCTCAGTGAGCAGCTCAGACACAAGCACAGCACGGCCTGGGAGGTCATTCAACGTGCACAGAGCCCAGGGGAGCCCAGGCTTGTTGTGGTGGGCTCTGCATCACATGTGTACGTTAAGTGGGTCAGTGTTACATGGGCGGCTGAGCTTAACCCCATTCTGAGGCTGTTACACGTGTCAGATTAGAGAAGGCGGCTGCAAACATGTCTGCAATATGGAAATATTGACAGTTTTAATTAGGCGCACTGCACCGCGCAGGTTCAGAGCCACATCCAAAAAGGCATATGAGCAGCAGAGACCTGCTCTGCTGCACCATCCTCAGGCCGCTGTGCTGCTGTAAACAGGCTGTGTGTTGATGCAGGCCTCTGTGTGTGATTTACATAGAGGTGGATATCAGCATGTTTCATCCTACTGACCTAGAAGTAAACTGCATAAACACAGCGATGTGACAGACATGTGTAAACGATTGGTCAGTGATGCATCCCATCAAACAGCATCATGCTGTGATGCACAAGGGAAATGAACAGGCTGAAAGCATTTTATAGGGAGCTACAGAGCAGTAGTTACACAATTATTATAATCAAAGGAATACTCAAATGTAGATGCATGTGATTTGACTGGATGGAAGGAAGGAACACTGTAGACGCAGCTTCTGTCCACAGACGTAGGTTGAAGCTGCTTGATGCAGAAAGAGAAGCACGATGTAAACATGACCCAGAAACACCAGCGAGTTCTGTGGCAAAATCTGATGCAAAATGGAAAAGACGACTTTGTCCTGCAGACGTCAGAGGAGTATCCAGCTTGTGTCCAACGGCCTGTGACATAAGGTGCCTATGGCAGGAGGATGACACGTGCTGAACAACATGCTGAACGCATGTTAGTCTTTAAAGTGATACTTTGTTTTTGAGGTTTTTAATTAGTGTGTCCACATCACTGTTTAGCAAATGTAGTCATTTCCCAGAGCCACAAGCAGAAAAACACAGCACACTGACAGCAGTGATGCGTCCACTGCGGTGACAGCACTGAAGATCACAGGTTCAGTCAGTGCACTGGTCTGGTGTGCAGAAAGAACCTGAAGCTCCCTACGTTCCTACTCTCACCAAGGGTCATGAGCGCCGTCTGAAAGGACAACGCATGGCACACTGGGAGCTGTGTAACAAGGTTTCTGCCCAGTGGCAGGGCCTTGGGATCCGTTGGAACAGCTGGAGAAAAGGTCCAGGGAGCGGCATGTGTGGGGCATTGTGCTCAGCCACAGATGAGCGGCTGAAGATGGCTGGATGAAGGACAAACCAAGTCCCAGGAAGATCGCAACAATCCAAAAGCTGCTTTCTCCTGTTCCATGACTGTCCATCTGTGTCCTAAATGAAGGCTACAGTGCCCTAGAATCTTCATCCTGTAGGAGTCAGAATTCTGAACATTCCGGACGCCACGCTGCAAACAATGGAACGCTTGAGGCCCAAACTGAACCAAGCCACACCAGCCTTGTGAACCACTGGAACATTTACAGCATATGCAGATTTGGGTCCAAGGGAGGGTTCCGCTCACGCCGTTTAATTAGTTCACTGCAAACCGCTGACAATACAAAGGACCTTTACTGGTTTAATAACTGTATGTGCAAGTGCATCATCATTAGTGTTTACACCACAGACGACACACACTAACACACACTGCAGCACCTCATCACGTTCTAAACATTCTGGTTTAATGAGAACACACTTTATTGCTGTACAAGGCAAATTAAGCTATTGTGCTTTAATGCTACACAATTAAAATTCTGACGTTTACATTGATGTTTCAGAAAGCTAGAAATAGATGCCCTATTCCGATCAGTCCCTCGAGCTAGAAATATCTCCTTTGGATGCGACATCATCTGCATCTTCCATTGGCCAACAAACCAGATCAGAGAATCACTGAAGAAAGAGTGACTCAAAGGCGCAGTGGATATTCCAACAGAGCAGCAGTGCATCACAAAGTGAACCCACAGACACAGTCCTTGAGTTCCACTGGCTCAGAGCTGAATGCCCAACGTGGGCAGGTTTGGACTGGAAGCTATAGGACGTCACTTCATAGGAGCTCAGCTGTGAGTCTGTACGTGTCCTGTGTAAAAACCACTACAGCCCTTCCATTGTTACTGGCTGTCAGTCCACAAGTAGAAGCGTCTCTCAATGCTCTTTTTATCCAAAATAGTGGATGATGCACTGTAAACTTGTCAGCACAAAGAGACAAAGTACACTGATGAAGCCTGAGTTACTAAGAAAACACAGATGAAATGCAGAGCAGCACTGAACGCCAGTGAAGCTAAAGGCTTCTCTTATTAACCTGTCAATTTTATCTTACATGAACCAATGCATCACAATCCACTGGTTTCTGTCAATGCAGTGTAATGTACAGTAACAGCAGAGCACCCACTGGTTCTGCCTCGGCTCATTACTTAATGGGGGAGGCCTAAAGCTGCTTCCCATGGGTTGGAAAGCTAATCTGTAATTTACAGTGATGAGCTCTGCAGGTGGGAAGGCTAGGCTAACAGGGTTAGCAGACTGTCTGAGCAGGACTCTACTGGTTCATATGTGGACTTCAGAGTGTGAAGCTCTGACGAACCCCTCCCGCTCAACTAAATCTTACGGATCACTACTTGGAGCATCTAAGGACACTGACTAAAGCCTTCAAGGGGCAGAACATGCCACATATGCAGGTCCTCATCCTACTCACTGTTCTTGAGGAAAGCTACACTCAAGGTCTGCTGCCTTTTATCTGGCTTGAATTTCACATTTTCCTGCCATGAATGAAGCCCCAGCACAGTGGCCTTGCTCACTGGACAGTGACCATTCTGCTGGGCTACGTCGCTAGGATAAACCTGAGGTCAGAGAGAAACTGAGCCCCAGCATTTACTTATTTTATTGTTCTGGGAAGATAATTATGTTTACTTCAGCCAGTTCGGTTTCATGTGGCATGTCTCAGCACCAGCAGATAAAAATAGTACAAGTGATCAAACAAGTAAACACATAGATGACCTGGTCTTTTAAAGACATGCTGACACAAAAACCTAACGTGTGCAAAGTTGACGTGAGAGAAACTGAAAACATCCATCAACATCCAAACGAAGGCAAACAGACGGAGTGTAGATCACAGAGACACATGTTCATTCACTCGATTTACTCACTATAGGCCCAAAACGTTCTGGTCAGTGGCCGCTTAACTTGCCTTTTTCTGACTTAAATGAACGAGAACCCTTACAGGACGTGTGCATAGACTGAGGCTGGTGTTTGAGCTTAGTCTAGCTGCATGTTGGTTCAATACTCAAGCTTCAAACACAGGGGGAAGAACACACAGCAGGCTGATTTAGCTCTCCTGTGTGAAATCCGCCATACAGCTCAAACAGGTTGCATCATGGGAAAGCAGAGAAGGCAGCCTGACCTGTCACAGAGGTTGTCCACTGCGCCAAAGGAGTCACAGGAGCAGGGCAAGCAGCCGCTGGTGCCGTTGGTGAAATGTCCCTCCTCACAGTCGTCGCACTGCAGACCAGCGTAGCCCGACAGGCACGAACACTGACCTGTGACGGGGTCACACTCGTCTTCAGCCAGAATGCCTTCTCCACCGGTGCTGCAGTTACAGGGGCCCTCTGAATGCAGCAGGGGCCACAAATGAAATAGAGATAGTTAGTTAGAGGTGTACTGGAAGTGAAACGTGAAGGGCGCGTTCTTATTTTATTCTGTTTGTAACAATGAGTTGTATTCTGCAGCAACTATAGCAGAAACAAGGTCTTACAATCTCACATTAGTCATTTACACTGGAGTTAGATGATGACCAGTGGACGGACAGATGACTTGGTCATCAACATATAATGAGCCGTTGATCAAAAATTCAGAGCATTCTCTGGTTTCAGCTTTACTGATGTGCTGGATTCTCCATGTCACTGTCAATGCACATTATTACAGTATTAATATAATAGTAATAGTGAAACTTAAACAACCAATACCAATTACCATTTACGACCCAATATCATCAAGAGAATGTTGGCTCTGAGGTTGAGGGGATACATTGACCAGCCATAGACCCAGTACATGTCATAGGTACTGACTTTTACTGACAGGAATTTTAATTGATGTGATTGGAACTGTGACTTGAGTGAGGGGAGATATCATTGATTGTGCCTGTGCAGCCAGGTCCTACAAACACTCCACTTCCCTCTGCATGAGCCATTCAGCTCAGCATGTGTAACCTCAAAGATGTTGAGAACTCATGTTACACAATGTGCACTCTAAGAGCCCAGTGACAGATCCTGTATGTGAGTGACCTGTTAGCTGAGGTAGCTGAATGCTAAGCATTACATGCTTAGAGCTCAGCAGACAAACAGGGAGATATGAGATCAGCATGTGGTAAAACACCCCAGACAGCAGCTAGCTGAGGAAAGATGGACTGCTGAATTTGAACGTGCTTCCGCCTTGTTGTTCCTCTCAGATCACACTAATTTTCCACTGTTGCTCAAAGCTTTATGTCAGGTCAGGTAAGACAGGTCGGTGGTTATGCAAGCCTGTGGAGTGTGCTGTCAAACCCTCTGCTGCAACATCCGCTCAAGGGCTTTCGGTTCCCATCATGCCCAGCTATGTGTGAGATCCAGCCAGGGAATGCATAATGTAACACCCCACTCAGTCCACAGTTAAATTTTAAAACTATGCGTGGGATAGGGGCCCTGTGTTGGAGCTACAGGGCCACACAACAGGTTTGATGTAGACACGACTGGACCTGTGTGAAGGGGAGAGACAAAGGTGGAAACAGAGGCACAGTTCACCTTTCTTCTATCTATATTATGGCTGTAAAGTGGTGAGACAGCATGACCAGGATTCAGTCACAGGCTATTCAGAACATGTTATGTCACTACACTCATTATCTGTGCTGGGTTGAACCAATAATAACTCAAAGGTGAGTGTCGAATTGCCAAAATCAGATCAGTCAGTATTGGTAACCTGCCTGTGCTCATGCCTTTCTTAACGTACTATGCCTGTAGAATGAAAAATCTTAAATACATCCACGCATTTCATTCATAAATGTCACCACAGTGCTTATATCCGGTTTCATTCTATTCTATTTATTTTAACAGACAACAAAAGCTCATGGCAACCACTAGGCTCAGGCTGAGCAGACGTTCACCTTGACCACGAGTTACTGAGAAATATTCCACCATTTCTCTTCAGCCTATCAATAATACTGATAAAACTGAAACTTGCACAGCGGCAGCTATTATTCAATTGTTGGTCACTTTCTAAACTAGTGTTTGGACTAAAGTACAAAAATGGCCACATATCAACAAATAGTACTACTACAGAAGAGAGAGAGGCAACACATAAGCTGGAGATAAGGCCGTCTGAACATAAGAAGCTGGATGATCAACAGTGAACAACAATTCAGTCATAAAAAGAGCTGCAGATTCAGTTTCAATTAGTACCACTGTAATTATACAGACATAACTGTGTGTTAATCACCCAAAAACAATAAAAAACAACAGGTGTAAAAAATAAAGGAGGATGTGAAGAATTAACAGAAGTAGGTAAAATCTTGTCACCAGCATTATTTCTCCCATTGCTTCTCTGTACAGGTAGCGGGACATTACATGTTAAATACCCTCTGGGTGAGAGCCTGAACCTTTTATCGGCCACCTACTATGTAGGTGTAATTCGTTTTACGTATTCTACGTATTCTATCTCATAAAGGAGCCATGATCAGAGCAATCCGCTGAGCTTGCTGGTCTTCCAGCACAGCATGTATGAAATCAGAACCAACATACTGTATATTACAAGCTGCCTTTTTGCTCAGCATGACAGATGTCCGGTTTAGAACAAGGTCAATGCTTTGAACACATTTCTTATGCACGTATTGATCCCTTCATGTACAAAACTGGACACAATAAGAAATAAAACAGCCTGGATTTTAGATCCTGTGTGTGGGAACCCTGAGGTAATAAATAAGAATGTACTGTGACCACAGGGTAAAAAATAAGGGGGTTGTAAGTTGTATTCTTCATAAAATCCAAAATGGAGAGCAAAAGAATGAGCTTGTTCTGATAATAACAAACGTTGTCCTTTCTGCTCTACACACACTTCTTTGGCTTTGGGAGATTTTGACAAGCATTGAAGGGGACGGGACCCCTGAAACCACGCTGCTGTGTTGGCTGGAACACAACACATCCACATGGAGACTGGGAATTTGAGAGGAGGGGCTCCACTGTCATTGCTCATTCATGGCTTGGGCCTGTCTGGCCATTTTGGTCGGATGGCCCTTTTTTATTTGCCATTCAAACAACAATATACAGGTTGATGCAGCTAATGAGCAGCTCCTCGCAAATTGCTCGCAATATTAACGTTTTCCCGTCTCAGAAACGATAGACGTGCATGGATGCTACGTGCACTGACTGAGTGAACAACAACAGAATCTGTTACACCCCCTCATTGCCCCCTTTCTCCTGCTCTATGTAGTATGTGACACACGAGTCTAATCAAAGGCCTGTGGAATTTTATTAGGCGACAGATCAGCATCCACGTTGGCCACAAATATGCACCAACAACTTAATGGTTGAATAAAATCGGGATTTGGTGGTTTCCCGAATGATTCAAGTGGCACGCCATGTAATGTGGGTATGCCCATTGTTGCGATCTGGTTTATTCTCTGCGTCAAACCCACGGTGCGACCACCCCACATAAATGTCTCATTTGTCACTTACGGAATTAAACTGTACCAATTAAGCATGCGGCCTTAGGCCTCGTCTACGCCGTATGTTTTCAACATTTCATTTACAAAAGCCGCAACACCTCCATGATTTACTGATGACTGCCACGGGCAGCTACTCACCTTGATTATTCTCCATTGAGGTATCAGATGTGCCAATATTATCCGCAGACCACGCATCGTTTGCTGTGCGCTGGGACACCATGGACACCATAGTCTGCAGCATTTTCTCCGGCGCAAAAAGTGATGTTTGCGGATCGACGGATCGTTTTCCTGTGCCCGATAACCTGGAAATCGGCGACGCTATTTGTTCCCTAGGAGCTGCGATGATGCCCGTGGTGGTCGTGGAGGCTGGGTCCGCCGTAGGAGGCTGGAAGGGGGTCGTGTTGCTGGAGATGGGGCTGCTAGTGGCGGCTGGGCCGGGAGAAACAATGGCAAGCGGCGGCATGAGTGCGATTAGAGGCCCGGGAGCGCGTTCGCTCTCGGGTAAAGAGCGGGGCTTGTCGGTGTGGAAGGTGTCCCAGGTGTCGGAGGCTGAGCCGGGCTTCCTAGAAATAGGCGACGCATCATAGGGGCTGATGCGAGGTGCAGCTTCCAAAAATCTAACATATACATACAAAATAAATAACAGAGCCGGATATATGTACATCATTAAGGACGTTAGCCTCATATTCAGTTTCAGCTCTCCATGTAAGCCCCAGTAATGGTCTCTCTCAGACCTTTCCCTGAATGGATACGTACTCCACCATTGGTGTCCCTTGGCGACGTATGCTGCTGTTTGTTGCCCTATGAACCACAGTCAACGGTTCGTCTGTTTTGCAACCTACCGTGAGCGGCCCGCGATTGACGCGACACTCAGCCAATGAGCGCCTTGAAAAAGCTGCCCTGAATAGGCTCGTTCACCCATTGGTCAGACGCCTTACTTAAACATGCAAATTGCCAGACGTTGTTCCTTTTCAGAAAAATCAGAATACCCAAGAAATTCCATTCATAAAATTAACAATATTTCCAAAATATTTTATAGAAACAATGTACTAATAAGTTTGAGTTACACCGCTGGATACTCTCATACGACCATTTTATGTCATGCAATTCCATATACAACTGCATTGAGGACTGGTCTCCCGTGTTTATTATCATCCAGTGGCCACACGTATGCAATACGTTTAGCAAACGTTGTCGTTTCTTCTATCTTGTGTCGTTTTAAACATTTCGTTGTTACACCTTTTCCAGAGATGACAGAGAAAATATTAGTTAAAGCGTACTGATATGTCATATGTCGAGTACACACGCACAGTTTCACCTGTCAATATAGAGGCTATTTCAAAGGAAAATATTCATTTAAATTATGATAAAAAATAAAAACAAAGACGTGTTATTTAGTACACATTTATTAAAAATAAAATCTGACATCCCGTGGTTTATCGGAGTTAGTGTTGTTGAAAACTAAGTCCGAGTGGACCCACCAGGAAGTTGCATGACGTCTCTCTAGGTACAATGGCGCCGTTGGATCTGGATAAATATGCGGAGATCGCCAAACAGTGCAAATATCTTCCAGAAAATGACCTCAAGGTATTCGCGACCTTTCATAAATATTTTTGACCACAATAACTTAAATTCTTCACAGCAGCTTTACAACAGTGCAATGTAATAAGCCAACGTTAGCTTCAGCTAGCCAGCAACGTAATGTTAGCTTCCAATTTTCAGCTCTGGGCCAGGAAGTGAAACCGTTAACAATAAATAAATAGCTACGTAGTCTAACAAACAAGTTCGTCTTATTAATATTCTCCATACAGTAATAAGCTGAGACAATAAACTGCTTTGGAATCTACCGACCGTGGAGTAACCATATGACATAAATGTCTTTATTTTGGTGACTGTTGTTGTTTGTCTCTAGAGACTCAACGCGTTCTCGCGCTACGCTATACACATAAGATGTAACGCTGAATATATTAAAAGAACCTTGTCTGTCTGGATAGATCCGTTGCTCCTCGGTGGGAAGATGAGGCTTTTATGGCTAATGTCTGTTTTCATGTTTTCATCTGTGTAGAGGTTATGTGACTATGTGTGCGATCTGCTGTTGGAGGAGTCCAATGTTCAGCCTGTCTCTACTCCTGTAACAGTATGTGGGGACATACATGGACAGGTAATAAATGTTTCATAGCAAGAATGAAGGAACATCTTGTTTTTGTCTGTGTTGAAGGGCAGCATCTAGGTCTAAATTTGCATCTCTTTTTGTTTCAGTTCTATGATCTTTGTGAGCTCTTTCGGACTGGTGGCCAGGTTCCAGACACAAATTACATATTTATGGTTTGTGTGTTCAATCAGTTTGAACCTAATCATTTTCCTTGCGCTGCCTTTTAGCACAGTGCTGGTAGTGAACTCTATCATCTGCAGGGCGACTTTGTTGACCGGGGGTATTACAGTCTGGAGACATTCACCTACCTGTTGGTGCTGAAAGCCAAGTGGCCTGACCGCATCACACTCCTACGTGGAAACCATGAAAGCAGACAGATCACACAAGTTTATGGATTTTATGGTGAGAATTTAATAATGAGTAAATCTTTTCTTTTTTGTGCAACCATGGACTTCAATATTATTAATAAATACTTTGATCCCACAGACGAGTGCCAGACCAAGTATGGAAATGCCAATGCGTGGCGGTATTGCACTAAGGTGTTTGATATGTTAACAGTAGCAGCTGTAAGTATTGTTTCACTCTTTAGCTCTTTTTTTTGTTTTAAACCATATACAAAGATTTATGATGTGATTCCACACATCATAGTCTTCTCTAAGTTACTGTCTAACTTACTAAGTTACTTTATTTCTATTGTCTGAGGGGATGTGTTAGTATAGAACAAGGGTGGGTAGTCCTGGTCCTCAGGGCCAGCGTCCCTGCAGGTTTTTCGCTGCTGATCACCTTCATCAGGTGTGTCAGTTAGCTTTTTCAGCAGCTTATTGACTGAACACACCTGATCGAGGTAATTAGTGGTAACTGGGGCAGAGAGTTGGAAAACCAGCAGGACAGCGGCCCTCGAGCACCAAGTTTGCCCACGCCAGGTCTAGAGTGATGCTTGTGGTTTCCTAATTCTTGTTTTTGTTTAATATACTGTTAGCTCATGGATGAACAGATCCTGTGTGTTCATGGAGGCCTCTCTCCAGACATTAAGACCTTAGACCAAATTCGAACCATTGAACGAAACCAGGAGATTCCCCACAAAGGAGCGTTTTGTGATCTGGTGTGGTCAGACCCTGAGGATGTGGACACTTGGGCCATCAGCCCCAGAGGAGCTGGCTGGCTGTTTGGGGCAAAGGTCACAAATGAGGTAAGACAAACTGAGTGTAACCAGTTAAAGATAAAGTTTGTGTCATCAGTTCCTGTCCCATGTTTTGGTGCTGTACTTTGTATTTTGACATTACCTTTACATAAATTTTGTTGAAAATGTAAAGAGCACATAGACGGGATGATTTTGATATCAATGTTTTGATTTAACACACTTTTCCTGTGCTTTTGTTTTAAAAAAAATCAGTTTGTTCACATCAACAACCTTAAGCTGATATGCCGTGCACATCAACTGGTCCATGAGGGCTACAAGTTCATGTTTGACGAGAAACTGGTCACAGTGTGGTCGGCTCCCAACTACTGCTATCGCTGTGGCAACATCGCCTCCATTATGGTCTTCAAAGATGCTAACACGAGAGAGCCAAAGCTCTTTAGAGCAGTGCCAGACTCTGAAAGAGTCATTCCACCCCGAACAACAACCCCTTATTTCCTGTAAGGATCTTACAACAAAACGAATGCAGCCATTTGTTCAGTGCAAAGAAATAGTGGCATCTTGTGTACACATCAGAATTTCATATACCTTTTAGAGTATTTGCAGTGCATCTCTTGGTGCCAGTTGTTCTCCCTGTGCATTCAATGCCATTATTCTGCAGCTTAAATTGCACTTTGCATCAGATCAGGTGACTCAGTAGCATTGCTGTGTTAATGAAATTTGAGAGGAAGGATTAAAATGACTTGATGTCAACTGACACCCAAGTTTATATTTATAAGAACCCGACAAAAATGAACTCTAATGAGAAAATTGCTGATGCATTGCATTATTATTTTATTATGGTGTTGTATTAAAGCAGATTGTATGACCTGCATCTGTTTAGGTTACTGTGGAGTCAAAAACATGGTATTGTGTTACTCATTAATAAAGATGTAAACCTAAATATTGTAAAAAAATTAAATATTACATATGTTATACATTTACATTGTCATTAAGGCTATTGCCTTTAAGATTCAGATTTTGAATGAGCCCTTGTAATTACTCCTATTTTTCTGTCATAATACTGTTTTTAAATAAAGACATTAAAAAATGGTAATTGTCAGCTTTTATAACAGTGAGTAAAAAACAACAAACCAGGAATATTGCATATTATACTATTAATTTTGAGGAAATGTTATCTCAGTGCTTTACATAGTTTAGGTAATTAATAGATCTAAGTTCTAAATTGCTGCTACTTCTCCACCCTCTAGGATAGTTGATGTGACTTAGTGGAGTCGACTTTGTCAAACATTTATCCCTTCGGCGGGTTTCAGTGAGACACTAGATCTATATGAAAGTTGCTTATGTAGTCATTTACTGACAGAGCTGATTTTTAATAGAACACATTCAGAGTAGCTTTATATATTTAAAAAATAATTCGAGAATGTTTTTGTGCAAAACCAAAGCCTGATATTTTTATTTTGTCACGTCACACTATAATCTGAATATAAATTCAGCTGAACAGAACCTCTTCTCGATAATGTATTTTTGATGTATGTGTGTATTTTATGTTTTTATAGATTAAATCTGGAATTGAATCCCATTCCTATCACCTATAGAAGTTCAATGTTGGCTGTGTGCCAGCCTATATTATCTGAATTAAACCTGTATTTCACATGTGATAGTTGACCTAAAATAAATTATAAATAAAAAATTAAAAGATCAACACACTCTCAATCTCCTGTTAGCAAAAGAAAAATGAGATAGCTATACCTCAATAAAATAAAAGTTAGTGTTGCTAATCTTTGCTTCGTCTACAGGCGGCGCGTGCAGGCAAATGAGCACAAGTACCGCACTTCCTGCACGTCACGGACTTGTAGCCAATCAGCAGAGGCGCAACCATGACGTCAGGCGTCATATGTGTTGGTGTACGTGTAGCTTTAATCTTTCCAACTAGCAAAAGCTAGCTTGTCAGAAGCGATAGTAACAGTGACAGTCACAACACAGTTCTTTGGGTGTGTATATATAGAGAACACCAATGTATAGTTAATGGCCTCCACGAAGTGACGCGGACTAATATATCTGGAAGTTAACCTGGTAAGAGAATAGTAAATCCAGTTAACGAACAAACCACTGAAAGCTAACATTACCCGGCGGCGTTAACGTTAACTGTCATTGTTATGGCTAGTAGAGTTAGCTACAGCTAGCTTCTAACAAAGTATAGTAGTACAATGTAATTATTTTCAATAATGGTAAGTGGTTTTCGCTAGCAGCTACCTGTAAGCCGTAGTCAGACTAAAAGTAGTTGTGTGTCATTAATATGTTAATAAGCTCACTCATGTATAGTGTATAGTCTATAATTGGTCTTTATTTAAACAAGTCAAGTTTACTAACCAATTTTAGAATTTTAATACCAAACCTCTTTCTCTCTCTTGTAGATGCAACACAATGGATTCGACAGTGCAAACATTTAGGTGTTGCTGCACATGATGGCTCTATTTAACTCTGTCAACATAGAGACAGAAACTCATTATGTGAAGTAACTTGCTTGATAACTGTACCAAGCACATAAAGAAGAGCTACTGAAGGGACAGACATGTTTGCCAAGCTGAAAAAGAAGATTGCAGAGGAGGCAGCCACAGCTCCTCGGACTGGCGTTCGTATACCACGCACCATCAGCAAGGAATCCATTACTTCAGTGGGAGCAGACTCTGGGGATGACTTTGTAAGTCAGCTGAGAAATCCCCATGGCTATTCACACAGCTAATGATTTAAAATGTTCTCTGGCTGATATGTTTACATCAGCACTGCATAGCAAGGTTCTCATCAGCATGAGCATGATTGCATTTATAGCCTTTCATGAAAATATAGAACTGTCACACTGGGGCTAATAACACAGTAATACAGTACATGGTGTGTATGCAATTCTCCTACTAAAAGCAGGGTGATTCATACCCAGACTTTTGGATAATTCACTAATGAATGTTGAAGTAAGCAATTCTTGGTTAGACATGTTCCTCACCTGAAGCACTTGGCAGCTTTGTTTCAGTGAATAACTATTTTGTCTGTTTCATGTTACTGACTGCTCACAGTAATTTGTAGGCTCTGCATTATCTTCAGGGATATTTTTAGATTTTTGCGTAAAAATAACATCTACAGCTTGGTTCATTGATGCTCAAAAGGTACTGTGATCACCACAAAAAGCTGGTCTCCTGAGGCAGCAGTGTTGTCTCTGTTGCATTAGGCTAAATTATTTAGTGAAGTTGCTCAGTCTCAATACTGAAAACTGATACGTGACACTGTTTCTGCTACAGTGAAAACTTAGTGGCTTGGGTTCCACCGTCTACCCATCTTGTTTGTATGACTCTAACTGATACCATTACCATTCCTTTCCGCACCAGTTCATCTTTTTGCTTGTAGCCAATTACAGTAACAATGTAATTTTATATGTCATTGTTGAAAATATATAGGATACATGATTATTATTTGCTAAAGATTCCATAGAAATGAGTCTTTATAGAAAGTCTGTGAAATGAACAGATCTGACAGACCTCTCTATTGCTTCAAAGCATTACGCTTAGTACATTCTGCTTGTTAAACTGCCGGACAGGACACACACACAAAATAAAGACTTATTGCCACAACCTAAAGATTTCTGACCGTGAAAGAATATCTTCAGGTTGATACTTTAATCTCTATACATTAATTCTGTTAAATAAAAATAATGTGTTTGTGTTTAGGCATCTGATGGGAGCAGCTCCAGGGATGACCTGCCTGCTCAACTTCTCAGAAGGAATGATCAGATTCGCAAGCTGGAGGCCAAGCTGTCAGGTAGGGCGTCTCAGACTGAGGCAAAACTGCTAATGCTGTATTTTTTCTGAAGAGAGATCAGAACAAAGATCAGAGAATGTTTTGAGCAGCTTGAACTACAGTAGCACTGCACATGGCTGCAATTGAAGCTGTCCTAATTGGTATTGTCATAATATGTGAATCCAAATAATTTTGTGAGCCAGACTTTTGAATAATGTTTAGTTCGGCTTTGTAAACACACTGGAGATCCACAACAGAGTTTTTGAAGTTAATTCTGCTCATATGATGATATGCTCATATATGATTTATCTTTTGGCCTTTCACTGTCTTTTTTATGTAAATGCCAGACACGAGCCATGTTTCCTAGAAGAAAATTGTCTGGCCTAATCAGATTACACTTAGCATAATTAGGTTTAATGTTTTATCAAATGTAGCACAGTCAGTAAGCACACACGCCTTAGTAATTTTGACTTACACTCACTGACCACTTTACTAGGTCAAATTCAATTTTATCTTCATTCATTTTGTGGTGGACAAAATATTAGCATTATTTGTGATCTCAATAGTAAATAAATGGAATTATAATAATCTATTTGTAGTTTTAGGCTTTTGTTTTTACCCTTGTCCTGGTATTGGTATTGATTGCCGATGTGACTTTATACTGTTAGAAGGTTGAAGGTTGGACATACAACCATTCAACCAGCATGGTTTCAAGAGAATCCTTAGAACTTTTACTTTTCGTTATTACTCAATCATGTTCTCCCTTTTGTTTTTCCCTCTCCTTTTGTTCGCTTTCTCTCCTGCCTCTCCCTTTACCACAATCCGCCCCTTGCTACCCATTTGTTTCTCGTGTGTTTGGTTGTGTGCATGTGTGTGTGTGTGTGTGTGTGTGTGTGTGTCGTGTCCATACCCCATCCCATCACCCTACTTCCTGACACTAGACTACGCTGAGCAACTACGAATTATGCAGAAGACCCAGGACAAGCTTGAAATTGCATTAGAAAAACATCAGGATTGTACGTACCTCTACTCTACTCCCAATTAGCTTCCTTTATTTCATTTGTCTGTTCCTGCAATAACACCACCTAGTGCATCACCACTTCCTCTCATGAAGACATTTTCTTTTAATGTAGATGATAATATCATGGGCTTTGGAAATTTGCTTTGGGAGTCTTGGATGCTTTTTCTTTTTAGTTTAAGAATCCACCCTTTTATGTTTTTGCAGTTGATGGCAGAGTTTGTGCAGTCTTTTGTGTAGTCAGTTTCCTCGTTTGCTCCACGTGTCTTTACTATTTAACACTTTCCTACAAGGTGTGTGCACCTATTGCTTTCAGCTGGATGAATGTCAACAAGAATAATTCTTCTGCGTCTGTATTGGATTTAATGTTATCATTACCGCTTTGCTGTACATTTTAAGCTCTTTTTAGTGGATTTAGTGTTGGTGCGGCGAAATATAGTATGAAATATTACAGTGTCACTTTTCACGTCTACACAGCTTTTTTATGTTCTGTAACTCAGCTTTTTTGAAATTATATTACATATTACAATGCTGTACATTTTCAATGCAAGGACAGATTTGGCCTGTAGACAGGCCAGTCTAATACAATACTTTGTCTCCCACATTACATTCCCTACATTAATTAATTCATTCAAATTTTAGAAAATAATTGTTTTGTTGGATTGGTTATTTAAGAAATGTTTACTTGACCTTTAAAAATAATAAATGATGGTGTGTTACCAGTTTATATGTTAAAATAGTTCAAAACTATGCAGCTTGAAGATGCTTTTTTTAGCATAAACTGCAGCATGAGCTTTAACAGACTGCCTTTCAGTTTGTATTATCTGCTGTGCATCGCTTGACTTTGCCTGTCTTTGCGTCTGGGATAAACACACTTCTACACGTAATCTGAAGCTAACTTTCCACAGCTACTAACTGCGCCCGTGTCTGTGCTT
This sequence comes from Betta splendens, assembly GCF_900634795.4. NCBI lineage: Eukaryota > Metazoa > Chordata > Actinopteri > Anabantiformes > Osphronemidae > Betta > Betta splendens. Next base: position 1,292,296 of record NC_040898.2, read on the forward strand.
TAATATTGTGCTCTAATATTTCAGTTCTTCGTGGCTGCATACAAACCTCTGTGTGGTTTCCATCTTTCCCCTTCTATTTCTCTCTTCCACTTTCACTGCTCAGCATCCATAAAGAAACTGCAAGAACAGAATGAATCTCACCTTGCCAGCAGAGCAAAGATGGCAGAGGGAATGACTTTAGCACTGGAAAAGAAGGATCAGGTAAGTCTGCCAGTGTGATCACCTTATAGCCAGCATTCAAGAGCTGAGTAGTTATTGTTTATTGTTTATTTCCTTGACTTCAGGAGTGGCTGGAGAAGATGGCTAGTTTGGAAAAGGTATGTCTGTTTGTTTACACACAAGAAATGTATCTCATTTAAGCTTTGCATCTTGAAACCTGCATGTTCTTTAAGTGGATGAGAGCATGTTTTTTACTGTTGTGTTTGTCCAGGAGAAGGCTGCTTTGTCAGCACAGGTAGAGGAGATGATGGAGCAAAGCTTAGCTCTCTTCCAGAAAAGGGATGACCTGGATGAACTGGAGGGCTTTCAGCAACAGGAACTTGCTAAAGTTAAACACATGGTGCGTACTTGTGGAGTTATATGGTTGAAATTACTAAAAATCAGTCATACAGTGTGATGCCTTGTTTTTTTTTCTTGATACTATAGATTCGTAGTTGGTCCTACAGAACTGTACTATAGAGATAATGTAATGGAAGGGAAGGACACACAGGGGAAAGTGTGACTTTTGTGTTTCAGCCACGTTGAAAGCAAATCTTTCTACTAGTTTCATTTTGATTTATTTCCCGTTTCCTGTACGCCTGCTAGTTGCTGAGGAAGGAGGAGCAGCTGAGCCAAGGAGAGAGAGAGCTTCAGCGAAAAGAAGCCGAAGTGCAGTCAGCCAAGCGAGTGCTGACTGACGCCAGAGGCAAACTTCAGGCTGTGGAGCAGCATTATGAGGAGAGCTGCAGACTCAACTCTGAACTGGAAATAGAGCGGTAAAAACCCAGTCACTTTACGGTTTAAAGTACAAGACCTGACAGAACACAATCCCAATGTGTAGAGAGTTGGGAAGGATGGAGGTGGTGTTTGAAACGCTCAACGAATCCAACAGTTTTCTTATCACATCACATCATCTTCCCACACATAATGTTAGAAAGTGAAGGTCAGTAATGTTCCGTTTTGAATGAAAAAAAGATCACAAACACAACAGGTATGTGGTTTGTTGTTTGTAGAGAGGAACTGCTGCTGCTCAGAGAGGAAGCAGACAAGAAGATTGGTGAGTTGGAGGGACGGTGCCAGGACCTGCAGTCAGTCATCCAGCAGGTCTCAGAAGACTTCCAGAAGGTCAGGAACACTTTTGTACAACACATTCCTACTACAGATATTATACATGTTGTGCTCTGTTTTTTGATTTGTTATTTGGTAAACATTTATTTTTTTAGTCACAGAGTATGGTTTCAACTTTAGAGAAGTCCCTCCATGATTTACAGTCCGACCACGATGCCCTTAAGTTGCAACAGCAAAAGGTCAGTACATATTGTATTGATTAGTAGCAGTAATAAGTTGTCATTAAGGATATTGTCCATCTTCAGATATGTGCATCAGTAAACAATCAGTATCTCAGTAGGTTATCTTAGCTATTTAAGTTTTATATTTAAGTTTTATTCAGGTAGATGGATAATCTGAACATTTCTGTTTGAGGGGTCAGATTATAGGAACATATGGTAATTGAACAGTTGTTGAAAGTTCCCTTTGAAAAAAAATGTTTTCTGAGAAATAAAAAATTTGGAGAATAAAAACGAGGAGATATGTCTTGTTATTATATAACCAGGCTGCTGTGGCAGAGGAGGACAAGGATCGCTTGTTGGCTGATCTCCAAAAGAAAGTCACCTCTCTGGAGAGACGACTTCAGGGAAACCTGAGCCAGGATGAGCATCTGCAGGAGCTCCTCCAGGAGGTGACGAACAATGACAACGGTTATGGTTGAAATCAGTGTAAAACATTTGTTTTGGTGTTTTATAACTTCACACAGGATTATTTAAAATTACTACGACGTGATGTTGGTGTGCTGTCTGTATCCCATAGGCTCCATGTGAAAACTTCAGATCTGGGACAAAGCACCTTTTATATGTGTGCTGCTCTATCTTTTCCAGAAGTCCAGCGTGGAGGAAAACCTGGAGGAGACCCGAGCAGAGCTACTGGCTGCTCGGACTAACCATGCTGACACGGTCTGCTCTTTGGAAGCTCAGGTAAACTCAAACTGGCTGAGTCATTCAACTATTAATTGTCTACCAGTCTGGTTTCAGTACAGTAAAGGTCTCTCGTGCCTGACCTCAGGTATCCAGAATGAGTTGCAGTATTACTGAGCTGCAGACGCTTCTGCGACACAAAGATGAGTCGTCAAGGTGTTACAGAGAGAGGACAGACACACAGGTAAGCAGTTAGACCCCTTGCACTGTCCTTTCTTTATTTAAATCGAACGTTGGTAAATATAAACCACATAACTGCCTTTTTAGAGTTGTCGTACTTCTTTGGGGACGATACTAATTCTGAGATTTATCACCTACACTTTTAACGTTTTAAATTGGCCTTGTAACATGTTTCAAGCAGTGTCTATAGATTTGATTGGATGTTTTAGATTGAAATTTGTTTGTTGTAATGTTATCACTGATTGTAATATGTCTTACAGATAACTAACCTGGAGCAGCAGGTTCTAGAGAGTAGTGAAAAACTGAAAAGTGCAGAGCAGCAAATCACAGAGAAACAGCAGCAGATGGATAAACTGGTGAGAGTTACAGTACTCCAAACACGGGTCAAACACGTGAAAATAGGCTGAGTTCATTAGCAAGAATATGTGGGAAGAAGCCGTAAAAAGCCGCAAGTCAGAAATTATTTAGTTCCAGTACAAACACATGTCCTATCTAATGATAAAGTACTTAAACTTACCTAATAACATACACTGAGACACGGATACACAACACTAGGTCCAACAGGCATCACAAGCAAAGGTGCACTTATTTCATAAAATAAATGCTGTGAAGCCTATTTTAGCTATTCTGATGCAGGGCAAGACATTCCATTGTTCCTACATGAGAGTTACATTACATACATAAAAAATGTTAACAGCAATGTTAAATCTGTTTAAAATGAGCTACTTTTCACCGAGTACACATGTTTACATGCTTTTAGGAGGGAGACTGGAGCTCGGAGAAAGCCTTCCTGGATCAGCAAGTGTGTCTGCTGGAGCTGCAGAGTAAGGAGAAGTGCAGTCGGTTGGAGGAGAGCATCACTTCTCTACAGACAGACAAACAGACCCTGCTGGATAAGATGGTATGTTCTGTGACTTCTTGTGTGGAAGCTACGATACACTGATACGCACAATTCTACCTGTTTTTTGCTTAAATTGTCAGTCAGAAAAAATGAAAATGTTCTTATTTTCCTGCTGTGTTAGTCTGCCCTGGAGAAGCAGAGAAATGATGGGAACTCTACACTGAGGCAGCAGACAGAGGAGCTGGAGCAATGCAGGGTAAAAACATCTCCAGCAAATGTTCATGACACATGTTCACATTTGATTACTGTAAAGTATGTAGTGTAAGCTTAAAACCTCAGTACTAATGAAGTGCTGACTGTAAGGTCTCCCCCGTCCCTTTGCTCCTTCAGGCTGAGCTAAGCAGTCGGCTGACAGTAAGCACAGAAATTGCCAAAGCTCTGGAAGAAACCAGGCGTCAAAAGGAGGATCTGCAAACCAAGGTGTGTGTGAATAGAATTACTGCTAGTGGCCACTCCCATAGGACATTCAGTGTTTTAACATGCAATCAGGTTACGAGGTTATAGTCAAAAAGCTGATTACTAATTGTAAATGTAAATGGGACTATGTGATCTCTTTGTTATGAAATTAAATCAGACTGAAACTGAAACCAGTCTCATTTAGACAAAGATATGTCACCTTTCACCAACAGTTTCTACTGAGTCTGTCTCTAACCCTCCCAGTCAATTACCTGTTTACTATGGAAACGTTACGAGTGAATGTAAACTCACTGAATGTTAATCAGTTGAACTACATTTAACTGCATTGATTGTCAGGTTGGAGAGCTGACCACATCTTTACAGAGCTCACAACAGGACCTGTCGTTGGTCACTGAAAAGCTGACACTGAGAGAGAAAGACGTCTCAAGACTTCAAACCGGTAAACACGGAAACTAAGGATTAAATAAAGAGTTACTCTACTCAGAATATGTTTTCTATTTTTGCTTTGAAGTAGGCTTAGATATAAATGATTGATTGGTTGAACATCACCTCCTCCATGTTCCATTTATGTTGTTAGGCAGTCATCTAAAGCCTTTTAAAAATATCTTCTACGAGCCAAATACCTCAAATGTGGACTCTTTGTTCCAATCATCTAACGTACACTGTTCATCTTCACTCACTGTCAAATCCACCAGTTTCCTAACTTTCACTTTTAACTTCAATTTCTGCTGGAAAAGATAGTTTCAATGTGTTTAACACTGACCGAGTAGCAAAATAGTATTAAGTTCGAATTTTACCTTCTACTGTACATAAATGAGTTACTGAAATTGAATTCATGTATTTTGTGTTTGGTAATAAAATGCTCACTTGGTACTACTTGTTATCGTTGCAGAGGTACAGATTCGCCAGGCGTCAGTGGACCAGCTGCAGGAGGAGGTTGATCAGCTGCGAGCCCAGCTTGAACAGATGGAGCAGGAGAAGGAGTCCCAGCTGATCTGCCTGAGAGAGGAGCTGTTGAGTCAGACTCAGCAGCTCGACAGCTGCCAGACACGGGTCGGTTTAAGCTCTCCTACAGAGTCTGACTAGTATCGTTTCCGCCCTGTGTGAAGTGTTTTAAGTGAAGTGTCTAATGGCAAAGATTCTGAGTCAACCTTAATATAGTAATTATTTTTTAAATGTTTATTCAGTGACACATTAAATGTTCATTTCAGTTTTCTCTACCTATTGCTGGTTATGTACTGAAACTGAAAAAATGTTTTTCAGATATGATATGATTCCCACTGATCAAATCTCTATTTTGATGATCAGTGCAGTTTGTTGTGTGTTGTTCAGATCTCATACCTGGAGGTGGAGGTGGAAACCCTAACAGAGCAGCTTCAAACCCCTGAAGTGTGTGAGGAAGATCAAAATGGCAGCGTGATGATGGACGATCTGGATCACATTCAGAAAGTCAACAGAGACCTGGAGCAGCAGCTTGGTGACAAGAACAGAGTTAGTCCCAGCTGGTTCTAAACGTCTGCTGTCTCTTTTGCTGAGTTGAGCTTAAACCTAGCACAGACGAGATATGATGATAACCTCCTGACTGACCACAACAGACAGGTATCAAATATGCAGTTGTGCAGCAGTTAAAGATGCCTGGAGTTGTTTCCTATTCAGTAAGAATTCTAAACCATGTTTGATTGTTCAGAAACTGTCTGTTTAAGGTCCAGGTTAACCACTTTGGACAGCTATGTTCTTTCACAAAGCTTGTCATGTTAAGTAGCAGTGCCATTCTGATGCTTGAAACTAGGCCTCGACACGCTGCTTCAGTGTACATTCAGATCGTCACGCTTGAAGACTGTCAGTCATGCCCATTGTTTTCTTGTAGACCATCAAGCAGCTGCAACAAAGACTGGCAGAACTGAAGAGGACACTACAGAAAGAACTGGTAAGACACAATGAATATGAAGCAGCTGTGTGGTTTCTCAGACATATTATGGAGGATGCACAGATTTTAGCTATACTAACTATAGATTAATCCTAATTTGCACAGCTGCTCTTTTTTCTTATTGTTAAATCTACTTCATTATAACTTCATTATAAAATTAAGTACAGTTCAGCTGTGGCTTCCATATTGACCATACAGCTGAACTCTGTTAACTGGTATGCAGTACATTATAAAGGGAATAAAGTTTCTTTTCTTGTCTTGTTATATTACAGATGAACTTTAAATAGTGTCTGTGCTTTCACGCTTATGTGCTTTTAGAAGATAAAGCCTGAGCAAGAAACCGACGGGAGGTTACAGGATGGCAGAGCGGATAAACAGCAGAGGATTTCCCCAGACGCCCCACCGGCCTCAACCCCAAGCCCCCCAACCTCCAACACTACCGTGACCAACACCTCAGACCTCAATGACTCACGGGAAATCAACTTTGAGTATCTCAAACATGTGGTTCTCAAGTTCATGTCATCCAGAGATGCAGAGGTACATACTGTAATCTACCTTCACGTTTGGTGCCTGTGCCTGAACAGCAGACTCCAGTTCTAGCACAAATGTCTCTGAATCTGCATCATGTCTGTTGCTTTGCCAGGCCTATCAGCTAATACGAGCTGTGTCGGTACTACTGAACTTCACTCGCGAGGAAGAGGATATGCTGAAGCAAACATTGGAGTACAAGGTCAGTGCTTTAGTCATGTCACTCACAAATTAAAACAAATGTCACCATGAACTGATTTTTGTAAATACATTTTATATCAGTATCAAAGTAAATGGTAAAAATGTATAAAGCACCGTTTTGGAACAAACAAGAATCAATTTCTTAATTTTCCTGTTAATTAGAGTAAAAATGACTTTTTTTGTTGTAGATGTCCTGGTTTGGGTCCAAGCCTTCCCCAAAAGGCAGTGTCCGGCCTTCTATTTCAGGCAGCTCAACTCACTGGGGCTACTGAAAAGCAGAAGGAGCTAAAGCAACAAGAAGGAAAGGGAGTGTTCTCTCCTGTTCGATTTCCACCCCTGCAGGACTCACTGGTTTTCACTGGCTCTGTGAGACTGAATGTCTGGGGACAGAAGAGGACTCCACAGATTGAAGGAAACAGAATCAGTTGGTGACTTTAGCATGGCATTATTTTCCTGTCAGTGGTTAAGGTGGACTGATGACAGATCTCACGTTTTCTAGTCTGTGAAAACAGCAATAGTGTGTATGGTTGTAGGAAAAGTCTTATTGGCTTCAGCATGTTGGTGTGAAAGGACCCAGATACTCAAAGTCTAAACTGGTTTCGTTCCATGTTTGACTGTAGACATCAACAATCAGCTGTGCTCCACTGGGCTGACATGCAACAATCAACATGTACGCTGTAGTTTCTTGGTGCCTATCAGCTGATATATGCTGATGTAAAGTGGCTTCAGGAAATAAATACGCTGAGCATTTTGTTTGATTGCACATTGTCATTGTAAAATGGATGAAAATGCCCATTTCCCCATCAGGCTACAAACAATAATCAATAGTGTCTAAAGGAACATCTGCGTTCTTTTGTACTCGTTTCACTTTAGCCAACAGTCCTAGGAGTGTCTAAATCCTCTTGGGATCAATTAGAGCTTCAGAAGTTGTTAGTTAATTCGTTTCTCAACCCAAATTTGTTGCACAGCTCTACAGAACATGTCATGCACTGTGAATGGTATGATTTACACAGGAGGTCTAAACAAGTTTGACTCAATGGACAGAGCAGTGGACTGGGATGTAGGGATTGAGGTTCAGATCTGGTCCCCAGACGCCAGTCATGCCTCTGAGCAAGGTATTCTGCTCTGCTGAAAACGCAGAGACCAACGCCCCTATTGTGGGATGAAAGTACATTACAACGAACCCAACTTCATTTCTACGTCAGCTGCAGCTGATGCAGTGTGTTTAAGACTGTTAAAAGTCCTTTAACTCTAGTATGAAGGACGTGGACTCTATTTGGATAATAACCACACACGGACGGACAGTGAAAGAAAGACGTGCTCCACCTTTACCTGCCTTTGCTACTGTAAATTGAATTACATTCCACATGACTATTTATATAAAGATTGATAACCTGTACATACTGTATGCATTGAAAACTTTATATCGATCAATGGATGTAAATGGTTTGACGTGACAAGTTTGCAATATTTATCATCCAACATGAGAACCTATACACTGCTTGTCACTCAGGCCTCAGCATGATGTCGGTTGCAGCATCATGAGATTTTATTTTTACATCACTAGGTAGCGCGGGGAATCTGACTGCATGTTCTGCCCTGAAGCAGCAGGTTGTGTTCCACATGTCCTTTTTTTTTGAATATGCAGACAACGTGAAGCAGAAATGCATCAGGGTGCTAACTGCAGGAACTTATCAGTCACACCAAGCTGCATTGTTTTATAGGTCTATATATTTTTCTGGTATTGGAAGATGGATCTGTCTTTGTACATAGGGATGTAGGAGTACGGACTGCTGCGATAGCAGATTGATGTGGTTACCCATACTCTGCTGGGTTCTATATACTCTCTCCATGAGAATCAAAAGAAGGGGTGGATTCACTTTTTAACGTAATCAGTTGTGCAGTTGAATCCTGAAACATACCTGTACAATCACTAAAGCTTTTAGTCTTCTGCATTTTGATCTTACAACTGCTGCCACTACAACAGGTTGTTTTTCAAAAATGTATTGATAATAAATCTGAAATGATCCGGTCCCATCTTTATGTCTTTATTGAGAATATCAAAATCAAGCAGGGAACATCTGACAACAACAGATGATTATATATCAAAATAGATTTTTGCTTGATTTACCTCATCTTCTGAATATGAATGTGATTGTTTCCAAAGTAATATACAGATTTACAACAAGGACTATTGTAGGTTTCGAGGACAATAAAAAAAATCAGGAATACTGTGGTCTCCTATGAACAAGTTACAAGGGTAGCATCTGTGTTTAGTATTAAATATTATTAGTATTAAACCTACTGTAAAGCTTATATTCACTGGAACTTTGAGGATGGAACAGTGGACCTGCTGTTGAGCAGTTCATTAATAAATCTGATAAATTTTATATAGAGAATATTACTCTTATTCATTTCTATGCACTTGTCAAGGCTTTTCATACTGTTCAGAGGTTCTGTTTTAAAATGATTAGTAAGAATATTATATTCCCTCAAGCCAAATGTCAGTCTTTGAATGTTCTAAGGCTAATTCCATATATTAATTTACCTACTTTGGTAAATTTAACAGTAAGCATAACTACAACATACAACACAGGTTGAGCCCGCTCAACTCAACCAAACATATGCTAGTATTAGGAAAACCTTGATCTTTGCCAATGTGAAGATCACCACTGTGAGAGTGAGCCCACAAATGACAACTTGATATTGTCTTTTATTGACTGTGTCAATCGCGTGCTTCCGTTGCTGTTCCTTTTTTACGCCTGTTAGTGGCGCTGCTGGAGTAGTGGCAACGGAAAAAGTGCCGAAGAAGAATGTCACCGGAAACGGACTAGTTCTGAGCACGCGGTGCGTCCGGCCTTTCCAGCGGGGCAGCGAGAAGGAACATGGTGAGTTTCTCGTGCTCTTCTAAAATTTGCGATATTATTGACGTAATTCTTGAACTTAGCCCAGAGAACTTTGACTGTACGGATCCATAACGTTGGACGGCAGCTGGAACGCGTATTTTGGGACTGAGGTTGTTAGCGTAATGGAATAAAATGCATTATTATGGGACGTTAGCGCGGCTGAGGCTTTGTGGCTACCTGTTAGCCGTAACGTCAAGCTAACGAGAGTATGGTTGAATAACGAGCGCTAGCTAGCGATGGTATGGCAAATTAGGCCAAAACGCACATCGCGCCTTTGAAAACTGTTGGAACAAATAATGTACAGGATAATTGTGACGGGCTAGCGGTTGCGCGGCTCGACTCCAGCGTTCCTGAACGAACATCACCGGAGGTGTGTTGGAGATGGTACGAGGAACGATCACTAAAAAGTAATGTCATTGTTCAGGCCAAAATCAAGGCAAGAGATCTGCGGGGCAAGAAGAAGGAAGAGCTGCTGAAGCAGCTGGATGACCTGAAGAATGAACTGTCCCAGCTCCGTGTGGCCAAGGTTACCGGCGGAGCTGCCTCCAAGCTTTCCAAGATGTACGTATAGTGTGGAGGTGTCCTAATGGGCTGAACAGTGCTGCAGGTTCATGTACTGCTTCTGTTCTGTGCTTGTATTGGTTAGAGGCATGTGTCTAATGACTTGTCTGAATATGCTCCTGTCCGCAGTCGTGTTGTCCGCAAGTCCATTGCCAGAGTCCTGACTGTAATCAACCAGACGCAGAAGGAGAACCTGAGGAAGTTCTACAAGGTGCGTTCAAGCGCACATGCATGTGCTGTGGTTTACCACCTGCTTGGGTCAAAGCTATGATACTATAATACTTTATAAACTGTTGTATTGAATTTGATACAAGACCTAACTAAAAGCCTGAACCTTGAGTTAAATGATCCTCCTGGTCAGTGCTTGTTGACATCTGACTCTTTACCACTTACAGAATATTTGCCCAAAAAGTAAACGGTAAATTGTCATGTCAACAGTCATGTTACCATTTTAAAATGGAGTTAATTTAAATTACTCTCCTGATGCGTAAGATTCTTGAAGATTAGAGTACATAGAAAATTCTGCTTTGAGTGACCACATGCTTCTACCCTAAGGAGCAGACTTTCAAAATGTTACTTCCAACTAACAGTCATGCAGTGTTGATGCATTTTATTTCAGTTTTTTTTCTAGCATTTAACAGCATTTTTGTACAACAGTGTTGTTTTGACAGATGCAAATTAGTTTTTACTATCAATGTGTGTTTTGTTATTTTTATAATTGTATTAAATCATTTTTACATGTTTCAGGGCAAGAAGTACAAGCCCCTGGACTTGAGACCCAAGAAAACCAGAGCTATGCGTCGCCGGCTCAACAAGCACGAAGAGGGTCTGCGCACCAGGAAGCAGCAGAAAAAAGATTTCCTCTACTCAATCCGCAAATATGCAGTTAAAGCTTAAAGGCTTTTTCTATTAATAAACTTGTGTAAAGAAGAATTGTCTGCTGGGTATTTGTCCTTCATAAATCGATCATTTCATACTGGAGTTTAATCTAGACTTTACTGGAGTGCTTAACTGAGTTTGGGGTTTGAACAACAAGTGTATGATGCATGTACGAGGAGCAAGAGGTGTAAAATCCTCAGACGCCATGTTACTGTTGGTGCCAGGCTGCAGCCCCATGTGGGACTCCAATCAGGATCGGTTGCTTCCATAGTTTACCTGTTGAAAAGCAGAACTAGATTAATTCACCTTGTGGAGAGCTTAAAATATGCTCAGTCATTGATGCCCAGTGAGATCCTCATTATAATTATCATGTACTAATTCAGTACAAGGGCAACACACAGAGCTGGGCGGTGTTCAGCTGAGGCTCTTCTACAGAACATTTGTCTGAACATTTAGTTTTGGGTTTTTAAACTGTTACCTGCGTCCACAAACCAAGGTCCGTATTTACAGATTTTATAACAAGGAAAGGTGTTTAGTGTGTCTTGTTGGCTTGTACTGTAGCTACGCAACTTGTTCTGATGTTTGTATCATCCTGTTAGTGACTAGAGGTGGTGGAGGTCTAATAGCTGTGTAATCCAGTAAAACTTGCCTAAAGCAGTTCTCTGCTACAAGGAAGAATAAGAAAACCTTTAATAGTCATACAATGGGAAAATTTCTTCTCACAAACAGCACAGGCACAATAAGTACAGCAATAAAATCAGAATTAAGTTGGCACAGTATGACATTATACAAAGGGAGTATGGAGTCATAGGTAGGGTTATAGTAAAGTATAAAATATAAATAAAGTATATTATAATTATTGCACAGTTTGCACAAATCTTGTACAGAGTAAATTTCATAGTCACTGATGCAGCGGGTGAGTTATCAGTTATGGTGTCGGAGCTAGTTCACAGTTCTAGTTATCCAGCTTTATAGCAGCAGGGAAGAGGGATCTACGATAACGTTTTAGTCTCTCACTGAAGCTGCTCCAGAGCAGACAGTGAGTCCTCCGGTGGCTCAGAGTCCGGGTCCAGGATGGATGTGGGTTTAGCCAGGACCCTTCTCTCACCCACCTCCTGCACCGTGTCCAGAGTGCAGCCCAGGACAGAGCTGGACTTGTTGATGACCCTGTCCAGTCTCTTCCTGTCATCACTGTGATGCTGCTGCTCCAGCAGACCACACGTACAGGATGATGATGCCTCCACAGAGTCATAGAAGGTCTTCAGGAGTGGCCCCTCACTCCAAAAGACTACTCAGCAGGTAGAGTCTGCTCTGACACTTCCTGTACAGTGCATCAGTGTCGAGTCCAGTCCAGTTTATTGTTCAGACGAACACCCAGGTACTTGTAAGAGTCCACTCTCTCAATGTCCCTTCCCTGGATGTGCATTGGTGGGATGAGAGCAGGCTGCTGTCTGCGGAAATCCACCACCATCTCCTTCGTTTTCCCTGTGTTGATCAGGAGATGGTTCCGCTGGCACCAGTCCACAAAGTTCTGAGTGAGTCCTCTGTACTCTGCATCGCCATCATCGGTGATCAGTCCGACGATCGCAGAGTCATCAGAGAATCTCTGCAGAACACAACTGTTCGTATTGTGTCTGAAGTCTGACGTGTAGAGGGTGAAGAGGAAGGGGGCCAGTACAGTCCCCTGTGGGGCCCCCACACTGCAGGTCAGAGTGTCACACACACAGTCCCTGGCTCTCACAAACTGAGGCCTGTTTGTGAGATAGTCCATAATCCACTCTGTCAGATGAAGGTCCACACCAGCCTCCTCCAGTTTGTGTTTCAAAAGCATCGGCTGGATGGTGTTGAAGGCACTGGAGAAGTCAAAGAACATGATCCTCACAGGCTTCTCCAGGTGAGAAAGAGCTGCATGTAGGAGGAAGATGACGGCGTTGTCTGCTCCTATGCCGTGTCGGTAGGTGAACTGCAGCAGAGCTGACCCAGGACCAGTCTCTCCAGTGTCTTCATCAGGTGTGATGTCGGGCCACTGGTCTGAAGCTGCTGAGGGCCTTGGCATGCGGTGTCTTGGGTTCTGGTACCAGGCAGGTTTTCCAGAGTAGGAGGAATTAATTAAATACTGACTGAAATACTTCTAAAATGTACTTTTACACAGGTAAACTTCTCCACTATGAAAGGATTTTAATAAGAAAATTGTGCTGTAATGAGACAAAGGTCTGTAACTTGGTCTTTAATAAGAACACTACACTTGCATAACTAGTGTTTTAGACACTTGTATAATAATACACCAGTTCACACCCAGCTTGGTTGTCAACAACTGATCTCTACCACAAGTGACTGATAGTAGAGTAACACAAAGAAAGAGGAATATTGTAGTTTACCACTGATTCAGGTGACTTGGTTAGAACCACCCGGGGCCCGTTTCAAGAAGGAGGTTTAACAAACTTTGAGTTTAAACCTGAACTCTTAGTTGACTGACTCAGAGTTAAGCGCGTGCACCGCAACGATACAAAGCCCTGATCAACGGAGTGAAGATATTTCGAGTCACCATGGCAACAGGACAACAACGGACGTCCGGAAGACTTGGAAGAAAATCGCTGCTCGAGTCAATGCGTAAGTTTACATTTTCATCATACACTGTTCAGCGTAACTAATTACTAAATAATGATAGTATCGTTGTTATATTTCTCTTGTAAAATAAGGACTTGTAAAGTAGTTTTTCACTCATCTAAGGCGTTACTTCAGTAATCGCATAAATACCGATGTTTGTATGAATTAAAAGTGCAGTGTTATGTCTATGCATTTTTAAAATTCCTGTTGTGGTTGATGTGGGATTTGTAAAGTAATGATAATTCAATAATCCAATACGTTTTATGGAGAGCAATTATTACATTAATCTAATTAGGTTTTTAAAAGTTACCCAAAACACGTAATAATATAAAAATTTAATTTCAGTTTTTATGTAGGCGCAATCCTGCAGGCATAAAAGAACATGGCTAAAAATAAAATGTAAAAACATAATTCAAACAGGTATAAGGCACCATCATATCATGTGTGTAGACTACCTGACTTTACAACATTTGACATATTAAATATCCTAACTAACTTCTACTCAGCCAACAGAAAGAAGGCAGAGACTAGAACAACTGGTGGAGGACCTGCACCTCCACCACTGACGCATGCAGAGGAGAAGGCACTCAGAACACTGGAAAGCAGAGGCTGAAGGAATTCCTGGAGGGAGTTTCATCAGAACCCGTCACTCCCCAGCATACAAGTGCATGTGTAAAATGTAAGAGGCCTACCCATATATTTGATTTTTTACATAGGCTACTTTTGATATATTAATTTCTTATAGTCTGGGTTGGGTTCTTTGTTGGTCTTAACAGATTCTGATGGTAATATATGAATCCTCCTGTCACAACAGAAGCCCAGGATGTTGTGAGTATCATACTAAATAAAGCTTAAATTATGATAAGCAGTATTATAAAGTGTAATATTAATACAGTTTATACTTATATACTATATATATATATACTATATACTATACTTATATGAGGAACTATGTCTTGTAACTCTAAATCTTCTGTATTTTAAGTTATTGAGTTATATAAACTAAATCTCTTGGAAATGTTATACTTGTACCACCAGATTGAAAAGACGGATCTAGAAATTGAAATTCCCAAACACAAGCTGGAGATGAGTGTATAGTTAAAAGTGAATTGTATGAATTATTGGAAGAATCATAAAATCTAACAATTGCCTTTGTATTTGTAGGAAATGAAACAAAAACAAATAAATTATGATTTGCATCTATTCAGTTTCTTTAATTGGTGGTGGTGGTGATGGTTGATTAAGACATTAAAGCAAATCACATCTCTGACTGTCCATCCATTCTGCAGATTACCGTGATGGAGGAAGTCTTCCTCAGGGTCTTGTATTTGTAGGGCAGGGTGTTGCTCCTCTCTAATAATTGCAATAATGTGGAGAACAACACATGTCACATTAATGTCACAGGCCTCTCAGGTGTTTCCCTGAGTTGACGTAGGCACTGAAGACGTGCTTTCAACAGGCCTATGGTCATTTCCACCCAAGCTCTTGTTCTGCAGGGCCACATTAAAGCGCTGCTGAGGGCCTGCTTCAGATTCTGGGTGAGGGGTCAGTAGTGTGGGCTGCCATTAACCCCTATCTCCAGCAGAAAGCCATCAATCTCTCCTAGAAGAAAGTTCACATTACTTTAGTGCTCCTGTGAGTGTAAGTGCATGCTTTGAAATAAGTGTATAGGACATACATGTACTTACCACAGTGCAGGCTGTTACTTAGGGTTGACTCACTATATATTCATGAGTTCACGTTTATGATATGTGCAGCATCACATATGATCTTGGTGATGTAAACAATGTAATGTCAGTTACAGTGACCATTAGAAAGAGTAGTCAGTGCACCTGCACATTTATCTGTTTATTTTAGATCACAGCAAGATATTATTAACTGATCATCATTTTTCAGATTAGCCTCAATGAAACAAATTAATTACCACATACCTGCAATCCTGTGAAACTCCTCTTTAATGGCTTTAAGGAGTTTGTGTCAAGGAAACCGCTTAAGGTCGATTTTTTCTACATACAGTGGCTTCACTAATGTGCTCAGCATCTCCAATGTTATAAAGAAAACTACCGTTTGCAAATAAAAAACGTAACGCAACACAAAGAATCTGTTCGGATGTAAAAGCACGGCCACGATGGGTGATGTGTTTGACGTATGGGTGAATAAGATTATTAATGTATGTATGGAGTCTCGATAAAAACGGTACCGCTCAAATAAATATGCACGGGAACATGACAGAAAATTATCTTGTGGCGTCAAAATCCTCTCGCGGCGTAAATTCAATGCCGTGTGAATTAATACAGCGTCCTCATCTACAGGATCCTCTAGAAACGGACATTTTGGTCTCTGCGCGAAGGATACAGGTGAAATCTATGAATGCACTGAAAGATTAAACGAGGTATTTAAACAGTGTTCACTTGGACTGGACTCATAACACGGATGCACTGTACAGGAAGTGTCAGAGCAGACTCTACCTGCTGAGGAGACTGCGGTCTTTTGGAGTGAGGGGGCCGCTCCTGAAGACCTTCTATGACTCTGTGGAGGCATCATCATCCTGTACGTGTGGTCTGCTGGGGCGGCAGCAGCATCACAGTGAGGGACAGGAAGAGACTGGACAGGATCATCAAGAAGTCCAGCTCTGTCCTGGGCTGCACTCTGGACACGGTGCAGGAGGTGGGTGAGAGAAGGGTCCTGGCTAAACTGACATCCATCATGGACCAGGACTCTTACCCACTGGAGGACTCACTGTCTGCTCTGGAGAGCAGCTTCAGTAGCAGACTGATCCACCCTCACTGTGTGAAGGAGAGATATCGTAGATCCTTCCTACCTGCTGCTGTCAGACTGTACAATCAGAACTGTTGACCACATCCCACCACAGTCACTCTCTCACTCTTATATAGCAACCTGCTCTGCACAATATTTGTGTAAATCTGTGAACAATCATGTATATTGTTACCGGTACAAATCTTTTACCCATTACTGTGCAATAACCCTGCAATGACCTCATACTCACTCTAACTGTACTGTACTGCTTTGGAATGTGCCAACACAAACTGTTCTGTCCCTGTATTCTTGCTCATCTGTACTGCTGTTGTGAGAGGTAATTTCCCCACTGCGGGACTATTAAAGGTTTTCTTATTTTTATTCTTAAAAAGGGGCGGAGACCGAAGGAAAATCTGGGTTTCCCGAATAAAACCTGCTCCCGACCAGGTTTGGTTCACGGAGTAAGTTGCCATAGTAACTGACTCTGAGTTTCGATCACGTCGCTTCTTGAAACGGGTTTAAACTTACCCCGCTTTACGGGTTTAAGTAACCAGGACAGTTTAAGTTTTAAGTTTAAGTTTTCCTCATTTCGGGGTTAACAAACTCAGAGTTTCCACAAAACCTCGTTCTTGAAATGGGCCCCTGAACTCAATAGAGTTAAAGCTGTGGTGGATCCCAGCTGCTTCTAGTGTCCAATGCCTGTGCTTGTCACTGCAGAGCTATTATCACTGTCAGACGGTTTTCCTCCACGCCACCAGGGGGCGCTGTACACACAACGTGAGTACTGCTGCTAAAAATCAGCTGCGCTCAATATATCGTTGATTGAGCCAAACTGCTGTTTTAACAGTAGGCAGTAGGTTGTTCAACAACAACAACAACAACAACAACAACAACAACAACAACAACAACAACAACAACAACAACAACAACAACAACAACAACAACATTCACAGTGAGCTCTGCTACAACAACAGGTGCTGGACATTAACTTGACCCAGATCAGTTCATGTGTGACACCTGGGACCAGAAGCTCCTGCAGATGTGGGTGAGGAGCCGCTGAGCTTCACCAGACGTCCGCTTCTTCAGAGATCTGGCTTCTCACTGGTCTGTTCCTCGAAGCAAGAAAAGCAGGTGCAAATGGGGCACAAGGTCTGGAATCATTTATGTAGCTGTGATGTTTGGATGCATCTCCTCTGCCTGAAGAGAGAAACCAGTCACACTCCACACATGGATGTTTAGCCTCACACACCTCTGGAACATCAGCATGTGTGTCAGCCTTCCTGACCTGAAGGCATCATGTGAAGAACCAGGCTGGTGAACGTGTGTCTCACTGTTGGATCCTTATCAGCGCAAACACAGACGTTTGAGGAAACCTGCTGTTTCTTGTCCTGGCTTCACACGTTAAATCTTAGCCTAAAGTATCAATCAGTGTAAACATGCACATACACAGTCAGACTCGTTACATTTTCAATTCAATTCCATTCAGTTTTATTTATAAAGCGACAAATCACATCAAAGTTATCTCAAGGCACTTTACAAAGTAAGGTTTAAAACCCCACGCAACTAAACCCAACAGATCCCACATACAGCAAGCATTTAATTATAATTTATTACAATTTGACAGCAGCAGTGGAGAGGAAAAACTCCCTCTCTAACGAGGAAGAAACCTCCAGCAGAACCAGGCTAAATGTAGGCGTATGTAGGCAGCAACAACAACAAGCAACAACACAGCACAGGCAGGATGGATGGACCCTATGTCTATTGCAGCTTAACTAAGTGTTGGAGAAAATATATTTTCATCTATTATTCATCTCATTTATCTTTGTTGTTTATTCATTATCTTTTACATATAATACCTTTTTACATTTTACATTTATGGTTTGCATTTGCTGTGCCTTATAACCACATTGACAGTTGCACAGACGTCTAACCACATGCTTAAGTTCTTATACAAGTATTGTCGATTTTGTAACTTTTGCTTTGTGCTCCTATTCAGGCGTAGGTGGTCAAAACCACAAGAGGGGACCTGTTAGTATTGCTATGACTACTTGGTTGTTTCTGCATGTTAACAAGTGCACCAATGGTGTGATGTTGAAGGCGTGTACAAGTGTCAATAAAGTGTTGTGCTTTGGGGAAGTTCGTTGGAGTTGTTGGTCTCTGAGTGAAGCGCTTACAACGCTAAGATCTCAGTCGAGCTCCCCTTGGCCAAGAAAAAAATGGTTGGCTCTCAGTTGTGCTTTATTGTTCCCGTCTCTGTGTATATCAGTGCTGTTGTGGTATTTTCAGACCAACACTAAGAGATGGTTCCTTTGACTAACAACCATTGCCAGTTTTCCTGAACCATCTCTAATTATGAGTTTCAAAAAGGAGGGAACTGATGTGTTGCATCAGGGTCTTCAGCTCATGTTAGCACAGTGACTTCTGGTGCCCTGTGCCAGTTTAACAGTCCAGTCTGTGATAAAATAACCGTACTCACCTTTTATAGTCACTGTTGGAAGATAAACCAGCGGCTCTTATCATAAACTATGATCTACAACCTGATGTGAACAGACATTGAACTCAGTCAAGTCCAAGCTGGGAAAGTGTGAAAAGTTAAAAAAAAGACAATGCAATGATTTGTAATCCCATCACTTTATTCACAGCATCTAAACAACAGACATTTTTATAGGGTCACAATATTATCATATATATAAGATGAGGCAGTAAAGAACATGAACATGAATTATAGCTTAATTAACTCAAGCTTGAACTAAGAAACATTGTTTTTCTATTTTGTTGTATTTTTGTACTAACAGACAAAACTAAATCAAAAACAAGGACAAGCAAACATTTGTTGGGCACACATCACTCCTATACTATAAACAGGTATATGTGTATACTTATGGATGTATATGGTACAACGTGAGAGCAATCACAAGTGGGCAAAGCAATTTCCCTCTGTTTTTTTTTTATCTTGAAGCATCACATGGCCAACAGATTCACCTGAGCCTAGACTTCCTAACTACATGGGAACTGGCAGTTTTAACAGCAAACAAATCCTTGGACCCTTTGCTCTCCTTGACTGAATCACCAAAAAGATAAGACAAAAGATGCCAAATAAACAAACGCCAAATAGCCAAATAAAAATGAGAAAAGCCAATTACAAATCCCACTCATCCATCAAATCTACAATAAATGTGGAGCTGAAAATCATCCAGAAGTAGTGACTCCATTACAAACAGGTTATAAGAAATGAACAGCGTCTCCTTCAGGATCCATGCAACATGAGCCACACCACAGTACTTCTAGCACTGGACCCAGATGCTGTACAGTTGGGTCGGTGCTGCAGGTAGAGGTCCGGTGTGGGAGAGCAGACAGAGTGGAGCAGACGGAGCAGACAGAGCAGACAGAGCAGACGGAGTGGAGCAGACGGAGCAGACAGAGTGGAGCAGACAGAGTGGAGCAGACGGAGCAGACAGAGTGGAGCAGACAGAGTGGAGCAGACAGAGTGGAGCAGACGGAGCAGACGGAGCAGACAGAGCAGACGGAGCAGACGGAGCAGACAGAGTGGAGCAGACAGAGTGGAGCAGACAGAGCAGACAGAGCAGACGGAGCAGACGGAGTGGAGCAGACAGAGCAGACGGAGCAGACAGAGTTCAGCCCAGTGCAGCACATGCTGCAGTCTGAGCTGCTGGACACAACAAAAGGAACAAAGCCGAGGTGATTCCGCATTTACAAGCACATGTGCAGTTTTGTACTTGTTGCTGGTATAGAGGATAAACATTGTCAGTGGAACATTTCATACCCAACCTTTTATTTTACACTTCCACATACGTAAATACGTCTGTGAACATTGCTGGTTATTTGGCTTTTATTGAACCACGCCGTCGCCCTCAGACGTCACCTGTGAAACACAGTGAATCTTTACTGAAGCGTCAGCAGATTGAAGCCATCATTACTTCATGTTGTTTCTAGAGCAGTGCACCTGGTGACGCTCACACAACATGCTGTGAACCATGGGGACATTGAGTCAAGGTGCGAATTGATGACACACTAGTTAGTGTTAGTGGAGGCTTTGCTCAGCAGGATGTTTGTGACGTGTGCTGTCTCCAGGACGTGGTGTCCGTGTGCAGGGCCTCCGCTCTGAGCCTCCAACGCCAGCGCCTGCCCTGCTGCCTCCTTTCCTCCTTTCCTCCTTCCCTCCTCTCTGCCTCCTTTGCTCCTCCCTGCCTCTTTTCCTCCTCCCTGCCTCCTTTCCTCCTCCCTGCCCCCTTTCCTCCTTCCCTCCTCACTGTCCCCTTTCCTCCTCCCTGCCTCCCTGCCTCCTTTCCTCCTCCCTGCCTCTTTTCCTCCTCCCTGCCTCCTTTCCCCATTCCTGCCTCCTTTCCTCCTCCCTGCCTCCTTTCCTCCTCCCTACCTCCTTCCCTCCTCCCTACCTCCTTCCCTCCTCCCTTCCCCCTTTCCTCCTCCCTGCCTCCTTTCCTCCTCCCTACCTCCTTCCCTCCTCCCTACCTCCTTCCCTCCTCCCTTCCCCCTTTCCTCCTCCCTGCCTCCTTTCCTCGTCCCTGCCTCCTTTCCTCGTCCCTGCCTCCTTTCCTCGTCCCTGGCTCCTTTCCTCCTCCCTGCCTCCTTTCCTCCTCCCTGCCTCCTTTCCTCCTCCCTGGCTCTTTAAACGTCCCTCTCCACACATTTACCACATCACAGACTACGAGGCGAGTGGAGCCAGGCAGGAAGCAACATCGCTGTCATCGCTTGCATGTGTAACGTGCGCTACCAACACTGAAAATGTCCATCAAATACAGTATGGCTTCTTTCAAACTGCTCGTATGTTACAAGTGTAACACTGTGTACTTTGTGATACTATGATGGCTAAGTGTGAGTTGAACCCTGACTCCAGTCTTAGTTCCACCCTGATGTGCAGCGGCTGATAACCAGGACAGCCTGTGGGTCACATCCTGGCATCTGTACCACGTGTGTCCCGTGACCTCATCCGTCCAGCTCTGTCCTAGCTTGGAACGACTGCATGGATACAACCACTGCATTTGCACTAATTGCTTGGGAAAATGTCCTCCCCACCCTCGTGAGACTCATTTCAGCTCCAGTTTCTGGAGGGTGAAAAGCAGCACAGCTGTTCCACAGCTTTCCTATCACTCCACACCCAAACACCACCACCCCTACCTCATCTCCTCTGCGTCAGAGCCGGGCTCCTCGCTTTCACAGCCCATCGAAGGCAGATACAGATGCAGCTCTGCAATGCTGTGGGCACCGGGCTGCATGTGGTCAACCTGCCTCTCATTGCTGTGAGGGGCCGTGGAAAAGGCTGGAAGGAGAAGAATCATCCAGGGTGAGCTCAGCAGGAGCCCTGATGCAGATGTTAATAATATGCTGAGACCCAGAGATGTGGGTCCAACAGGCCAAAGTAACAAAAACAAACTGTGCCCCAACCCACAGAACACAGAACACAGAAACAGAACCTTCACGGTAATGAGGTGACTCACCACTGATCAGCAGCTGTTCACCGTTCACGTGTTAACAGATGAACAGCAGCTTTTAGTTTTCGTCAACAGTAACAGTCTATTATAACCAGACAAAAACACTCAGCGTTTCAAATTTCATATTGAAAGTTAAGTAGGGAACCGACTGATTTATAAGCTGCTTATGCCAAGTTTAGAGAGAACCCTCATGGTTTTGTGGGTCAATCACATTCACATCACTGGGATGTCGCACAGACCATGAACGTAGCGACTGACGATGACCTCCAGGTGTTTATGTGGATATCAGGCCTTTCTGGTTTGATTGAACAGATTACGCTGGGACCAAGGAATGAATGAATGGATGAATGAATGAATGAATGAATGAATGAATGAATGAATGAATGAATGAATGAATGAATGAATGAACGAATGAACGAATGAATGAATGAATGAATGAATGAATGAATGAATGAATGAATGAATGAATGAATGAATTAATGAATGAAGCCAGGAAGCATGCAGGAGGGACAGATGCTCGCGCACCTGCTGCTTCACGGGCTGCGTCTTTTGGGGGCCACATCCTGGGACCTTTTGCAGCCACGTCGGTTCCGCCGGCCCGTTCTTGTGTTCTGCTCCTTGCTGTTCTCCTGACTCTGCTCAGCAGCGTCGGCCTCTGCTCTCCTGCCCCTGGGCTCTGCGGTGGGAGCCTTTCTGCTGCCCGGCCGCTGGGGGGCCTCTGCTGGATGGAGCAGCCACATCCCTGCACTGAGACGACAGCAGCAGCACGCTCAGTGCAGGCTTCAGAGGACGGGGCTGTGAGGGAGCGCTCACCTTGCAGAACCGGGGGCGTAGGGATCCTGCTGCAGAACCTGGGGTCCTGGTAGGAACGTGGTCCAGGCGGAAGCGGTGAGAGGCTGGGATGGACGGGTTTGGAGCGACGCCTCTCCTGCTCACTGTGGACAGACATGGCTTCACATGCGTCACACACGTTGCTCCTGGCGCTCATCACACATTTAACTGCAACCACAGAGCGAGAGCAAGCATCAGATATGCAACGCTCGTCTGTAATAAATGGGAGATTAATCTAAAGCCTTGCATATCCTCTGTTAAGACATGTCAGAATATGGAAAATATTCTGCATTGAATATCTGTGGAGGTGAAACACTTTGTTGGTTGCATCCAAGTGGAACCAGAGCTGATGCTTGGATTCATTATCTCACATCCTGTGTCAAGTTTATAACCTGCTCTCACTATTCCTTGATCTAATTTCCCCGCAGTAATGTCAGACAGACCGCTGTGGCTTTGCGTTGTCACCATGAGCCAAATGTCCCTTTAAAGTCAACAGATCTGCTGTTAGAGCTCATGACTGATGCCAGGGAAGCATCTGCAAATCGACATCTTCCACAAGCAGAGCAGAGAAAAGCAAATATACTCACTTTAACCTCATTTCCTTATTAGTTTACTTACAGTCACTGTCAGAGACTAATGTCTCCACTGCCCAATATTAGATCCATATATTATAGAAAAATAAATCTAAAAAACTAATAGAAACCAGAAATAGAAAAGGCTGTTGTATAAAAAGTGCAAACTGAACCCTGTTTCAATGAATGTGTGGCTTCAGATGAATTACGTTTGTAACACAATGAAGCAAAAACCATTATGATTAGCTCTAATTTTCGTGTTTTTGTTTGTTTTGTGTGTTTTGTCTCTTGTATGTTTTAACCAAGGCAAAGCTGTATCTCTATTTTGGGCGTCCTGCCCTGCGTCACGTTGACGTCACTGCTTCCTCCTGATGGTTTTCATCTGCTTCACCTGGTCTGATTAAAGTGCAGAAGGACGTGGCTGCTCACTGGTTCGGTCGCTTGTTCCTGACCGTTGAATGGAGCCTTTTCCTGCTGTCTGGACGCCAGGAGACACCAGTGGAGAGCTGCGCCACCACTCAGTCACTGATGTTGAATCTGAGCTGACTGAACCTTCAGAAGTACGATTCAAAAGGCTTCAGTCAACGTGTTTGGTGTCTTAACTAGTTAGTGACTGCTCCAGTTTAACCAGTCTGGTAAAGACATGTCTGACTAGTCCACATATCTAATCCTGGTGCGTTTGAGGTGACTGAGTCATGGGGACATACCGGAGCTGGAGGTTCTGGGTGAACCTGTCTGTTGGGTCTGTGGGTCAGACACTTACCCTGACCCAGTGACGGCTGTGACTGGCTCCAGAATCTCCTGTGACCCTGAAGAAAAGCAAATAGAGACGGTTGAGAGACGGAGCCCGGAGGAAGAAGAGCTGCAGTAGTGATCTCTGTATTTACACAGTGTTTATCTCTAAAGTGAACAAGAAGCCCACGTGTTGTCTCACATCCCACTGAACAGAGGTAGTTTAGCTGACGGACAGACAGACAGACAGGCGGAGGCCGTTTCCACAGCGCTGAGAGGAGAAACAGAGCGTCCGCCTCTGGAACTGATCGGAACACTTGCTTGTGCAGATGCAGTGCTATCGCATGTTAACACGGACCATGTGTGTGATGAGGCCTCGGGGTCCAGTCCGTCGAGCTCCCTGTCAGCACCGACACAAGCTGTCACCGCTCTCACCTGCTGCTCACATGTGGAACCTTCAGCTTCGTTCCCTCAGGACTCCCACGCTGCACAGTTGAACGCAGTCCTACTCTGTCACACGCATCCACACCCAAACGCAGGTCTGTTGGCGTGGACCCGCTGCGGTTGCTAGGGGACAATGAGCTCATGCTCTGGCTTTGTTTGTGGTTGGTAGGGTGTTGGAGGGGCGCGTGAGGTGTCGTCCCCTGTCACATTTCCCGGCGCTGGCTGCAGGTTTTCAGGGAAGGAAAGCTGTGTGTGGTCACCACAGCTCACACTGTGTTCACACCCAGCATGTGCACGTCATGCTTTCTGGGCTGTTTCTGCTCCTCGGGTCATTTGGTGGGAACATGATCAGTGATTGTTCATCCCCTCCCAGTTCGACTCACGTATTTCACTTAATTAGCCTCAGAGGATAATGGGGGGAGGGTGCAGCCCTTCATCAGGATGGTGGTGGAGGCTCAGATCCTGATTAGATCGACACTATAACTTAGATTAAATGAAACACAGTGAAAGCTGCAGACGTCCATCACTGCCGATTAGCTGTCTGCTGCCATTTCATTACTGCAGTAACCAAAACAACACTAATAACAGAAAAACTCATGCAGAGATGCTGACTTTTATGCTGATATTTGATTCATAGCTGTGCACAAGTTCCAAATGCGGCTTTGGCCTGAGCTTCGTTCAAGGATCGAGGATCAAGAATGATCAAGGTTGCCTAAAGTTTCTTATGAAGATAAAAAAGGATCAATGAATAAAATGCCCTGGTGTCTTCCTCAGTCATGTTAGCCACGCCTCCAACTAGTTTCCACTCTTATTTCCTGGTTTTCACAGCGTTTTCCTGCCGCATGTTCTATAGTCCTACAATGGCTTCTGTAGTCCTGCTGCATGTTCTGTAGTCCTATGGTGGGTTCTGTAGTCCTGCTGCATGTTCTGTAGTTCTGCTGCATGTTCTGTAGTTCTGTTGCATGTTCTGTAGTCCTATGGTAGGTTCTGTAGTCCTGCTGCATGTCTTGTTGTCCTGCTGCATGTTTTGTAGTCCTATGATGGGTTCTGTAGTTCTGCTGCATGTTCTGTAGTCCTATGGTGGGTTCTGTAGTCCTGCTGCATGTTCTGTAGTCCTGCTGCAGGTTCTGTAGTCCTACGACGGGTTCTGTAGTTCTGCTGCATGCTCTGTAGTCCTGTGGTGGGTTCTGTAGTCCTGCTGCATGTTCTGTAGTCCTATGGTGGGTTCTGCAGTCCTGCAGCATGTTCTGTAGTCCTGCTGCATATTCTGAGTCCTATGGTGGGTTCTGTAGTCCTGCTGCAGGTTCTGTAGTCCTACGACGGGTTCTGTAGTCCTGCTGCATATTCTGTAGTCCTGCTGCATGTTCTGTAGTCCTATGGTGGGTTCTGTAGTCCTGCTGCATGTTCTGTAGCCCTGCTGCATGTTCTGTAGTCCTACGACGGGTTCTGTAGTCCTATGGCAGGTTCTGTAGTCCTGCTGCATGTTCTGTAGTCCTATGGTGGGTTCTGTAGTCCTATGGTGGGTTCTGTAGTCCTGCTGCAGGTTCTGTAGTCCTGCTGCATGTTCTGTAGTCCTGCTGCATGTTCTGTAGTCCTATGGTGGGTTCTGTAGTCCTGCTGCATGTTCTGTAGCCCTACGACGGGTTCTGTAGTACTATGGCAGGTTCTGTAGTCCTGCTGCATGTTCTGTAGTCTTATGGTGGGTTCTGTAGTCCTGCTGCATGTTCTGTAGTCCTATGGTGGGTTCTGTAGTCCTGCTGCATGTTCTGTAGTCCTGCTGCATGTTTTGTAGTCCTATGGTAGGTTCTGTAGTCCTGCTGCATGTTCTGTAGTCCTGCTGCATGTTCTGTAGTCCTACGACGGGTTCTGTAGTCCTGCTGCATGTTCTGTAGTCCTACGGTGGGTTCTGTAGTCCTATGGTGGGTTCTGTAGTCCTGCTGCATTTATGTTGTCCTGCTGCATGTTCTGTAGTCCTATGGTAGGTTCTGTAGTCCTCCTGCATGTTCTGTAGTCCTGCTGCATGTTTTGTAGTCCTATGGTGGGTCTGTAGTCCTGCTGCATGTTCTGTAGTCCTGTTGCATGTTCTGTAGTCCTATGGTAAGTTCTGTAGTCCTAGCGGAGCTATGCGTACTGTTTGACGTGTTTGAGTTCGCGTCACTGATCTTAGACCAGCGCTGTTTGAGGGTAGGGATGGAGTCTACTTGCCCATTCATGAATATTCAGTTTTACACTCGGCCAACATTTAACATTTAACATTTACATTTAACATTTAACATTTACATTTAACATTTAACATTTAACATTTAACATTTAACATTTAACATTTAACATTTAACATTTAACATTTAACATTTACATTTATATTTAACATTTACATTTATATTTAACATTTACATCTATACTTTTGCACATTTAACTAAAAGTGAGAAAACATGTTGTGTCATTTAGTTAAATGTGAGAAAACTAGTTGTAGGTGCTCCTTTTACATTTGGCACCCCATACTATCTGTGGCCATAGTTCTGTTGGACACAGTAAACATGGTGCTGGTGTTGACACAAAAACACAGAGATCATGAAGTTTGGAATTTGATACAACACAGATGTTTTTGTTAAATGCATTTCATGAAGTAGTCTCATCTAAGAGATGCTTCCTATCGGCCTTTAGATACCATGCTTCATGTGACCTTTCACCTCTGCTGACACAACTTGCTGCCACCTGCTACTACCTGGTTCAAAAGGAAGTGACAGACGTTCTGAGGAAGAAGAACTACCAAACCTTTGCTTGTCTGCTTGTTGTTGTATTATTACCATTTTGGCTGCTTACAATAGGAGGAACTCCCAGAGGGAGAGCCAGATTATTTCTATAATAAACAGCTTCAACACTCTTCCCACATTCATCTCTGCTTCTCCAGTCTCCTGACCCATTAAATCACCCATATCCTCTCCTCCCTTTTAGCTCATAATTACAATATGGCAAAGCTCCTCGA
The DNA here is from genome assembly GCF_900634795.4 of Betta splendens. Taxonomy (NCBI): domain Eukaryota; kingdom Metazoa; phylum Chordata; class Actinopteri; order Anabantiformes; family Osphronemidae; genus Betta; species Betta splendens. Next base: position 1,319,424 of record NC_040898.2, read on the forward strand.
TGTCACACAGTGTCTTGGTTTACATGATTTATCTGAAATCTACTCTTATAATAACAATGTGTCATATTCCCCAGGCATTTTTCTATAGGTGCTCGGTCTTTACTTTAGTCAAATGAAATGAAACCATATTCTAGACGTAAACTGGCATTCATGCAATACATTATATGTGTAAGTTTACAAGATTTGAAACCTTACAAATGTGATTTATCAGAACAATTTCGCCAACAGGGCGGTGCAGCAGTTACCACACAGGGTGTCGTAGTGGCTGCTTATGACCTATTTATATGTTTACTCCAAACACACTGATCCTTTGTTTTATGGCAGTAACAGGTTTTTGTTGTAACAGGTTTTTAACAACAAATCTTTTCACCGAATAAAAATAAAACCTGTTTCTTCCTGTAATAAATAAGTATTAGTCCCATGGTCCCATCTGCACTGTGTGTGTACCAGTCTGTAGTTCTACAGTGGGTTCTGTAGTTATAGAGTGGGTTCTGTAGTCCTACTTCTGGTTCTGTAGTCTTACGACGGGTTCCGTAGTCCTGCTGCATGTTCTGTAGTCCTTTGGTGGGTTCTCTAGTCCTCTGACAGGTTCTGTAGTTCTACAGTGGGTTTCGTAGTGTAGACATCTTCTATTCGTTGCTGAACATACTGTCAGGGGGTCAGATCGTCTCCTCCTTCACTTCTGCCTGTTTTAGTCATGCTTTAGTGGTAAACTACGTCCACCTTCATGCCAGACCACTTTTATTTTTTATTTCCGCTCCGGTGCGGAACCTGCAGCATTAACACCTGCTCACACGGTCCCGCTCGGCTGCTGCACAGATGCAGACTGCATTTAAATAAATTAACATTTGAACTTATGCCAAGTTTAGTAGGAAATATACTCAAGTCTTTGTACACGAGGCCCTGGTGTATTTATAGTTATTCAGTCCAGGTTTTGTTAGGTTTTCAGTTTGGGTTTTCATGTGTGTCTGTCACAAAGATGCAAACACACAGCACAGAGGCAGGACTTGAGTTTAGATGCTTTAATAAGGATCACAGTCAGGCAGGCAAAGGTTGGTGCACAGCTGAGACAAGGCTCAGACAAAAATGTGGTCAGGCAGGTAACGGTCAACAACCGTGAATCCCCAAAACACAGGCAGAGGTACTGACAGGGATTAGGCGAAACAGGGGAACCAACAGAAACAAGAACTGGATCTTTACACGGACAAGAAAACAAGGCACCGCTGGGAGGTAGTGATAACAAGGTGAGTGGCTAGACTAAATACAAAACCCAATTACAAACAAGAAACAGCTGATGCAAACGCACGACAGGGATGACAAGCAGGAAGTAAACGTGACAGAACCAAAACCGGAAGGATGTGTCAAAATAAAACAGGAAATAGCAACACAACAACCCAAACTACAGATGCATGACAGTATCTTGCTTCTTGTCATCCTGTCGTCTACAGTTTACTTAAGTTATTTAATTTCTCTGTATTCGTGAGTTTCTCTTTTAGATTAGAAAAAATCAATTAGAATCATTAGTAATTGCTGGTGTGTTTGGGTTCTGCTCATCAGTCAGTGTGTAATGCAACAAAAATGAATGTTGATGAATGCTTTTCAAACAAATTCTGCCAAATCAGTTCAGCAATTTAAACACAAAGAGCGGTGTGCGAGTTAGAGGTGAGGTGATGAACACAACAGCTGGACGTCACTGTAGTTAGTTTGCTCTTTTTCATGAGTATCAAGTATCTGAACATTGCAGTCACGCATACTTCACAGTAAACCCTGTTGTGAATCGGGTTAAAGTGATCCAGCCAGGTATAAAACACAATAAAAACATACTGGATCGTTAACTGTGTATAAGCAAGCATGAGCCATGTTATGCAGCCTCATCAGAGGAGTAGGGTAAGTCCTTTTGAGACATTTTAACCCATTAAAGCTGCTAATGGGATCAAATGAATCAGAATGTGTGTATGTGGACATGTACACATCTGCCAGCGTTCCCATAATGTCCAGTAAAGGTTT